>NW_028185062.1:573808-646750 GCF_003343005.1 Rhea americana | reverse complement strand
AAAAAAAAAAGCTTAGTGCAAATAAAAATAGTATGTGCTAAACCAGTGGTTGAGATAATTGCTGGAAGTGAACAGAATCACTTGAAACAAGTTCAGAAGYAGAAGTAACCAAAACTTCAGCAGTRAATCTCCCTTAAAGATTATGAAAATGTCTAAAGACCACTCAAAATTATCATGAATAGTTCATGTTGTCGTTCAAATGCTGTTAATGCCGTTTCACAGTGAGTTAATGATATTTGTTTAGGTGAGTTTGGCTTGTCCTGAGGTACTTGCAGCTACGGCTAATAGCCTAGCGGATAGATACCTGTCTTCATGTGCTCGAGGTGCGTAATGTGAGAAAGCATAAGTGAACTGAAAAGTGAGCATTGAAACTCCTGGCCCTGTTTGTGTTTGTATAGGCTTTCAGTCTAATTTGAATAGTATGGACTATATTGAGTTCATAGTAAATGAGGTGCTAAGGGTAGGCATATTGGCCACAGGCCTGCACTGAGTACAAGCTATCTTCTTGGTTTGTGTAAGTAGAAAYTGAAGATGTTCCAGCGATGTTTTAAAACTGAAAATTTAGTTCTTGTTGGTCATGGTTGAAAATGATCTTTTGCAACACAAGATTTCAGTGAACTAGAATTCATATTGATTCTATCCAGTAATTCTTGATGTCTCCTCCAGAGTGTCCTCTGTTTCTCTTAGGAGAGATTACTATATGCTCTTCACTCAGTCCATTGCTAAATTGAATTGACTGACTCCAGTTTATACTTTGAAGGTATCCATACACTGGTGAACATGTAATACAGTCCTTATGTCAGGTAAAAGCTGGAGATAATGGAATGAGAGACCTCATTCTGGTTATCAACCTAATCTAGGGAACAAGTATTAGAAAGGCAGGACTTAGCATCTACCAGCTGGAAAATAATCTTTTGAGGTCTTCAAAGAGATGAGTTATTTACATACCTACTGACTACCATGCAATTGAGTGTAAGACTGGTCTGTCACAGTTGGAGGCTTCTGTGTGAGAAAGAAGACTGTAAGTGAGCTAAGCTGTGTGAACAGTTTATGTTCACGTTATTCTTTGACTGAGTGACTTTTTTCTTCTAGCTTCACAGCTAGAAGGCAAAGATACTATTAAAAAGGCTGAATGAGACAGGGATGCTGTGCTATTAATGTCTCTTAGAGCATTAATGCTGGAGTATTGGTCTGACACAGATGGCTCTGAACTGAGGAAGAGTTTTCTGCAGTTCTTTCATGCTCTCCTATCTGTTTTGTGATGTGTCTGCTTTTCTTGTTCTACTTGTGTTAATACAAACTCTCACATCTGGGAATAGCTTAAAAATGTAGAATACAATGTAGATTGTCCTTTAGAAAGTATTTCTGCAACGTAGAACCTGTGTGTGTTAGGAATTTTGAAATGTGGAGTTGTGCTAGTAGTTTGTGTTGTATTTTGGATGCTTTCTAACTGGAGTTACTGGTCTGCCATGGGACTATGCTTTGCCTTTGTGGCAGTGCTGCTGTGCCAGTTTCTATTAGTGCTAAAGTATTGCTGATAGCTGCTCCAGTAGATGCAGAGTACCAATTTTTGTCATCTTGTTCTCYGCTAGTAGGTATGCTTCATTAAAATGTGGTGATCTCTGATAGGAGACCCTTTCCTTTGTGCAATATGGCTAAGTTTTTGTGGTGGCCTTCAGCTGCTTTCATTTTGTCCCTTCCTTGATTTGAAGTTATAGGAAACTTCTTCTCAAGCACTATGTGAYAATTAGATTTCAAAGGGCTGGATCCAAGATGTCTGCCCAGAGCAAACAACTCCAGAAGACCATTTCAGAAAAAGCCATCTTGATTCTACAACAGGTTAAGAGAAAGAATGGGCCATCAGTGTAAAAACCTGTACCCTCTCAGGGCCAAGATTCTCTCTCAATTCACGTCTAAGTAGCAACACAAAAGAAGAGAAATGGGAGAAAGATCCAAACAAATCTCTGGCGTGTCTCATCTTTACTGTTTTCTTGCCATTCATTGTAGTTAGCTTGTAAAATCTAGGAGTTGGGGGAAGAATAACAAAGCTCTTTGAGAAAGAAACTACTTTCCTACATCATTGCCTGTAGAGAAGCAAGCTCTCATCTTGTAGTTCTGTGACCACATTAAATCAAAACCAATATTCCAGGTATCCCTACCTACTAGTTCCTACCTCTRCCTTGTGGCTCTGTAAGCATTTGTATGACCACTTGATGAACCAAGTTAGAGAAATAAGGTGGTAAAAACAAAAATCAGGGTAGGTAGGAGAGGAGAAAGAAGGGTGTTAGTTTTAATCCGTATCAGTTCCCCAATCTGGTTCACCGTGTAAGTGCAGAAGCGCTTCTGCCAGCACAAAGGAGGGAATGGTACTGGCCTAAAAGCCAGCTTTTGGCAGATGGGGAGAGGGAGGCAGGACTGTAATGTCTATTTGTGTTGGCCCATACAGAAAATGAAACGATGGTCTCTGATTCCAACCAGAAGTAGGGAGGTGAGTTCCAGCAAATAGTGATCTAATGCTTACTTTTAAATATTAGGTATCTTAAGGAGCGAGAGACTGAATTGGAGAAGGCCAGGAAATCAATCTTTATTCCAATACTTGTACCCCTTACTCCAATCTGACAAATCTTTGCCTTTCAAAAGGGAGCTTCTGTCCTCTTCTGTCTGATTATAGCTATGGCTCTGTTAAGAGTATGTGTAATCAAGCAAAGGAGACTGTGAAGGCCAGTGCAGAATATCTGCCTTAGTCTGGTCTTCCTGTCTTGCAACATGAATTAGAAATGTTTCCCAGAAAGTGCTCAGCTGTTTTAAGAGACTGACAGAAACTTAGTTTGATCTATGACATAGCTCCAACCATTCAAGAGACTTTAAAAGCCCTGTATATGTTCCTTGAACTGTTCTGCTTAGATTCTCATTTGAAAATTTTGTATTTTTGGTGGAGACCTTCCTATTTTATACCCCTTTAATTCCTTTGCAAATCTATATGAAAGATTATGAAATAAACTGCTGTTATAAGAGAGGTTTTGTGAGCCAAGGAACAAGAGAASGATCACAAGGTATGGACAAGTTACTGAGGGATAAGGTAAGATTGTGATCTTGTAGGTACTCTGTAGCTATTGCATATGTCTTTACTCAATGGTAAATTAAGTTAGTTTACTCCACCTTCACCAAGGAGTAACCTAGTTTTTGTGGTAGAGTAAAAACATATACTTGGTTACCGCAGAGTAGAGAAGTTTCTGAAATTCGTATTTGTAGGTTACAGATAGCTGCATAGGAACAAGGTACCATGAAGTAACTGAACAGTGAGTTCTTTGAAAGTATTCTCAGTGAAGTTACTTGGAAAGAAAATGGATGAAGTAGTTCTTTAAACTGAAGAAAGATCCACTTGATCCTTCCAATTTCACTTTGTTCTCAACTCCATCTATACCCAGGTATTTGCAGAATATATACGCTGGGTGAAGAGCTRTTGCAGGACTGATTCTACAGTGCTTTCAATGGTAGCTTTTAAGTGAGCAAACAGGAGCTTTGCCTCCTGTGTCAGTATTTTTTCTTGCTCAGAGAAGGCAATTCATAAAAAAATACTGCTGTTAATTAGGGACCTGCGCTTACTGTAATTAAGGATCTGCTAGAACTGTGCCATGATGCTTTACAAAATGTTGGAGAGAAGGAGGGAAACAGTTTAAGCTTTATTCTGAATTTGTTATTCTATAATTAATATTTATTGACTAGTATAATTTTCATTTTTGGTAAATAAGTTTATATATATATTTTAGGGGTTCTAACTCCTTTTTGGAGAGCTAATGAATGAAATTCCCCAATTCTATGCCTGGAATAAGAAGTAAAGGCTTATCAGAGGGCTGGGAAAAAGCAGGTAGGGTGCTAGGCTTTGARCATGGTTGAGAGAGAATGGTTGTTACAGTACCTTAACTAGCTTTTGGTTGTGAAGTAATGAGAGAAATATCAAGGAGACTGCCTAATTTTGCTGTGACATCTGGGTTGTTAGTAGATCTATTATGCTTTATACAAATAAAATCTAAACTTTGTGTTGCAGAATTGAAAGAATTTAGTATTGTAGTAGTTACTGTAGTTCTCTGATAGCCTTAGGAGAGAAACATGAAATGAAATAAAAACCTCATTAATAATAWTGCCAAAAAGCGATCAGTTCAAAATTTTAATATAAAATATATTTTTTATAATGTTTTCAGTGGGCTACTCGGTTGACTTCTGGTTCAGTTTGTGTGTCTCCAGTCTCTGCTTTTAGATTTTATTCAAATGTACATAAGGATTATTGTAAGAGGTAAACTTACTTTTTCAGATTAAAATACTGTATCAATTTTGTGTGTTCAATAAAGTATGAAAGGTGGCMTTGGACAGTACAATTTTACAGTGTTGACTGAATTCTGAATGTCTGTTAAGCATAGTTATTGACATATAGTAATGCTGCAATAAAATCTTTCTGGCACAATTCATGTTTTATTTGGCAAACTGAGCTGAGAAGGTAGAGRGGCATGAGTATCAGATAATATATGGTGAAGGAAGAGAAGATAGATAAGATAAACGAAATAGAATAAAGTTGAGACAGCTTTGTAACATCTATAAGAAGCCCTTTTGCTATTGCAAACTGCAGTATGGTGTTTTATATCCCCACAGAAAAAGTAGTGAAGATCACGGTCATTTGGGACTGGACTGCAGAGATTGTCATAGGTCCCATCCAGGGCTGGGAGGGTAAAGTGCATTGTATCTAATTGGATTGTTTTTGATATTACTCCTTCTTGAGATGTTCCATTTATCAGACAGCTGAAATTCAGAGAGATAGGTTATGCATCCCCTCCTCCCACCAGTTTCAATCTGTTTAATTGTAAAGAATGGCCTGTTAAGCCTGCTTTCCCAAGCACTCTAAGAATCCAGGAGATGGGCCTAGACAGTACTTCCTCCTCAAACAATCTTAGGAGTAACTTCTTGCCARTGATATGCTTATCTGTGCTTGCCTCTTGATATTTCTTGTCATCCTCTTGTACTTTTCCTGTGTTTTTTCAGTTCTCTGCTTTTGTGTGTGCTCACAATAGTTCCTTTAAAGCAAAACAAAAACAAGCCAACAACAAAACCACGCTAAGTTCCATTTTATTCTCTTGTCTTCACAGTTGCACCTGAGAGGAAATGCCTTATTCAGTTCCTCAAGCATCTTTGTATATAGCGTGTGGTTTTGAGTTAGGCATCTTCACCTTTTTGTTCTAAGTATGGTTTTGCTTTTTGTTGTGTGTGTATCCTCTGGGGAGCAGCTGCTACTTCCACCTTAAGTGAAGTGTCAGCCAGTACTGAGGGTAGTTTGACATTTAATGTTTATTTCCTGTCTTCCCATTAGCAGCTCATACCCTAATTCAATTTGTGACCATAAATAAACTGCATTTTGTTGCTATGCTGAGAGCCAGGCCTTTGTAGATTTATTTCCCAGGCATGTTCAGGAGATACTCATTCTGATATCTGTACTGGTTGAGAATGGACCAGTGTGGAATTAGGCCTGGTTGGGTGTGTGTATTAGTATGAGTAATTCAGAAAAGGCAAAGTGGAACTAAATACTAGCTTGTGGGTTCTTACTCACAAAGAGAAAGAGCAATCTGTAGATGGCCATGGCTGCAGAGATCACTGAGGCTTTGGGGGGGATGTAATTGAGATCTTGAAGTTATATGTATTTGGTAGTCCTGATCATTCCTTTGATGCTCTTGCTTTTCTTGAACATAGGGTGAACTTCACAACCATTTTCAAGCAAATTTTGTTCCCCAAGGCAGTTGATCAGAACTGACTGAATAACCGACTGCTGGATTGATGAACAAGAGTTCACTGAGATGACCTAGGGAGAAGGGAAAAGGACAATGGTGCAGAAAAAGAAGATCTGCCCTCGGTTACTTGACTACCTTGTGATCATTGGAGCCAGGTAATGTAAGAGATTCTCGTCTATGTTTTTGCTTGGACAATGGAGCAAGGACAAATAGCGCAGCATCTCTTGATGAGATCTTGTGCTGAGGCAGTGCTGTCTGGAATGTGTACAGTATGCTACCATAATGGGGGCATGTGCTGGCTTAAGGCATATTTTGAAAAATATTAGTGAAGACAAAGATTTCTRACTCATGATTCCTCAGATCCCTTTTTGGGATTCAGCAAAAGGCGGCTAAAGGTAGTTTATCTATGACTCTGTGGCAGCCTGTGTATCTGAACATTTAAGAGTGTTTGCTTCTATAGACATCAGGACAGGCAGATCCACAAACTGAAAATAGTGAAAATCACTTGCAAGTAAAATACTGGTTTGGGCTACTCGTCTAACTTTTGGAATATAGTCTGTAAATGTGCTTAAAAACCTGGAACTTACCTTCCTTGGCTAATCTAATGTAATACTAATTTATCCTTATATGGAATGAAATGAATACTTCTTTTAAAAAAAKTCTTATTAACCATCAACAAATAAAATATTTGTGGATGTATTTGATTCAATCTTTTTGAAGGCTTATTTACTCAAMGCATATATGAAACGTGGAGTTGATATGTATGCTATTTATCAAATGCAGGGAGACCTAATAAATGTTGCTTTTCTCTGTTCAGAGTTTGTGCAGTGACTTTCTGCATATTTTGTAATCAACAGAAGTGTTCCCAAATGTGTTATATTTTCATTTGTAAACATCAGTTATTTATGTGCCTTGACCTGTTGCTTTATTTCCTACTTTCTTCTCAAAATACTTGAGTGCAATGTTCACATACGCTAAATAGAGGAAATTACCTAACACTAAGTAAAACTGTATTGCCTTATTTTATGGGCAGAATAATTCATAATTTAATTACTACTTATTGTCTGAGGGAAAACACTGACATTTTTACAATGTGGGTCCTGACTAGGAAAAGAAAAGGAAGAAATGTTAACTGACCCTTCCAGTAACACTTGAAGTGTCTGATCTTCTCACTTAGAGGTTTACTAGCATCAATTCTGGACTCCTACAGGACAGTACTCTTGCTTTTTGCTGGGCAGTAGTAACTAAGATGGCTGCTGCTCAGAGGTCTATTATCTCATTAGACATTTGCAGAAATGTGTTTAATGGGAGGTAAAATTGACTGAACTAGCTGCTACTGAGAATTCCTCAGGAGCAACACGTGGCCTTTAGCGTTACATCTTGTTGTGCACTAGCCACAAACAGTAATGTCTTTTGCGAGTTTTCGCTTTTATCAGATGCAATGTTTTTAAGTGTCTGTGAAGATTCTGCTTTTCTGCTTGTAGTTAATATTACTCAAAAGGCATGGACTTACCATATTTTCCCTAGCACTTCATTGATTTAATTTCTTTAAGCCCTTTACTGCCAAACAGATTCTCTAAACAATACCAGACTTTTTTGACACTTCTCCAGCAGATGCTGCATTAATGGCATCCATTAATGAAATGTAGAAAAGCTTTCTAGGGCTGCTTTTTTTCCTTACACAGTATTTCATTATTTAACTATTCAGGCAATATAAAGATAGTGTTTATATATATAAACTATTTGGTTTGGGAAGTTTACAATCAGCAGAACTGTTTACAACAGAGATTATTCTTCTGTAAAATAACTCAAGCAGGAATAGATTTGTTTTGTTATCTAGCACGTTTCAGTTAACGGAAGAAGGGTAAGTTTCGCTTGTATTTTGAAATGGGCAAATCTAAAGTATCAATGTTAGAAAATGTCTTGTATGACATTACATAGGAGAGAGATGTGGTAGAGCCAGATCTCCTACATCCCATTTAGTGTCATGTTTGTTAGATCTTAATTACTTTAAAAAATGGTCTGAGTTCACACTTTAAATGGATCAAACTGAAGAGGTCATGTTGGGGACATGTTTCTTTTCCTTGACTGTGTGGATCTCATAATATTCCTCAGGCAACTATTCACCAACTGCCATGTAAAAAGGTACAGTAGAAAAACAGTTAATACCTTGAAAGAAACTAAAGTCTATTCTTCCAGTGAGAATTAGGAATAAGTWATATTGCCTTTCTGTCTTTGTGTTCCGTTAGTGATTTATGGGACAAAAGTTGGCACTGCTTTATAAAAACAGGTCTACATATTACTACTTGACTTTTGTGGTATAATTTATCCTTCAAATCCTACTTAAAAAACAAGCACAGAAATACACGTGTCTGCAGTTTCTAGAACTTTTTGATGAAAATTTTTCAAGAGGAAGTTTTGGGTCCACTGAATTTATTAGTTTGTTTCTAACTTAATGGATGCCAGAGTTCTATCAGTGTCATTTAGGATTGCCTAGACCAAAAAAAGTTGTAATGTGTTTTATCAAATAAATGAAAGTACTTTTTCTGAATGCCAGGGTTGCTTACTCAATTAACTTTTTATCTGACTAAAAGCAGCTATATTTTTATTTTTGCTGGTTTTCTTTTTGCTTGCTTTCTTTCTCCCTCCTTGTCCCCCTTTCTTACTGGAAAAAAATTAGCATTCTTAATTTCTCTGCATTCTTTAGCTTGTGGATTGTAGTGTATTTCTGCTGAAATAATTAAAGGTTATTATATGTCATACATCAGTTAAGAATATTGTGTTATCCTCATATTTCTGTCACAGCTGCTTCCTTTTGTGTAGCCAGCAAAAATTGTTCTTTCTTGCTTGTCTGTCTGGAGTTTTACTCTCCAGCCGGGGCCTTCTCTGATTGCCTGAGTAGAATATTATCAAAAATCGTTGTTTTGGACTTTTTCCTTATGAGTTTTTAAGTTTTTTCCAATACATCCTCTTCAAAGATTACTGTAATTGACAGGTTGTGTGGGATAGATGGAACAGGAGGGCGTAGGTTTGCATGTTGTTGGTAGTGAATAGTGCTTCTTATCATGAGAACATTGAAATGCATGTTCTATGGGACTATGGTAAGGTCTAGAATATTATCTTCCATTCCACTGTAATACCTTACCACATCATTCCACCACTTATTTCATAGAACCATAGAATCAGTAAGGTTGGGAGGGACCTCTGGAGATCATCTAGTCCAACCTCCCTGCTCAGCAGGGTCATCTAGAGCATGTTAGACAGGGTTGCATCCAGGCGGGTTTTGAAGATCTCCAGAGAAGGAGACTCCACAGCCTCTCTGGGCAACCTGTGCCAAGGCTCCGTCACTCTCTCAGTGAAGAAATCCCCCCTCACATTCAGGCGGAACTTCCTATGGTTCAATTTCTGCCCATTGCCTCTTGTCCTGTCACATGGAACAACTGAAAAGAGTTTGTCCCCATTTCCCTGACACCCTCCCTTCAGGTACTCGTACAGATTGATCAGATCCCCCCTCAGTCTTCTCTTCCCCAGGCTGAAGAGGCCCAGCTCTCGCAGCCGCTCCTCATAGGGCAGGTGCTCCAGCCCTCTGATCATCTTCATAGCCCTACGCTGGACTCTCTCCAGTAGCTCCATGTCTCTCTTGTACTGTGAAGCCCAGGACTGGACACAGGACTCGAGACGAGGCCTCCCCAGGGCTGAGCAGAGGGGCAGGATCACCTCCCTTGACCTGCTGGCAACAGTCTTCCTAATGCACCCCAGGATCCCATTGACCTTCTTGGCCACAAGGGCACATTGCTGGCTCATGGTCAACTTGCCATCCACCAGCACTCCCAGGTCCTTCTCTGCAGAGCTGCTCTCCAGCAGGTCAGCYGCCAGCTTGTACTGGTGCCTRGGGTTATTTTTCCCTAGGTACAGAACCCTGCACTTGCCCTAATTCAACCTCATGAGGTTCCTCTCTGCCCAGCTCTCCAGCCTGTCCAGGTCTCTCTCAGGTGTGTCAGCCACTCCTCCCAGCTTGGTATCATCAGCAAACTTGCTGAGGAGGCACTCTGTCCCCTCATCCAGGTCRTTGATGAAAAAGTTGAATAGGATRGGACCCTGTACAGAGCCCTGGGGGATTCCACTAGCCATAGGCCTCCAGCTAGACTCCATGCCACTGATGACGACCCTCTGAGCTCTACCCTTCAGCCAGTTCTCAATCCACCTCGCTGTCCACTCATCTAACCCACGCTTGCTGAGCTTCTCTAGGAGGATGTTATGGGAGACAGTGTCAAAAGCCTTGCTGAAGTCAAGGTACACAATGCCCAGTGCTCTCTCCTCATCTACCCAGCCTGTCATTCCATCCTAGAAGGCTATCAGATTGGTTAAGCAGAATTTCCCCTTGGTGAAACCATACTGACTACTCCTGATCACCTTCTTTTCCTCCATATGCCTGGGGATGACATCCAGAATGAGCTGTTCCATCACCTTTGCAGGGATGGAGGTGAGGCTGACTGGCCTGTAGTTGCCTGGGTCCTCCTCCTTGCCCTTTTTGAAGACTGGAGTGACATTGGCTTTCTTCCAGTCCTCAGGCACCTCTCCAGTTCTCCAGGACCTTTCAAAGATGATGGAGAGAGGCCTGGCAACAACATCTGCCGGCTCCCTCAGTACCCGTGGGTGCATGCCATCCGGGCCCATGGATTTGTGGATGTCTAGCCTGCCCRGAAGGTCTCTAATCCTATCCTCCTCAACCAAAGTCTTCCTTTCTCTGGACTTTCTCCCTCTCCAGGTCCAGGCTCTGGGATTCCTGGGGGCTGCCCTTAGCAGTGAAGACTGAAGCAAAGAAGGCATTCAGTGATTGTGTCTTCTCTGTACCCCYTGTCACCAGGGCCCCCGCCCCATTCAGTAGCGGGCCCACGTTTTCCCTAGTCGTCCTCTTGCTGCTGATGTATTTGAAGAAGCCCTTCGTGTTGTCCTTGACATCCCTTGCCAGACTCCGTTCCAGCTGGGCCTTAGCCTTCCTTGCTGCATCTCTATATTTGAGTTCTTCATAGTAAATTCTTGTTTTTCCCAGTTAGAAACTGATGTAGGATTTTCTCAGTTGTTTTCATCTTGTCCTTAAGTGTGTGAAATAGTTGATTTCGTTCTGGTTGTGTATATTTCTGCAGATTCATGTTTGGAGGGGGATGTCTTTCCTACCCAAGTATTACCCAGAGAGCTGTGCAGTTAAGTTCATTTCGGAAATTAAATTCAGGGAAATATCACAAGGGGATGGGTTCCTGAGAATGCAGTGCTCCTGCAATTCCTTTTCTTGGTCAAATTTGAACAGAGTAACTCCTTGTTGGATCTTGATAATGATGTAGACCTTTTATTTTATTATTGTTATTTTAACCTTTCTGCAATAATTGTGGCCCTGTACCTGCTTGCCTTTCAGTCTTTGGCAGTGTGGCTAATGACTGAGAAGCTGTGCTTTCTGTAAGTGCAGGAGGTGAGGAGAACCAAAGATGAAGCTGATTCCATAGGCTCCTAACATGTTAGTAGGAGACACCAGGGATTTCTTTTGGCACTAATCATCCACGTATGTTTGTTTTTTGTTGTTGTTTGTTTGGTTTTTGTAGGCAACCAAGTAGTGATAGCGTTGCTCAGACTCCTGAGCTGCTGCGGCGTTACCCTCTAGAAGACCATCTGGACTTTCCTCTTCCACCTGATGTTGTGTTCTTTTGCCAGCCAGAAGGATGCCTGAGTGTGCGGCAAAAGCGTATGAGCTTCCGTGATGACACTTCCTTTGTCTTCACACTCACAGACAAGGATACAGGTGTCGTTCGCTATGGAATCTGTGTCAACTTCTACCGCTCTTTCCAGAAGCGAGTACCCAAGGAGAAGGGAGAAAGCACAGGGGGGCACAGGGCTCGGGACGGTCAGAAAATCCCCAAACCTGGTGAGACATCTGTCCCCCAAGARGAGGCTGGTACCGAGAGTTCGGAGAGTAGTTCCTCGTTGCAGGCTCCTAGTACAGAGTCTACTACAGATGTSAATCGATCACCACACAGTAAACGTCTGACGAAAGGCAGCCATCGCTCTCGGAACAGCACCTTGACTTCTCTGTGTATCCTCAGTCATTATCCCTTCTTTTCCACTTTCCGTGAGTGTCTGTACACTCTCAAGAGACTTGTGGACTGCTGTAGTGAGAGACTGTTGGGCAAGAAGCTGGGGATTCCTCGTGGAGTGCAGAGGTATGTTAAGGGAGAAGAAAACTTCTTCCCCTGCACTATTTGTTTCCAAGGCTGATGGTTGACYGCTGACATGTTTCTGTTTTAACTGCAAAATATATACAGTAAAAAAGGGAATCTTTTGTGGTAATTTTTTTTAGGACTTCTGTCTGGTTCTGTAACCTGGTATGATTTTGGGTTTTGATATATCTATGGGAGCACTATCCTGCTAACAGCTGGCTGAACATGATCTTTTCTGAAGCTAAGCCCTGGTACTATGATTGCTGCTTTGCCATATGAGCTCCATGGCAGTGCATGTCAAGACTTGCCCTCCAGCAAATTAGAAACAGCCAAGAAATAACAGGGAATGTTTCCGCTTGGGGCAAGAGAGAAACGATGAAAGTGTGCCTAATGAGCTTATGAAAAACAATCTGAACTTCAGTGTGGAAGAGAAAAGACTAGAGAAGCAGGAATAGCTGAAAGTGCAATATTTGGAGGGAAGCAAGAGGAGAAGGAGAAAACTAAGGAGTTGTCTAGGGAGCCTATGGGACTGGGGAGCGACAAGAGCAAATTAAATAGGAACTTGCAGTGTCGTCTTATGTACCTGCTATTGTGATATTGGGTACAGAACAAAAACTGTTGCACTGTAGGATATGCTGGAAACAATGTTTTTGTGTCTGTCTGCGATAGACATATCTCTGTATTAGTGTGCCTGCCACCTACATTCCAGGAAGATATTGTGCCTTTCCAATAAAAAGAGAAAATACAAAATGATTCATTGGGAGAAGGAAGAAAATATCTTAATAGTGAGTGATGAGGTTGTGAGCTTATAGTGTAAATCCTGTAGCTTGGTACACTTCGGATTAAACTTGTCAAAAGCTAAGAAATGACAGMACATCTTCCAATTTTGGCTTTGGGAGCTCATTACCCCTTAGATGAAAGAGAAAGGCTGACCTTGTCTGCAGAGCAGTACCTGCAAGTCAGGTTTCTGTTCTGGAATAGTTTCAGGACTCTTGCATCAACAGATTTGTTACCTGAATCCACTGACTGTTGGGAAAGAATGATTCTGTCAGAGCAAAGCAAATGTTTCCATTAAAAATATATTAATTAAAGGAACTTATTTTGTTACTTGGTTTAGTCTGATTATTATTAGACAGGAAAAAGCTGAATTTCAGTTTTCTTCAACTCTTTGATCTCAGATCTAAGTTTAGAAAGGGGTGCTAATGTATTCTGGTGTTATTTGAATGGCATATGGTATTTCAAAAATTTACTGTTGTTAGAAATCATTCTTAAGAGAAAAACAACTGAGTGACAGATAGGGAGGGCAACAGGAGGAATGCTGAGCATACAACACTGGGATGATTAAGGCAGCAGGTTTGAATTACTGTGTTACTTGCAAGCCATTACCTGGAAAAGTAGAATGGTTTTGTAATGGTGGCAGAATAAAGGTGAAACTGAATCCTTACGTATTGCAAAAGATTGAGTGTGCCTGTTAACAGCTAATGTTCTGTGTATTGCAAGTTACTCAAGAGAGAGTGGAGGATGAGAARCATTGCAGTGTCTAAGAGGAATGTCACGTAAACAGAATAACCTCAAATTGTTTGCATTTTGAGCCCTCAAACTTATTCTTATCGTTGTTCCTCTCTGAGGCCTCCAGTGTCATCCTGTTCTGTTTTTTTTTTTCCTACTTGCTCTCTTTTGTTTGCATGCGTGTGTGTGTGAGCGAGAGGACTTCTAATTTGAGCCATACCATCCTAAGAGTTCTATTACAGTAACTGAAGATGTTCATTAGGCAGAAGCTTTTGCAGAGTGGCTGGAGCAGATTCCCAGCCATCTCTCACGCTGTGCTAAAACATTAAGGACTGAAATGGACAATCCACTTGGTGCTTGTCAGTCTCAGTTTCAAGGTTTGAATCTCCTGAAGCTCTGAGCAATGCTGTACATGTTTTATGGCCAGCCTATCTGTGATCTACAAGTTTGCAGATTGCTGATTTGGGCATGAAAAAAAGTTCCTGCTTRTTTCCCTAAGATATCTAAATGCTTTTCAGACAACTTTCAGAAATCAAGTCTTGCTGAAACGCAGCCAGTTCTACTATACGTTATTCAGCTACTTAACAGCTTAGAGGATTGATGTAATACAGTTTAGGATAGGATATGAAAGAGTATTTTATCATGACAAAACATCTGGGAGACATTGGTGAGGTGTTTTTTAGTTATATCAGCTTATTATTTCCTATCTTTATAAAGTCTGAAGGACTGCTGGAAGCAGCACAATCAGACTTCTGTAATTTTGGACTAGATAGGAGATTATCCAAGCCACATGCTGAGTTTCAAGCACCAGGACAGTGAAAGGCAAGTATCTTCAGAGATCTAGACCTTATTGAACCACTTGAATGAGTGAATGAACTTTGAGACCAAGATGACATACTCATTTTCTACAGAAAGATTTACATTTCTCCATAGTGATTGTTTCAGTAAATCTTAGTCTTCCCTTCTGTTTTGTGGCCAAATATTTGTTAGGAGTATCTTTTAATATTTGGAGAATCTACCCCTTTCTTGGAAAAGCTTTGTAGACTGGCTGTCAAGTGGAGCTGTTGGACTATTAATCCTGTTCTCCCTTTGCAGGGATACCATGTGGAGGATTTTCACTGGCTCACTCCTAGTGGAGGAAAAGTCCAGTGCATTGCTACATGACTTGCGGGAAATTGAGGCCTGGATATACCGTCTGCTCCGTTCGCCAATGCCTGTGGCTGGTCAGAAGCGGGTGGATGTGGAAGTCTTGCCGCACGAGTTGCAACCAGCTTTGACCTTTGCTCTTCCTGATCCATCCCGCTTCACCTTAGTGGATTTCCCATTACATCTGCCTTTGGAGTTGTTGGGAGTGGACACCTGCCTCCAGGTGCTGACCTGCATTCTCCTGGAGCACAAGGTAGGAAGGGAAGAATTGATCTTTACTGATAGGTATCTGGGAAGTTCTGCTCTGTCCAAACCCAGGTAGGCCAAATGTGTAGAAAAGCTGTCCTTTGCAGTCTCTGGAATCATTTTGTTTGAGGAGCAAGGATTAGTGCTGTCTGAAGTTCCCATTTGGAAGGGTCTTACTGTCATTCTAAAAAGCATCTGTAGTTTGTTTTCAGGTGGACTAATGAAGGGTCATCCAGCCTCACAGCAGTCAATCAGAGGCCTACAGGGTGTGATGTTTAGATGCCCCTGGGGGAGAATCAGAAGGAAATGGTTACTTCTGTGCTGTTGTGAGTTTCTGTGGTTGCAGGTTGTATTGCAATCCCGAGATTATAACGCGCTCTCGATGTCTGTGATGGCCTTTGTGGCTATGATCTACCCATTAGAGTACATGTTTCCTGTGATTCCACTCCTTCCTACATGCATGGCTTCTGCAGAACAGGTACATAGTTTTCCTTCATTAGCCTTTTGCAAAAGATGTTTCTGTGGTGTCTGAACTGAATGTATTCAGGAATAGTTCTTTTTTACTTCTCCCACTGTCTTCTCAAGGATTGTAGCAAAGACTGCCTTACAGAGACTGTAACATCTTTTATTTAAGATACTCTCCAAGCACATTCAGTGAATAGCATGGTTCAAAGCAGTAGCTCTGAAACAATGGGCTGGAAGGTCATAGATCCCCAATAGTATGAAAAGTATTCTTTATTTATTTATTTTATTTTTTTCCCCTAACTGAATATTGAGATTTAGGGAGGGTCCAAAGCAATAATTAAGAAATCTTGAGGGCTGTTAGTTCAAGAAGTTTGGAAACCATTACCTAGAATTTTTCTCCTCAGAAATATGAAGTTTTGAGTCCTTTTGACTGGAAGCCTGCATTTTGCTGATAGTGAGGTCTCTGTAGGAGCTCACTATTTTCTTTGGAAAGAGAATTCAGATCATCGTATTACTTCAGTGCTATCCTGCAAATGCTTCTGCTTTTTTTTTCCTGCCCTTCAGAGATAACTATTTGTTCTGGATTTAAATAATAAATTAATCTTCCAGTCTGCTGGTCTTAAGCTGCTGTGCAGCTTATTGATTTATGTCTTTTTTCCTCTGCAACTCCACTTATTGGAAACAACAAGAATCTCTCCACTGGTTCTCAACATGCATCTGAAAATATTTACTGTTTCATATGTTTTCTAGAGATGTTACTGTTTAGAAACCTGATTAGCCTTGTAAATTTGGCCTTTACCTTACAACAACATAGACTCAATTTGAGCAGAGGGTGTACTCATCTGTGGCTTGCAGTTTCTCCAGCTGGACTCCTCTTTGAGCATCTTTTTTTCTTGGTCTGTGCTGGATGTTGCAAGCTGTTAGTTTAGCTAAGCTTTTTCCAAGGAGCCATTCAGCTATATAAAGGCTCATCCCTGCAAAAAAATAATATATCTAATTTTTCTACGTTAAAAATGAAGCTCTTAGAAGCAGATCTACTCTCTTGTTTTGTTTGTTTGTTTCTAYGGTATGGAGTCATTCACTGACATTTATCATTGCCTTGTGTACTATCTCCCCTGCTGTAAGCAGATTGTAGTTAAAAATTTGGGGAAAAATGTGTGATATCTAATGCAGATCCTTATTAATGTATCTCTTCCTCTCAGTTGCTTCTGGCTCCTACACCTTACATCATTGGAGTTCCAGCAAGTTTCTTTCTTTATAAATTGGATTTTAAAATGCCTGATGATGTATGGCTTATTGACCTGGATACCAATAAGGTAAGTGATGCCCATCAGGACTTGTGGCTTTGTTTCTAGTGGACTGTGCCCTTTCATCAGTGTGCCTGTGGAGAATTTAAGAATGCCTGTTCTTAAAGGCTAGTCTCAGTCTGCCTTTGCCATTCCTTTCATAAATGTTCATAAATGTCTCTTTTCTGTGGTGAAAGATAAAGTAACTCCTCCCTTGTTTGTGATACTGTAAATAATAACCACTACAAATAACTGAAAATGAAAGTATTGGTGCAGCATGTCTTTTGTTGTTTGTTGTTCTAGCATTTATTGCTGTCTCTGTGTTGGAGATGTAGGAGATTCTAGTTTAGAAATGGCTACAGCTAGGGAATTTTTAGTTTGCTGTGTTTAATTTCAGGTAATCGTTCCCACAAATGCAGAATCTTTGCCAGCGCTGCCAGAACCAGAAGCTTCAGAGCTGAAAAAACATCTGAAACAGGTAAGAGGCACTTTGGAAACGGGACTTAGATTCAGTAGAATTGTGCAGATGTAGTCTTGCGCAGCTGTTCTATGCCAGACAAGAATGCAAATCACCAAAAGCAAAACATGTTAAAAACAGTTGTGTACTCTGGCACATTGGAGAAATGTGGGCAGGATACCAGAGAACTTGAATACACTTGTTCAAGGAAGTGCCCCTCAGTCAGTGAGTCATAGCAAGGTCTCCTTCTCTGAATGTGGAGGCGCACTAATCACTAGAGTGGCCAACTTAGAGGAAGGGGAAAAAAAAATGTTACAGGGACCTCCTCTTTTGAGGCCCATAAACCATATGATTATTTTCTGACCTGACTAGCCTAAATAKTTTTTTTGGATCTCTGTAGTTTTTCCAAAGGATTTCACTGTCATCTTTGTTACCTATTTCATCTTTTGCTGTCTCTGCTACTTCCATTATTCCACTTTCACGTTAGAACTTAGCAGCATTTTGAGCTTGGGGAGCAATATCAGTTGATGCAGGTGTTAAGTGGTAGGTATCCAGTTGCTGCTTTTCTTTCTTAAAGCAGGGAGCTGATTTGGAAAAGTGAGTGACCATGGAGGTGTATAATTGCAATTAATTTCTTGGCCGGGAGAAAGCTAATTTGAAATGCTCTTGGACGCAGCAGGTTGTCTCTGTGTTTCTTGCTGTCATTTGGGGCTAACTTGTTTTTATTTGGTGCAGAAAGTTCCAGATTCCTCCTTTTACATATGCCATGTGGGCTTTAAACTCTGACTTGATCTGTCTGTCTATGATCATCTTTGTTTCCCATCCATTCACAGATCTGTGTGTGAGGTCTCAGTCTCTCCTCTCAGGTCCTGCTAAGCCATTAATCAGCTTGGGTCATCCTGGCTGATCATGCCAAGCAGGTTTTATCTTTTATTTCTGTTTTCCTTGTGCACGCTGCATGCAGTATCTAAAGGTAAAGTGTATTACTGACCTGATGAGGTCTTCTCTTTCTCTCTTCTCATAGAGCAGGAGAGCGAAGTGCATAAYCTTTGTAATACCCCAGTACCTCCTGTCAGCACAGGTGGAAATAATGCATTGCTTGGAGTTTTGTTAGTTCCATCCCTCCCCACTCCTCACACTTCTGCCTCACCCCCTTGCAATTTCAGGCACTATTCAGCAAAACTCTCTCACTAGGGCAAAGCTGAATTGATATTCAGCTTAAATAAAACAGAAGAATAAAACGTGATTTCCTTGATTGACTCTTTTTAAAATTCTCAGAGTGTTCATTCAAACACAGGGTTTGCTGGTTGGTCTACAAAGTAGAGAAGACTAAATTGAGGCCCTTGTCACTAAGATTAACATGTTGGTGTGCCTTTGGGTCTTAATGTCAATGAAAAAAATGCAGGATATAATGCTTTTAAACTGTAGTGGAAAGATCTTAGCTRTATCAAAAAGGACAGCCTTTCCACTTTCCAAAGAAATTGTAGCTAGGTATGGATGTTTGGGGGTGGGGCAGTCTGACCTCTCTATCAAAATATGCCTACTTTGTGGTTCCTTTTATTTCCTCTCATTTGTGATACTTGGTAGTAATAGATTTTTTTTTCCTCCATTTGTTTCTCTGTGGTCATGTGTTCGTCTTGGCTCTGATGGGCTGCTGCTGTTATCATATGATCTTCCATCTTGCCTCCAGTGTCTGATTAGCATGACTGCAATCACTCAGCAACAGCTGCACACTCCTGACAACAAGGTTCTTTATTTTACTCTTTTCCCCTCGATTTTACATTTTACCCTTTTCCTTTTGGTGTTTTGATTTTTTACTTTKTWTTTATTTATTTATTTATTTATTTATTTGTAAAATAAACACATGAGGACTCAGTGGGTGAAGGGGAGAAATGAAGGAGATATAGGATTGTTCTGACTCTCCAGGATAAAATTTCCGGTCCTGCTGCTCCATGCTGCATTTTCCTGAGGCCATTTTAAGGGCTGAAGAGGATGGTAGGTTTATGGAGAGATGAATGCCTAATTCAGACAGGAAGTAGAATATTGCAGGGATACAGACAGATGCCTGTGTGGAGATAATCTGCACACTGTCCTGGGATATCAAACTCACCAGTCTAACTGCAAAGTTGCAAGGCAGGTTTCAAGGCCTCTATGTCCCAATGTGCATTCAAACTACACATGCCAAGTAACTCTCCGATAAATTGTTCAGAATCCCATACAGCTAGTGGTCAGATTTGTATTACCTGTTTTTACTTCAGAAATGATATAGCAGTGCAGAGCTGTGTGGCACCCTTTGGTTGACTCCAGAACTGTCTCATCATTGAGAAAATTGTTTGGATAGTCCGCATGAACAAGGACAGGGAAATATTTCTTGGCTCAGTGCAGGAAAAGAGATGGTTTAATACACACAAAGGGAACATGCTCAATTGCTATGACTGCCTGGAGGGCAGGGCAGCTCTGCTCTGGCTCTTGTTCATTAAATAATTTTTTCTTACTGAGTGTGTTTGTAATGTCCTTTGTCAGGCACTGGCCAGCATGAGTCTGAATACTCAGCCCATTCTTAATCTAGAAAAGTTCCATGAGGGGCAGGAGGTGCCACTGCTGCTGGGAAGACCACAGAGTGATTTGCAGTCCACTCCCTCCACAGAATTCAACCCTTTGATCTATGGCAATGATGTGGACTCTGTGGAYGTGGCTACCAGGTGAGGCTGAATGGAAAGGTAACGCTAAGTTTCTATAGAGGTTGCACTTGAAGGCAGCACAGATGCTTCTGTGGTCCTGTGATGAAAGCAGCATCTTGGTTCTACTGAAGATTCCACTTCACATCATGGGTGGAAGGGAAAATGAATAGCACTTACAGTGTTTGTGTTGGGTCTGTTAAATGCATGAACATAATCATCCATCTTGACAGGGGGGATTTTTTTTTCTTGCATTCTCCTGTAGTTTAGCCATGTTACCCTGGACTTGTTAGTCTGATGTTGTCTCCTCAGCTTAAATTACAGACTTTGAACTGCAAGAAAGCTGGAGACTTGGTTGTTGCCTCAACTAGCTGGTATGAGAAAGATGTCTGTCCTTGGACGGGTCTTGGTGCTAAGATGATGAATTAAAACAAAGTGGTTTCTTGATCTTTTTTTAGAAATTTTCTGGGAAGATTAAATTTTTGCATTGGGTTACTGTTCTTCAGAGGTTTGAAACATTGCCTACTGCATAACTTTTAAAGGCTCTCTGTCTTTTACTCTGTTTCTTTTTATCTGATATGTTGCCCTCTGTTTCCTTTTAGGGTTGCTATGGTGAGATTCTTCAACTCACCAAATGTTTTGCAAGGCTTCCAGATGCATACCCGCACTCTTCGTCTTTTCCCACGACCAGTGGTGGCTTTTCAGGCCAATTCCTTTCTTGCCTCTAGGCCAAAGCAAACTCCTTTTGCAGATAAGCTTTCCAGGACCCAGGCAGTAGAATACTTTGGAGAATGGTCACTCAACCCTACTAACTATGCTTTTCAAAGAATTCATAACAGTAAGTCTTAGTTTTAACTTTCCTGCGCAGTTTGTGTATTGCTGGAACTTGAACTACAGAGAGATTCTAGGAGAGAACTTGGCTTAACACCATATTATTCCTGCTGGGGAGGGATTTCCAGTTCAAGAAACCTTATTCTATTCTTACATATGTCCTGATAGGTTTCTACTGCATCCCCTGCTATTAGCCTCCCATTCTTCCAGTAAATTTCACCTCTTGTATCTTGTTTGCTTGCAGAGTAGTAGTTTTGTATGTTTTTCAGAGCAGAGATTTTCTCTTCCTTTGTGCAAGACTTACAGGGGTAGCCTCACTGTGAATGAGGCCTCTGACAGAAGGGAACAAGTTCAATTAACTCTTTTCTTGTTTTCTGTGCAGACATGTTTGACCCAGCATTGATTGGTGACAAACCTAAGTGGTACGCTCACCAGCTGCAGCCCATCCACTATCGTGTCTATGACAGTAATTCTCAGCTGGCTGAAGCACTGAATGTCCCRGTAGAGAAGGAAACGGACTCTGATGCCACTGATGACAGGTTAGTGGAGAGCATAACTCTTGTGATTGTCACTTCAGATATTCTGGCCTCCTTCTGCTACTTTTCTCTTGCAGCCTTTTTCTCTAGCCTCCTAAGTTACTGTTTCATTTCTTCCATCTGGGCAGAATACTGGTGCCAAAGCAGATTGCAATGTAGCAACCTCTGATCCCTTTTCTAGTGTCGTCTTAAGCCTTCATTTAGCACAATTCATTTGCATTTAGCTACTTGTGTGCCCCTTGCTGTTTGATACTTCCTCCTGCCATAATATTTTGTTCCTCCATGCTGCTCTCTCTTGGGTTTTTTTTTTCCTACTTCAGTACTACAAGCTTTCCTGCCCATTCTACTGCTCTTTCAAATCTCTGCTCAAAGCACATGGTTATACAAAGGTTGTTAGTATTACCCACTACTTGAGACCTTTTTTGTATTCAGTAAAATGAGAATAACTTCTTTGTTTTAGTGATTTGAAGTATATTCTTCAGTTTTGCATCTAATTTTATTAACTTTCATTTTCTGTTAACCTATGAGATCTTTCAGACTGGGAATTGTTTGCCTTTTTACATTCTGCACAGCACTAGTGATGCTGACAGAGTTGGATTTATCATTAGTTTAAAAATGAAGTATTTTTTCTTGAGATTTCCAGTTCCTTTGAAGCTTTTATCCCCAACTCYACTGAGAGTTCATACACTGCCCACCTATGCTTGACCTCATTAATTTTACTGAAAACCTTAAATCTCTTCCTGTGTTGTCTCTTCACCTATCTCAAAGTTATTTCATTTGCTCTTATCTCTCACAAAGCCAGCCCCAACTCCAGCCAGAAGTTTGTTCATAGGGACTGTAATATGAGATTTTAAGAGACACATGGAATCAGTGCTGATTCACATCTTTGAAATATTTGGCCCTCCTGTTGCTGTGCTGCCTCTCATCTCTCTCTCTCACCTGTCGTGACAGTGGCAGTGACAGTGTCGACTATGATGACTCAAGTTCCTCCTACTCCTCCCTTGGTGACTTTGTCAGTGAGATGATGAAATGTGACATTAATGGCGATACCCCAAGTGAGTAACTCTGAGAGCTGTGCTTTCACTAAGCCCCCATAGGTGGTTCTTCCCCATTCGCCTGTACTGTGGCAAGGATGCTGCCTCTTAAGTCTCTGAATCAACAAGATCTGTCATAGTCTTGCTCTGAGGTAGAAGAGACTTTATCTTTTTACATCCAGAGCAAAAGAAAGGGCAAAAAAAAAGATACTTCTGCTTATAAACAAAACCTTCCAAAAGATGCTGGGGGAAAGAGGAACGGAATTAGGTGCTGCTGGACAACTGACTTGCTAGATCTGGGAATAACTTGCTGCTGCCAGCAGATGTGGTGTAATGCAAGCAGCAGAGTACCGATTTTCTCCTGCCCCTAWATGTTGGTTCTTAGTGCTGAATTTAATGAAGCACTCATCCTAGTGAGGACAGGAAAATTCATTCTTTGTGGTTTGTACGGAGGCTACAGCAGTAGCTTCTCTTGTGATAGTGAGAAACTACTGCTTTGTTTAAGCAACTAAATATAGAAACTACAGTGCATTTTCTGTGTCCCAAGGACAATAGGTATTTACAAGTTGCAACAAGGGAAATTCTGCTTGGAAATGAGGAAAAACTCTTTGCAGTGAGCATGGTTAAACACTTTAATAGGTGYCTAGAGAAACAGTGGGATCTCCAGCCTTGGAGACTTTTGAAACTCAGCAAGACAAGGCCCCAGTCAACCTGCTTTAACTTTAAAGTTAGCTCTGCTTTGAGCAGGTGGTTGGAATAGATGACTTCCAAAGGTCCTTTCTAACCTAAATTTTTGTGATTCTGTATTCTGCTGAGCAGTCCTCATCTGCCAGTGATCATTAGATGAACAAGAGGCTGAAGAAGGCAGTACTCCTTATTGCAAAATGATGTGTTTGCAGATGTTGATCCCCTGACTCACGCAGCCCTTGGTGATGCTAGTGAAGTGGAATTTGATGATTTTCAAGAATATACAGGGGATCTGGATGAACAGGCCATGGACAGTGAGCACTCCCAAGAGAACAACCAGCCTCGTTCAAGTTCCAGCACTACAGCCAGTAGCAGCCCCAGCACTGTCATCCATGGAGTGAATCATGTGTGTACTGGGATGAGTTCAGCCCAGAGTTCAGACATGCTATTAGGATGTGCAGAAGGGCAGAATGCACGTGGCTCTTTTTTGAGGATCGCGAAAGCTAATAGGACTGTGAAACCGTGTGCAGAATAGCTTGCATGCTCTTTCTGGACTTTCTGAGCAAGGTTGAGTTTATCCTGTGCTGAGACAGAGGATAACTGTACATAGAAGCTCCCATGCATTGAAGAATACATTATTAACATAGGGGTGCAAGATGGGACTGCAGTAATTGCTTTTAAGCAGTCTGGAAAGATTTGATGTGTGAGAGGAATGAAGAGTGGGTGGTAGAACCAACATGAATCTGTGGGTCATTTAAGAACGGATGTTGTTTCCGTAGCCACAAAGCCGTATAATGGAGAACAGTTATCCTGAGCTAATGCTTAACAGATCTATGTTACAGGGTAGTAAGCCCCTAAAACAGTGCACAAGTACTGCACTGTTTATGAAACCATAGGATAGAACCACTAATAGAGGTGATGGGATGGGGTTGCAAGTCAGTGCAAGGGCCCTGTAGACCACCCATTTTGAAATAATTGTTCTCTTCCTGCCATTCAGTTGTATGTAATACAAATTGGCAAACAAGTCAATGGTTTGACTGGTCCACAGGAGTCGGCAGATTCAGCAGAGATGGAAGAGAAGATAGTTGCTGGATTTTCAAACCATCTCCCTTCCTTGCCCCTGCAACCAAGCTTTCCCAAGATGAGCTTGGACCGTCGTGAGRGTGACAGCCCAGCTGGCAGCATGAGTTCTGCAGAAGGGGTGGTGAGGAAGCGAGAGTACGACAATCCTTATTTTGAACCACAGTATGGATTTCCTACGGAGGATGAGGATGATGAGCAGGAAGAGAGCTACACCCCAAGATTTAACCAGAATCTTAATGGAAACAGGCGAGTCTCCTTATCTCTTGTCCTTCTTGCCCAAAACWGCAATTTTGGGGTTTCCGTTTGTTTCATGTAGTTTAACACTCAGTTGCTCAAATGTCCTTTGCACCTGAAGTGTTCTATTGGTCACTGTTGTTTGCCATTTAATGCTGAAATTCCGCAAACTCTTCTGGTTTGACTGCAGGCAGTTGCTTAGTTCACTCAGTTCCTTGCTTTTATTTAACCAGCAGGAGCTAACAGAAGTGCCAGTGTTTCCTAGAAGTGTTCTAGGATATCACTTGCTGATTCTTGGAAATATTAGAGGAATTTTGGTTGTGAAGCCTTGTCTCCTGGGGATAAGATATGAGGGGCTTTGATACTATAGGGACAGAAAACATTGGATTTTCTTGTTATTACCCCTCAAAGCAGACCCCTTGAACCCCTGATCCTCAATGCGTTTTTACAGACAAACTTCCAGTATGCCGTGAAAGAGAGTGAAAGCCTAAATACGAATATTCTTCACCCTTCTTCCCAATCCCATCCCCTGCTGCCATGTTAAGGGTAGTGTGATGAAAACTGATGAGGAGTGAGGCTACCTTGTATAATTATGCGAGATGATGCTGTTGATTGGAAAAAATGCTGATAACAGCTGTATTTATTTCCTTAAAGGTCTCAGAAGCTACTGCGCCCAAACAGCTTAAAATTGGCCAATGATTCTGATGCAGATTCAGACTCCAGGGCCAGTTCCCCAAACTCTACCATCTCCAACAACAGCAGTGAAGGTTTTGGGGGCATCATGTCTTTTGCCAGTATGTACTAATACATTAAAGTGTTTTTATCTTTTATGTTAGAGACTAAAGAGAGTTGCGATAGAGAGGTGGCTAGTCGAGAGGATGATTTGATTGTTAAATTGTCAYCAGGTCTCCAGAAATCATGTTAGGAACCACAGGACCTGTTTAACTTACATTGCTGATAACCAAAGTTGTTCTTAGTGAAAAATACCTAAAGCACTAGTTATATGGTTAGGCCCTTGAGTTATACGTCACTTTGAGGTGCAGATTAGAATTTTTCAAATATGTTTTAATAAAGAAGTCTACTGGTATGGAAAACTTCCATTCATCAAAAAACTCTGTGTTAGAAAATGTGATCAGTTGAGTCTTGTGCTACTGTGGGGAGCATGGGAAGGAGTTTGTGGCAACGAGGAAGATGTGTTGGATGTTTCTAGTAAAACGATTATTACTAAAATAAGGCTGAAAAGGATGACTTAAGCAGATTAAGTAGTTATACTCATGTTTTAAATGAACATGTTGAGGTGTTAAGAAATAATCAGCTTGTTGATCTATATGAGATGCTTCCAGGCTGTATGCAGACTTAACCGAATGACTGTTATGTTGACAGATGTTAAAGATCTGTCAATGCTGGGAAAARCTTTTGTTGTGTGTTTTCTCACTATAAATAAAAAGCTTCTATTTTAAAGCAAACTTCTGTGGCAGCTTTATGGAGTTTCATAAGGCTCTATGCACAATCCTCACTTTGGGCTTACATATATTGGAAATTTTCTGTCGTCATGTTTTCTCATGTGGTCCCTACCATTAATTTGCTCTTAAAAAGTGAATCAAATTGGAAGACATGGTTGATGTGAGGTAACCTGTTTAAGTGCAGGAAGACAAGTGGATGTTGTCGGTACATATTGGTACAAGATTCAAAGATACAATGGCAATAATTGTAACATAAAAGCTGAGAATTAGATTGTTTTATACAGTTCAGAATTACCTAACCACAGATACGGTTGCATCATAAATGASAAGACGTACTTCTAAGATTCTAGGTAATAAAGAAATACTCCATCATTAGGGACCTTGAAKAAAAAGGTGAATTGCAGGAAGTTTAAGAGGTTTGGGGATGTACAATGAGCATTAGGCATTTAATTTTTTTTTCTGTTGTAGGCAGTCTGTACAGAAACCACAGCACAAGTTTCAGTCTGTCCAACTTAGCCCTACCAACCAAAGTTGGGAGAGACAAGAATACTCCCTTTCCCAGCCTAAAAGGTAACCATTTTCCCTTTGTTTCCTACAGCCTTTACATTCTTGTGACTGAGCAATCTGAGGACTTACCCCTAAAAGGCATTTTAGGGGTAAAGGCATTTTGGTAATTTGGGTTAATACTTGTGTTGAGTCTAATCTTTCTCAGATGGACTTCTTTGCAACAGTTAGGTTCTGTTGGAATGAGCAACTTGCTTGTCCACTTTATTGTAGAAGATACAGAGTGAATGTTGGGATGTTGTGGGTTTTTTTTTTTTTTTTTTTTTTTTTTTTTTTTTTTTTTTTTTTTTTTTTTTTTTCTTTTTTTTTTTTTTTTTTTAATTACTTTTCATAAAGAATGGGAACCAAGATCTGGGTTCTACTTCTGCACTAATACATCTTCATGATTAGCTTTAGGCAACTTGTTTCAGTGATTCCCCATTTTTAAGGGGGGATAATGCTTGCCTACCTCCAGTGGAGACTGAGGTCTACATAGGTTTCAAAAGTGTTAATAGTCTTTTCAGTTAACCAAATGGAAAATTACCCGATCAAAGTTAAAGTATACCCATGCTTCAGCTCATTCAGAGTGAAGATTCATCCCTAACTTAAGCACAGACTCTGCTAGTTGGAACATCTTCTGTTTGTCTGCATTAGATAACATGATTGAACAAAAACTAGAGAAATTACCTTCTTACACTAAGGAATTAGTCAGCCTGGCCATTCTGGCACTGAATGTGATAGTAGAACAGTGACTGAGGACACTGGTGTGTTTTAGTGTTGAGACCTTTTCAGCTGGTGAACTGGAGGAAGGTTTTATTTTGCCTTTTGAATTATTCTATCTGATTAGAACTTGCTGCTTTTGTTTTAATATGTCGATTTATTTATTTTTTTCTTCCTCATCATTTTCATCGGTAAAGATTACTTTAATCTGGAAGTGGGAAGGGATGTGGATGAAGGTTGGTATGATGTTTTGCTGACCTTTGACCTTGTAGAAACAAAGGCCAAAAGCTGAGTTTTGTGTTTTGGCTTTGGACTTTGTTTTTGAGACAAGTAATTGTTCCCTGTGTGTAAAATTAGGGGGAACAGGACTGGTATGGTGAAAACACTAGCAGAGATTCTTTTTGACAAAATTCTACCAGTTGGTTGCATTTTCGTGTCCAATTGCACAGGATAAGATGCACACTTCAAGTCAGGGTTATTTTCATGGGTAAACTTCTTAATGACTGATTCCATGCATTGGAAGAAAACAGTGATGGGTTTTGCCATTCCATGTTCATGCTTTGTGCCTCATCTTCTGCAGTCTGGTGTTCTGTTCTTGATGACAATAATGCTGTAGGGCCTTTAATATTACTATGCTGCTATGAGGATGAGATTTCCGTGGAGTTGTTTGGTCTGTTTTGTGCATGTGCAAGAGTGTGTATGTGCTTGTGTTCACTTATGTGTGCATGCTGCCTAACTAGTGTTCCCACTGGGCACTTTGATTTTTAAAGGTGTTTTTGTCTCTGTTAAAAGGATACAAAATAGCTGAGTAACTCTTTTTCTTAATCAAGTGTGTGTGGTATCCTGTGTCARTAACTCTAATGGGAAGTGATGCTGGGACTCCATCTCATTGCTACTGTTTGACTTTTCATCTTCCTTTTTGATTTTTATTTCATGCACATCCATTAATATTGTTTTTTCCTCAGTGATGCAGATGTTTTTGATAGTGCCCTTGAAATGCAGTGTGTGCAATAGTGCCCTTGGAGGTGCAATACATTGGTTCCACGATGCCAAATTTCAAGTCAAGCACTATCTATTAGATTATTTAGGCTGGCCCTTGTTGACTTGGGCTTTCAAGTGTCCTTCCTGCTCTAGTGTCATTGGGTTTTGTTTTGATTGAGGTGAGGGAGGGCTGGGAAGTAGCTGGTATTTGGATTTTTTTTTTTTTTTTTTTTTTGATGCTGATGGTGGGGAGTGTAGATATTGTAGTACACTACTAATTGTATATTTTGTGTCCCAGTATTTGGGTTAAATACTATAATGGAGATTATTACTGAAGCTGGCCCAGTAAGCAATGAAGGTGGGTTCCCTACAGCATGAGCTGTGCATGATATACCAATTTCCAGCATTCCCTATGCCTGACTTTGGGCTACCTTTCTCACTGAGTAACCAGTATCACATGATCTATACTAGTCACCCCCAATACATTATGCTTTTACATATAGTGACTAATTTGAAGATGGTTCTTGTTGTGGAACTGCATGCAGAGCAGCAAAACTTTTCCTGCCTTTCACCTCCTGCTCCCATTACCATCTTCTCTTTTTCTCTCTGCATTACTCCCATTACTGTTTTCTGCCGATGTGTGATGCTAGAATATGATATATGCTGCTGCTTTTTGGAGTTTCCATTTTGTTTGAAGTCTGTAATCCTAATAGGTGTGTTAGCCACCTTAGCATTGCTTGTTACTGTTCCGGGAACAGATTGTTTTTCCCTCCACCCCTCTTCCTCTTATCCTATTTTCTCTCCTGCTTAGGGAACAGGCGAGCCCTTGTGGATCAGAAGTCTTCAGTCATTAAACACAGCCCAACAGTGAAGAGAGAATCTCCATCACCTCAGGGACGAACTAGCAACTCCAGGTAGAGTGCATGTGTGTCTGTGTATGTGTGTATATATATACATATATATATATGTACACACACATATATACATGTATATATATATATATACACACACACACACGTGTGTATAAATATATATGCACGCACATACATATGTGTATATGTATGTATATACACACACACACAATGTGTATATAAATATATATACACACACATACATATATATGTGTATATGTATGTATACACACACTCACATACATACATAAACATACTTTTTTTTGAGTGTGAAGTGTTGTTACAAAGGTCTCCAACTTCCTAAGGAAAGATGGCCAAATTTTAACTGTTGAAAACTATGCAGTATTTTTCTGTTGTCCTAAGCTTGCACACATGACTGTCCGAAAAGATTTCATATGGATGGCCTTTCAGTTAATAGTACATATATGTGTTTTTCTGTGCTCCAGACTATCCACTTTTGGTCTGAGTTCCGAAAAGTTTCTAGGTCCTGAAAGAGTCTGCTTTAGCTCAGTATTTTATCTTTGTAATTGAGTCTGTTCTGAAGGAGGTAGTCTAGCCAGTAGCGGTTTAGCGGACCGCACAAGGGATCAGCTGAGTCACATGGAACAGTTTGATTCCATGAGTTCATGAGAAGTGCTTTTCTCAGCCTTGGGAAGGGAATTGGTATGGTGCAAGTAAACACTACCTGACCTGTGCCTGAGCATTATCCTCCCTTTCTTCCCTAACAGCCATGTGTAGAGTGAAATYTACTTTAAGCTAATAGGGATGGGAGGCAAACAAGGACAAAAACTGTAGTTCGTATTGGGAGGCGCTGCAGGCTGCACAAGAGTTCCTTCCTTCCTACTTTCMCCCACCTGTGGCAAAGCAAGATGAAGCAGTACACCCTACAAGGCTGCTGCACTAGTACCGTTAGTTGGGGTTGCCCTTCACCTTTCAAGTAAAGCCTACAGGTAGGACAAGGCAAAGGTGGTGGTATAAGAGATTCCTGTGGATTCTGAGGGTTGCTGTGGAAGTAGACAGAGGTACTGKGGAAAAGCTGATTACGGCTTATTGTAGAAAATAAGGAGCAATGAAAAATGCTCGATACTGCAGCTATGGAACAGAGCCTGGGCTGTGTGCAGTTGTATTAGCAGCTTGCTTAGCTAAACTGAGGTTATTTTCTTGTAAACTTAGCTTTGATACAAAGTGCATTTACAGGTATATCCTGGCCATATCTCTCTTCCAGTGCAAGCCTAGACAGGTAGAGGACTAACTTCTGCCTGGTATTTTCTTTTTTATATATATCCGTCAGTGAGAACCAGCAATTTCTGAAGGAGGTAGTACACAATGTTCTCGACGGGCAGGGTGTTGGCTGGCTGAACATGAAGAGAGTCCGGCGTCTTCTGGAGAGTGAGCAACTCCGTGTCTTTGTACTAAGCAAGCTAAATCGCACCATCCAGTCAGAAGAAGATGCTCGACAGGACATCATACAGGATGTGGTCAGTGCTGAACTCAGCAGAATCCTCATACCTGGTGTATGCCTAGGTTCAATTTGTAGAAGATTTTAAAGACAATGTGTTAAATTAACCGCTACAGGTTGACATTACAGCACTGTTTTGGAATTTATGTTCTTGAATGACTTTCACTTCTGAAATAGTAACACTATTGGGATTTTCATTGTAGGAGATCAGCCGCAAGGTTTACAAAGGCATGTTGGACTTGCTGAAGTGCACTGTGTTGAGCCTGGAGCAGTCATACGCAAATGCTGGCCTGGGAGGCATGGCCAGTGTTTTTAGCCTGCTAGAGATAGCACACACCCATTATTACAATAAAGGTAAGAAATGTGTTTATGAGAATATAGGACTCTGAGGCAAACAAGATCCTTTTTGTAAAGTTTTGTGGATTTTGATATTTCAGGAATTTTACCACACTTTGAAACAGTTAAGAGCTGTATCATTGTTACTGAAACCTTACAGAGCTTGAAACAATTCAACTGACCAAAGTGAAATAATGGCCATAGTGACAATTGAAAATGTAAACTATTCAGCATGATAAAATACCTTTTACAAATGGTAGTCAAAATTCTGTGAGTGGAGACCTTCAGCTGAGACTGACCCATCCACAGTCTTGGAAAGTTGTTCCAGACAGCCTGAATAGGAAGGGAGATGTTTCTAATGTGGAATCATAGCAGCCTTTAAGATTGTACTGACCATCTCGCATTACACAGTAATTCTTACATCACTAAAAGCTCTTAGAGAGGATCATCTGCTTTAAGTTATACCCCTTTGTTCTTCTGCTTTTCCTAAAATCTATTTTTAAGACTAAATAAAATGGATGCATAGGTGAAAGGGCAAAAAATAATACAATATCACCTCTGTATTAGATATTTGACTCAGCTGTAATCTCATATGATAAAAAGCTAATTCACAGTAGCAGAGGAGTAGCACCTATTAAGCACCTTACAGTTAGCAGTCTGGATGACTTACATCAGGGATCTTAAGAGTTGATGAGCTCAGATGCTCTGTGGGCTACTGATATACATTTCCAAATGTTGTTAGACTGCTGAGGTAGGTCAGGAGGACTGTGCTGATAGAGTAATCCCAAATGTGGGATAGAYGATGACATTGGTAAGTATAAGCCTTTTCTAAGTAAAATTATGGAATGGCCATTGCAAAAATCAATGGTTTAGGAGTGAAGTCATGCTAACATAGTGCCAAACATCATAGTTGGATAGTAAATAAAACTTAAAGTGAATTAATTGTAGTCACACACAACAAAACTTAGGAATTTAAACTTTTGTAGGATTGATGCATATTTAAAGCACTTTTCATTATTGCAGGACAGCTTGATTTGTAGTCAGATTTTAAATACTTAGTATCTTCTATCTGATTTCAATGTGTTAATTTAGATAAATTTCTAGAAATGATCTGTAGAGATTGACATTTATCTTATTGTTTAATATTAAAGCGGTGATCTAGTAGTCATATAATTGTTCAGAGTTTGCATATGATGCATACTGTTGGAACTGTATGTGGTGAGTATAGGTCATTTATCTAGAGAACTCTAAATCCTTAATAAAGCATGGTTGTGAAGAATTTATTTTAATATGGCCAAACTAAAGTCATGTGTTTAGGAACAAGGAAAGYTGGCAGTGATATCAGGGTGGGGAACTGTATCCTAACAAGAAATGTCTCTGAAAGCGGCAGTTAAGTCTGAGCTTCCCAGTGTTCTTTGGTCTCTCTGAAAACCAGTGTGTGTGAGGGGAAGGTTTTTTGTTGTTGTTTCTCATATAAACCTTGGAATATAGATTTAAGATGCAGAGATTATATTGTCTTTGGATATGCTACCAAAAAGACCACAGCTGGTGTAATGTTTTCCATTCTGACCATCATGCCTTGCAAAGATACTGAACAATTGGAATAGTTTCTGAAAAGAGCTTCAAAGAGTTGGGAAAACGTTTCTGCTCTGAAAGACAGCAGCGTTCAATCTGTTGAGCTTTAGAAGATGATCAATGTCTATAATTATCTATGTGAGAAGATTGCGCTGATAGCAAAATCTTTATGGGACAAAGGTATTACAAGGTCTAGTGGCAAGACAGATTTAGACCTCAGGSTTTTAAATTTTGACTGTAAACATAATCAGCTATTGGAACAGTTTGTGCAGAATTGCAGGAGATTCTTTACTGGGAATCTAATTCTAACTTAGAATATTCTATTCTGAAAGTTTTGCTGTGATTCAAAATGTAGGTTGTTATACAGAGAAATGATCAAAATTGCCTTTGGGAACATATGATTATAGGAAGTCTCAGAGAATGATGTAAGTGCTATAGCTGATGTCTTTTATTAACTGAAGTTTCATTCAGTGTTACCCGACATAGATGATTGTATATGTCATCTTTTCACTGGAAGAGGAACTTGCTTGTATTCAACAAGCAATATTTTCAGTAGATGAGGCTGCATTCTATAATTTTGYGCAACTTGGCAGAAGAAATACCATGCTTAATACTACACTCTCCTTCAAAGAAGTTTTGCAGGTTTCCAGCATTCAGGAAAGAGAGCTATTGGGGTATCCCAGGAACAGCACCTGGGCTTTCTCCTCTGCTGTTTCTATTAGGACCTGGGAGTGCTGGTGGATGACAAGTTGACCATGAGCCAGCAGTGTGCCCGTGTGGCCAAGAAGGCCAATGGGATCCTGGGGTGCATTAGGAAGAGTGTTGCCAGCAGGTCAGGGGAGGTGATCCTGCCCCTCTACTCTGCCCTGGGGAGGCCTCGTCTCGAGTMCTGTGTCCAGTCCTGGGCTCCCCAGTACAAGAGAGACATGGAGCTACTGGAGAGAGTCCAGGGTAGGGCTACGARGATGATCAGAGGGCTGGAGCACCTGCCCTATGAGGAGCGGCTGCGAGAGCTGGGCCTCTTCAGCCTGGGGAAGAGAAGACTGAGGGGGGATCTTATCAATGTGGATAAGTACCTGAAGGGAAGGTGTCAAGGGGATGGGGACAAACTCTTTTCAGTTGTCCCATGTGACAGGACAAGAGACAGTGGGCAAAAACTGAAGCACAGGAAGTTCTGCCTGAATGTGAGGGGGAACTTCTCAGCTGTGAGAGTGACAGAACACTGGAACCAGTTGCCAGAGAGGTTGTGGAGTCTCCTTCTCTGGAGATCTTCAAGGCCCACCTGGATGCAACCCTGTCTAACATGCTCTAGGTGACCCTGCTTGAGCATGGATGTTGGACTAGATGATCTCCAGAGGTCCCTTCCAACCTTACTGATTCYATGATTCTATGATTAGCGTCAAACTATGTGCAAGCCATGGTAGCCTATGCGATCAAATGTGGGACTGAGCTATTTCAGTGCTAGTCTTAATGATAGAAGTGAAACTATTTGTCTCATCGTCTCCCCCTGTCTTTTCCTTCCTGACTGTCCTCTCCTACTCTTTTCCTTCTTCTTTACTTTCTTTTTGGCGACACTTTGTTGTTCTTTGCCTTTAAAGAACCAGAAAAAAGAAAAAGAAGTCCAACGGATGGCGCTGTCACTCCAATTGGCAAGGATCATGCATCAACCCCGAGAGCAGAGCCAAAGCCTGTGATGCAGCTGCCGGTACCTCAGCTCATGCCAAAGGCACCAAGCCCTGCAGGGAAGGGGCCAAGCGAGTTTGACACAAGRAGTCTAAAGGAAGAAAATTTTATTGCTTCCATTGGTGTGTACTGAGGTGCATGTGAAGTGCAGGAGGGGCTTCTATCTTGGCATTAGGTTCTATTTGCATTTTCTTCATTTTTAAAACACTGCATTCCTGCTGTAACATGCTTCATTTACACCTTAGATCAGAAGGAATAATCATGTGCGTCTTCTCTTGCTCTTGGTAAAATATTTTCCAGGGCACTTTTCTCCCTTAAAGCTTTTAGGTTTTAATTATTTCTGAATATTATTGCACTTCAGACAACTTTGTTTCTTGCTCTGTGGCTAATGTTTTCAAGTAACAGAAAATGGTCAAAGGAAAACAGGGCCAGTAGGACTTTGGGAAGGGCAAGTATGGAAGGGACGTGTGAAACATAGTTTTCATTCCTGACTGCATCTGGATTATCAAGTGTATGTCCTGACAGGAATGTGATCCAGAACTTGCTAATTGTTAGTAATAAAAAAAACATAGAAAAAGATTTCATTGGTTGTATGTATGCATCTTAGCTTTGTAGTATCAGTGATTAGGACTGATGGATCTTCCTTCTATGCAATAGCAAATAGAATGCTTGCCCTTCTAAACAGCATCTGCTAGACTTGTTAACTGGAAATTTTTCCATTCATGTTCCATAGCTGGAAAACAAAGAAAAGGACTGGGGGAAAAGTTAGAGCTAAACTTAGAATTCTGTTTTACTTTTTTAAAAAAGGGAGAGAAGGACTTTGTAGATGTGAGAGAGAAAAAAATAAGATTTAGTATGTTTCTCCTGTAAGCAGGTTAGAGCTAATCTACCAGCAGATCAGGAAAAGTCTGTATCAGCTCCAAAAATGTCATGTTAAGTTTTAGCCATTTCTTCATATATCCTGTTTAAAAGAACTTTTAAATGGAATCATTGTATGGAAGATTCATTATAAAAGCATTGTGCTGCAGTGGGACTATACATCCAGTATGTTGTATAAGACAAAGGAATGTGTGCATGAGGAATGCGTAGAAGTTTCAGACATTCTTTTCTATACCCATGTAATAGCTGCAGGTTGAGTCCTTCTGACTTGATTTGCTTTCTTGATTCAAGAGGTAGTGGAGGCAATTGCATAGAAACAAGAGACTTGTACTCTGCTTGGAATTCTCCTAGGGAGCTAAAAAGATTCAGATTTCCAGCAACTCAACTTGGTGGTTTTGTTGACTCTGGACTATTTAATTGCCCTTCTGTAGAAAAGGGGAAAAGACAAGTATGTTTCTGACAGCTAAGAATAAAACAAGCTCTAGGCCAGAATGCTTGTGATGAGTGAAGAGACACTTTGAACGGGATTGCTCAGCCAGCATCTTTTCCTCAGATGAAATTAATACTCCAAGAAAGGGGAAATCATAGGCACCCCAGACAATTTGAGTTTGTGAAGCATCATAAGAAGTGCTTTGCAAAAGAAGTACTTTTTAATATGCTGTTGAAAACTACTGTTGCCAGAATACTAATATTAAACAATTTCACAAATTCAAGGACATGCKACAGGAAAGCTCTTATTGGTGGTTCTGATGCTCTAATGGTTTCCACTTGTCTTCTATGGAAACAGTTATAAGGAGGATATGATTTCACTAAATCTGGACAAATCCGTTTTGAAAGACTTCCATGTTTTTTTTCTATCTCTCTGTCTAACTGCTTTTATCTATCACCAAGAATCACGAACTATTGTGCAAGTCAATCTTCAAGAAATTACTGTAAAAACAACGTAGCATCTGTGTTTGTCTGACTCTTGGGAACTGTAAGTAAAGAGAATTTCTCCTGCATTGTAGGAGGATCATTTAAAGCTGCTTGGTATTATAATTCCTTTTTGGTCATTTACGGAAGTTTCTGTAAATGACAATACCTTGGATATACAAGGTCAGAGTTAAAGTCATGGCTAGGCTGAAATCTCATCCGGAGTAAAATGTGGATTCTCCTCTTAGTTAAACTAATTGTTATGTAGGGAAGATGCATTTGGTAAAAATTTAAATGTTGCTGAAATAACAAAATAAGTGCAAGTAATTCCATTTAAATATAAAAAGCACYGGAGCTGTCCAGATAAATTACAGAGTCTCCATCTTTGGAGATTTTCAAAACCTGAATAGACAAAGTCCTGAGCAACTTGCTTTAGTTGACCCTGCTTTCAGTTGTAGGGGTTGGACTAGATGATCTTCAGAGGTTCCTTCTAACCTCAGCAGTTCTGTGAAGTTTGGGTGGTACTTACAGCCTCAAGTTACGGATATGTAAATAAAACTATCAGTAAATCAGTTGATGTTATGTAGACAAAATGCAAATAGAGACACTATCCATTTGCCCTAATCTGAAGGAGGAAATGCCAGAATGAAAAGTAGGTCATCAGTATGATGAAGTAAAATCATATACAACCCTTTGTTCCTAAGAGCTGCTGAACATGCAGTATATGCTAATATGGCAGTCTAACTGGATCTCTGAGATCTAGAGAATATGGTACCTGTACTTCTTACACTATAGGAACCATAGCCAGGGGGTTAGCAGAGTTCTCAAAAGCTCAAGAAGGATGTGTTCCTGCTTAAGCCCTCTTGTTGTTTTTTTCAGAAAGCATCTGACTTCCTGTTTCTCTCTTCAGTATGTGGTACTGATAACAGAGAAAGCTGCTGTTTGGGTCCATAAGTGTATCCAGCTGTGTGCTTATCAAAGTTGAAGGAATATCCATCAGTCACAAAGAAGAAATAGAAATTGGTTGACTAGCAACCATCTTTCTAGTCCTTCTCCCTTTTTATATTTTCCTTGCTCATCATACTTTTAATGGTAATATTTTGGAGCATTTATCCATAATTGTAACGCTATCCTTTTATTTTTAGCAGACCTTTTTTCCAAATAGATTTTTTTTTTTAGAATCTGTCTTCCCTTAATTTCTGCCATCTACAGGGTGAGATGGGTTCCTGACACATTTTTGGTAGCCTTCTAATTGCCCAACAAGCTGCTTAGAAGAAAAATAGAATGTTGTGCTTTCTTTTCCTTGCCTTCCCCTTTGCTGCTTTTGCAAGAGTGTCTGTGCCTCTGTAGCATTCCCAGCCTCAACTGTGCTAGTGAGAGAGGACAGCGCGCAGCATTCAGACTCAGTTCAGCAGGCCAGCTTTGGGCCAACTGGCCAGCACCTAGAATGAGTGGATGTTTCTGAGCACAAAGGATGATTGCGTTTCAGGGAGCTGAGGAATGTGGGTGATAGAAAAGTGCAAGTCTTGGGGCTAAGCTTCAAATGAAGAGAGTGCATGCAGACTCTAGATTTTTTTCCTTTTTATTCTGCGTTGTGTTGTAYGCTGTTACAGAATCACTTGACTTAGCTGGAGTGCTGTGACCTAATGCAAATTTTGGAAGGTGGCATTAAGCATGACTAATATCTTGCTCGTTTTTCTTCTTCCCCCTTTTGCCCTYCTTCATACTTTGATAGGAACAAATGGACGCTGAGAAGTTCAGCTTTTTGTGTGAAGGACTGGTTGATAGGCAGAGTCAAGCATGTTTTGAGAATGCTGCCGAGTCAAAAATAGTTTGTTTCACTTGTGAACTTTTCTCTGTTAATTTAAAAAATATAATGTTGGTTAAATATTGTATTAACCTACAATTTAAACTGTCTTGGAACTGCTGCTGCTTTTCAGCCATTTTCTTTTAATGTTACAGACTATTCCACAGACTTAAAGATATGAAAACATTTCTGTTTAAATAGAGCCTCTGTGATGTCTACGTTTTGAGGAGTAAATATCTGACAATCTTAAAATCCTTTCTCGGGAAAGGAGATAAATTGCGATGTTGTATTCATAATAGCTGTTTTTACTTAGCTGGTTCACTGCATGAAGTCATTTCTAACATTTGAATTTTGTAAATTAGAGATGATACAGCACACTATTCCTGACATTGAAATTTTGCTAAGTGGTGTTAATTAACCCTTCACTCAGTAGTTGTCATAAATTTCTGCTTTTTTGGAGGTGAARGGGTGGGGTTTTGTTTTAWTTTTTTTCCCATTTTCACCTGTCTGACCAGCCGCTGACTCTTTCTCTTTCTCTCTTGCTCTCACTGCATCTTGGGTAGAGTTGTGGAACAAGCACCAGGAAGTGAAAAAGCAAAAAGCTTTGGAAAAAACGAGTAAGGAAATGATTAAAAACCCAGAAACTGACTCCCGCAGCCTCCCCATAACTGCCAACTCCCCAGGTGCAGGGTTAGCTTGCATCTATGGCACATGTTTTCATTCCCACAGGAGCAAAGAGTTACCATCCAGGGGAAAGCCTGTATCACAGAGGAGGCCAAATAGATCAATTTGCCCCAGGGAAATTGCGTTCAAATGTATTCCCCTCGTACCCCCTCCCCATGTTACTGTCTTCAAAGGAGAAGCAGATATYCTGCCTCCTCACTATATGAGTTATGCTTGGAATGATTTTAAAAGACACTCCATCTCCTTTCTTAAAAAGTAAAGAGACTGTTTTTGGCCCAACAAGTACTTGACATAAATATATAGTTTTATTGAATGTTATTGGAGTGAAGAATTCTCTGGCCTTTCAAGCCCTGGGATGGCAAATATTGTTACTTGATGTCAACTATAAGTAGTTGGTTTCTGACTGCAGACAGTCTGCACACAGGAAGTTGCTTTTGAGCAGAGAGGTGTATGTGAAGAATTGTATTTAGTCATGGTTGTTAGAGAATAGCTTCATAATGGGGAATCAACCTGATTTTGTTTCTATATCGCATGTTTTAAGAGAAAGGAGTGAAGTAGATAGTCTGAGATGGTTGCAATCTTAAATAGTAGTCTCTAAATCTGCAGGGGTCTTAGATCTTCAAGGCCTGCCTGGACGCAACCCTGTCTAACATGCTGTAGGTGACCCTGCTGAGCGGGGAGGTTGGACTAGATGATCTCCAGAGGTCCCTTCCAACCTTACTGATTCTGTGATTCTATTCTATGATTCTATCATCCATTGAAATATGTATACGTGTTATCTGCAGATGCAGTGCAATTTTTGTTGTTTTGGTTACCACTGGTAACATGTTACCTGGTATACAGACAAGAGAGAGTTTATAACAGCTGTGATATGGTAGGTGTTTTCCAACTGTAAGAAAGAGAGTAATTCCTGCTTTGCAGCACTGATGCCCTTTTTCCAGAGCGGAGAGGTGAGAGTGTTAATAGTAAGTGGAACAGATAAAGATTCCTGGCATTCTGATTAGGCCTGAATTTGTTATAATAATTTCAGGCTCCTCAATTAGATACTTCAGTTAAGTGCAAAGGAACATCTGGAGTCAATTCAGAATGGGCTACCTCTGAAGTACATCTTAGTGCATTTAAAATCTAAATTCATGTCTGCCAAGGTAGGAGGATGTGTAAGACACGTATGTAGCACATGCATACAGCTACTCTSCTAAGATGGGCCCTTCAGTTGGGTGCCGACATTAGAATGGATAAATTGGGGTTTTGGTGTTTCCTCTGTAATAATTATCCAGCTCCACTAACAAACTAAGTGGAGGGATGGAAGTGCCTGTAAAGTGGCAGTGAGAGCATGTGGTTGTGGTTAATGCACTCCTTACACTCCATTACCGGTATTGCCCTCCATTGTCAAATTCCTGAACTGATTTAGTCAGCTTCACTTACTTTAAAAGTAGAATTGACAGAATGTCAATATGTTGGTGAGAAAGGGAACTCTTAAATTGCTTAAAACACGCAACTGAAGTTCAGTATTCTGCTGAAGTAATGACATATGAAGCTTTACATTGTATCGTTATTCAGGACTAGGAATGGTAGCCATCTGAATAATTGGAAATAAGAGACTTCCAAAAATGTGATGTTTCATTGGAAAATATCCTGAGAACTTGAGATTTTTTAGTTAGTCTTAATTTTTTTTTTTTGCATTTTTTCTTTTACATTAGAAACTTTGACAATTTGATTTACAGTAACCAAGCCATATGGATTTATATATAGAAGACTATAATAAATGAAAGACTTCTTGTAAAGTATTTCACATGGAGAATTCTTAGTTAAATAGAAAGCTAGTACAATCTGCACAGCCCGCTTATGGCTTTGCTCTTCATAAGTTACATACCATCTCAAACTCACTCCCACAAATCTTTGTATATTATCCTTCTCTTTCTCCCCTTCTTTCCCTGTCTTTCCTTTTCACTGTCTCCCCCTCTCTAATATTAGATATAATATATTCATAACTCCCAGGATTTTGTGATTAGTGCTTATAAGATACTGTGGCATTGTTTGCTGAGAGAAGCTGGATATAGTCATGGGTATTTAATACAAATACTCCAGCTGCTGGTCATGTCCTGTTACTGAATAGTTGGCAGATATGGATCTGGCAGAAGTTCTGTGTTCAGTCTTTTCCCCCTTTGAGCTCAGTGTACAGTCTATAGCACATTCTTTTCCTGCCTTGTTAGTTACATTGTGCAGTGCTTTCCGAATTTCTTTTCAGGCTCTGCCTTTCCTTCATTCCCTCCTTTTCCTTCTGCCATCTCATCAGAGAACAATAGATAATACAATTTGAGAACTGCATGGAGAATTGATCATCAGATTCTCTTTTTTTCTTTTTTCTTTCTTTCCCCCCTCCCCTCCTCCCTCAGATTGGGTAGATTAATGAATGCATGACTTAAGGCTTGCGAGGTCCCTCTCTCAGTACTGACCTATGTGATTGCAAACTCTGGAGAGCCATTTGATGTGTAATTGGCAAATGTTGTGAAGTACATCATACAAGCCTCTTCCTTGAAATTCTTACTGGTGCGATACCAGTTATTACTCTGTGTGTTCATGCTGTGTTTTGCCTGATTTTTGCCTAGAAAATTTTTAAGGGGCAACCTAACAAACTCAGCCAAGAAACTGAGCAAATTAGCTGTTCAGAAAAGTATTCTGACTTTACATACTTAAGTTCCTTTATTTTACCAGAAATAAAGGAAGTGGCTTCCCAGAGTTAAATAGCAACTACTTTGCATGTATTGTTATAACTGGAAGCTGCTTGACCTTTGTCTGTCCTCTTATTTCTCTTGAATGGCTAATAAAGGTACTGTTTAGTGATAGTCACAGTTGAGCTATGCCTTTGGAGTATTTGAAATCCAAACGAAAATTTGAAGAGTGGCAGATGTGTCCTGCTGGTCTTGTTGTTTCCAGTACCAAGGAATAAAAAATAAAATGAATAAAAAAGCAAATTTGTTTTCATAGTATTGTCCCTGCTTCCAGTCTGTCATCTGCTTTCTGCCATACTGGGTTTTTTTGGTACAATAATGATCTACTGTTTCCTTTTGCTCAGGGCCCGAAGGTGTGAAACACTTTGATTTGGGAGAAACGGATGAGAAAAAATCGCAAATCAGTGCAGACAGTGGCCTCAGTTTGACCTCAGGTTCTCAGGTCAGTCTCTCCTATGCTTGTTTGACTTACATGATAAGGTAAAGGATTCTTCTAGTTACCACTCAATTGTGGGAAGACTTCTAGAGTCTGAGAATTCCTGAAAGTCTCATTTAGTAACATTTCTTCCCCCTCTTCCTTTAGGGGACTGGTCTTTGCTCGGTTGTATGACCCTATGGTCTATTTGACATGTAAGCAGTATTGTCTCTTTAGCTGACTTCGTGCAGCAAGGAGACATAAGATCTGTGCTTTAAAATCCAAAGGAATGGGAAGTTGTGGATGGAATGGTGTTCTTCCCTCATGAAAAAAATTGAACTAATGTGTCTTTTGTTCCTATACTGTCTATATTTTTAATTGCAGAAGAGTGATTTGGACTCTGTTCCCAGTGGAGGACCAGCAGTTATGGTCCGAAGTACAAGCCAGGATTCTGAAGTTAGCACAGTGGTAGGATATGCCTAAAATGCAAGCTTGATGTGATTCACTGGTTGGTAAAGTGGGGGAGGACATTTTTTGTATACATTTTGTGTATGGTATGGCTGCACACTGCTATGCATACCTAATAGTGTGTGGTTGGCAAGCAAGTGTGCCTGACAGAGTATGCATACTGTTTTATTAGCAGATTGCATCCTTCCTATATGATGCTGTTTTCTGTTATATGTTCCTATGGATTGGTGGCATATATGTATTTCTGTGGAATTGGTAGGTTGCAGTCACTTTATAAATACGACTTAGTCCTGTATGGTACTGCCTATGAACAATAAAAGTTTAAAAGTGTAACCTGAGAGTAAAAAAAAAGCAGATGATTCAATGCATTAAGAGCAAGTGCTCAGATTTCTGATGTATTAACATAAAGCACTTGAACCATATCAAAATGTGGCTGCTTGCTTCTGATTAACTGTAGGGTCTGGAGAGGGAAAGTAGCAGAATGCATTCAGAGCTAGGGAATGAGACTACTTCCTTCCACACATTATCTGGTGTGGCATATTTCAGGGTAAAGCTCAAGAAACCTTTTTTTTTCTTGTTTTTGTTTTTATTTTTCCTTCTTCCTTTAAACTGCTGTGTGCCTGTTAATATGAAGCTTTCCATGACCTGTTCTCAGCCTGGAACAAGAATAATACTCAACTATCTTTCTCTATTGGACCCAGAAATTATATTTCCTGAGAGATTTTTTTGAGTCTCTCTTTATCTTGCTCTGCATAGCAGGTTTGGTGAGAGGATCCTATCATTAAAAGAGAGAACCAAAAAGTCGCCTTCAGTTTTACTGCTTATTATTTTATGCCTTAGGAGAAAACAGCCTTCAACTTTTATTTCCACAGTGTCTTGTCTATTGAAGGTAACTGCTTTATTTTTCACCACAGGTTAGTAACAGCTCYGGAGAGACATTAGGAGCAGACAGTGACTTAAGTAGCAATGCTGGTGATGGCCTGGGCGTGGAAAATGGTGGCAATCTGACAGGATCAAGGGGCACTGTGTCAGACAGCGAAATTGAGACAAACTCTGCTACTAGCTCTATCTTTGTAAGGACACTCCAGACTTTTTTTTWAATTTTTCTTTTAAATTTAAATTTTGCACTGTAATCATTTCAATATGTGTGCATGCATGGAAGAGGATCTCTGATTCTATTGTAAGGGTTAATCAGTACTGATTTACAATATATGCTATCAAATATATACTATACAATACCAAATTATTAAATAGTTACATTTTGTATGGATCCATGAACCATTTTTATTTGCTGTGCGCTATGTGGTCTTTTGAGAATAGTAGGTTCACATCTCAATCGACGTTACAGGTTCTAACAATAGAGTAACACTCTGTCTTGAGTGTTACTCTCAACCAAGTGTATATTTAATCCCCCTTCAGATACATAACATTGGACATTGTTCAGCCTTAAAAGGAATTGATCCTGTTCCATAGGAATAGCTGTTTGCTACAGGAAAATGATAACACATCATAGGTTTAGCAGCTGTTCAAAGTATTTTTAAAGTATGTTTAAAGTATTACTTTACTGTCTGAAGTGTCATTATCACTTTAAATGTCTGTTCCAAGTTAGTGGATCTGTCTGAAATAAATTGTAAGCAGTCTGAGAACATATTTTGTTCTTAAAGTTTTTGATTTTTGTAACCTCTAATATACATAGAATCGTAGAATCAGTAAGGTTGGAAGGGACCTCTGGAGATCATCTAGTCCAACCTCCCTGCTCAGCAGGGTCACCTAGAGCATGTTAGACAGGGTTGCATCCAGGTGGGCCTTGAAKATCTCCAGAGAAGGAGACTCCACAGCCTCTCTGGGCAACCTGTTCCAGTGCTCTGTCACTCTCGCAGTAAGAAATTCCCTCACGTTCAGGCAGAACTTCCTGTGCTTCAGTTTTTGCCCATTGCCTCTTGTCCTGTCACATGGGACAAAAACATGTTCTTACCAAGAAAACAGTTATATGCTGATTTAGTTAAGCTGAGCTGTCAGCCAAATATGAAATGAACTTGAAATGCCTTAAAACTGGTCTTTGTTCATTATTGTATAATCCTGATTTAGATTGTTAAAAACCTTTGCATGGTCATTTACATCTAATTTTAAGTAACAGACAAATCATTATGCTTCACTGCAGGTTTCTTCAAAGAGCATGAATACRATGTAACCATGTCAGCCTATTTAGTTTGCAAGATGATGTCTTTTCAATTTCTAGAGTTGGACTATTAAAAAACACTTTTCAGTTTTCTGGATATTTCTACCTGATTACTGAATCTAAGTGAAATTTTAAGAAGCTCTGCAACAGGGATTTAGAACAGAGAAGCCAGGGGTGTGTGATGTGAGATGAAYGTCAAGTATTATTGCAACATAGTTTATCTGATGGTAGAGATGGAAAGGCTCACTTGCTTTGTTTTGCATTAGTTGCTGGCTGATAGTCCCTGCCTAGAGTACTTCAGCCAATATGTAGTAGCTTGTTAAATGTTGGTAAGTTGACTATRTGTCTGAACCTTTATGGATGATAAGTGAAATATGTAATGTGATGAATTTGAGACAGAACTCAGGTATTCTTATTCTACTTGTGAAAATTCATGTTCTATATAGCCTTGAGAAGATCACATAATTGTTTCTCTTTTCATCCCTATCTGTAAAATGACAGTGATATTCAGCTTTATTTCAAACAGTGGGAATTCAGGTTGCTCGTCTGTCACTGTACTCCAAATCTTGATRCTGTCCTTTATTCTGTCCATTATTTCCATTCTACATGTTCTGACTCTGGAAATCTGTTATTGCTTATGTACATGGTGTTCTCTGTTCTGGGTCTTGGCAACAGCCTGAGCTTCTGTTATTTCTGGTTGTGTTATCTGTTATACTTAGGTTTCTCTTGCATCTTCCTGTGCTACTTGTACACACTTCTGTGGTTAAAGCTGCTGTATGGCTTCTCATTTGTACAAAGCAGTCCAGCACCATCATGGTCAATGCTGAATAATCTGACTAATGGCTCATTTACGTTGTGGTTCTGTTGGGAAGTGTTGTATTTCATTAATTTTCATTGGCTTCTAAATAATTTCATTTCCCCCTTTCTACCACCTCCTCTAGCCCTGGTACCACTTTGGCCTTTACACAGTCTTGCCTATGTTGTATGTGAAGTCCTTTGTACTCTTTCAGCTTGGGATTGTCCATTTGCACTTGTGCTTTGCATCAGTTTACCCTAAGGGAAACATTTTGCTTCCATGGTAATTTCTTTGCGCCAGTCTCTTTTTGTTTTCCTTTGTCTGACTGTGGACTTCTAAGTGTTTTATCTTCTTCTATGAACAGAATAATCTTTCTTCTGTGAAGATTTGTGGGAAAAGAAGTATGAAAGATAGCTTGGAAGCTGCATTTGTTAATTACAGCAGTAGACTGCAAGGAACAGTCCTACAGAATGCCACGTTAATTTTTCTGACCCTATTTTGTATTATTTTCAGGCAAAATCTCATAATCTGAAGCAGAGTGTGAAGGATAAGAAAGGCAGTACTCCAGGGAGAGGTCCAGAGGATGGGAACCAGCGTGTCTATCTCTATGAAGGGCTTTTGGGTAAACATTTTTTTGGTGGGGAGATGGACTGAAGTTCAAATGAAATTGTATATGTGACAGGCTGGAATTTATACATCCCAAAGACTTTGTTTTTAACCATTTATTGTTTTCCAAACTAGCAGAATAGGAGGGGGGCACATTAGGGTATTCAGAGTAAAGAGAAAGGTTTGCTGGGGAGACTGAATAAGAGTAAGAGAAGGTGGGTGAGAGATGTAATTTGCAGAAAATGTAGTTTGTCCAAGCCCTGTGCTGGTCTTGAATATGAATTAATGCTGTAGACTGCTGGGAAAAAAGAGGGAGAAGGAACTTAGCTCACCACGTGTGGAAAGCTGAAGTGTATTATTGTTCTTTGCAAATAGATCCTTCAGCTTAAGTCATGAAAGAGGGATACTAAACTTGGAATACTAATGGCCCTTTGAATGTTTCCTTGAATTAGGAGTATATTGTTACTGTTGGATTTTTTTTGTTGTTGTTGTTTTTAATGTATTTCRTCTGGACTTGCCATTAATCCAAAGCTTTCTCTCTTTTCCTATTTTTCACCCTTTCTCTTTCTTATTTCCACCTGCTTGGAATGGTGCAGGTAGGGATAAAGGATCTGTCTGGGACCAGTTAGAGGATGCTGCAATGGAAACCTTCTCTATGAGTAATAATCTCTTCTTTCCACTTCTCTGTGTGTTTACCATGATCTGTGTTTGTGTGTGATATTCCTGTCTCTTTGGGGCAGTGTTAACAGTAGATGAAAGAAGGTATGCTCTTAAGRAGTAGGGATGAAACATTCTTTTGTGGAAAGTTTTGAAAAGATACCATGCATTGGAATAAGAGATAATATCCTCTCTTCTCTTTCACTTTTTTTTTTCCTGTTGTGATATTGCTTGTGATTTAAAAAACTTTCTGTCTTTTTGAGTATGGATTATTTGTGTGTTGGCTTATGGTATTTTCAAGGAGTGGGAAGGAAGGAGTATTAATCATTGAGTATTTAAGTGGAATAAATGTTCTTAATACACTTCCTGTATTCATTGCACAGGCAAAGAGCGTTCAACTTTGTGGGACCAAATGCAATTCTGGGAAGATGCCTTTTTGGATGCTGTGATGTTAGAGAGAGAGGGAATGGGGATGGACCAAGGACCCCAGGAGATGATTGACAGGTAAAGTTCTTTGGTAGACCTTTTTCCTATTCATTATTTCACTTAGGCTAAAACAGTCAAAAATTATTTTAATTCTGTGGCACATGCTAGTCACTTTGAAAATCTTATTTCTATAACTGACGTTTCAAAAATGAACCACTTGTTTTTGTGCTGCCCAGCTTCTACTGCAGCCTGTATACCATCTTCAGCCATGATATGTTTCTTCTAATTAGAAGTTACAGAGAGGTGATATTTCCAGAGAAATGTGTAATGTGAGTATAATTAGAATAGGAATGGATGAAATAAACTAGATCAGTAATAAAGCAAGGAATTTCTGAGGCAAGATGACTATATTCTGGAATAAAAGGAAGATGCCAGTACATTGGAATAAAGTGGATGAGTTAAATATCTTTGTATGTTGGAAAATGCAGTTTTCAAAGATATTTGTAGGTTTTAGTTGACAGTATTTAAGTAGAGTAAACACAGTGAGGGGAACTACTCTCTAGAAATACCTGTGTCACTGCTTAAAACTAGCCTACTTCTAAGCTGTCTGTATTCACTGCGTGCTTTCTCACTGTTTTTTCTCAGCTCTGTTAAAATCTGATTGTTCTTCGCTCTTTTTACCACCTACAGCTGAAAATTGCTACCATTTAGAATGGGACCTGGAAGCCAAAATAATTATTTTGTGGGATGCTACTTTATGAAAAAGGAACACGATTTGAAAAAGAGGCCTTGTGCACCCAAAGACCAACCATTTTCTCTATCAGTTAAATGTARCTGCAAGGCAGAAGTAAAGTTTTAAGGATGTAGTTCTTGCACCAGATTATATGTTCCTCTTCAAGCAGTTGTAATTTTCATGAACCTTCACCTGTGGAAGACAAGAAATAGATAGGCCTAGTGGACTGCTAAGAATTTTTCCAACTGAGCATTTTTTTTTCCTTTAACTACTTAATCATTAATGGACATATTTAATTAACAATCAGAACATCTTATTGGGAGATGCTTGTTTGGCTTAATGTTTTTGGATGTTTGCTTTGCCTTACCTTTTATAAATAGTGTTCTGATCTCTGTCAGTGCTTCAGTGAATTGGATGAAGAATGCCTGCAAGTCCACTTCAAATCTAGCTCTTCTTGCAGGTATCTTTCCCTAGGGGAACATGATCGAAAGCGTTTGGAAGATGATGAGGACCGCTTGTTGGCTACGCTGCTGCATAATATGATTGCTTATATGCTTATGATAAAGGTGATCTTTTTTTCTTTTTAATAGATATAAGCAGTATATTTTATGGGTTTTRATTTGTAGGACGACAGAGTTCTTTAAAATGCTCCCCATTCATAATAAGAAAATAAATTATTTCAGTGCCTGGAGATTCTTTGAGATGAGTTGTTTGAGTTTATACAGCTCTATGCTGTGGGTATGCATATATATTGCCATTTGAAATGCAAACTTTTAGCTCTTTTAGGGGACATTTTTAATTGTTAAGTGAATGAGTTATAAATTAGGCAGAGAACATTTCCTATCCTTATTGCCTTTCAACTGCAAATTCTAAATCTTCTTATGGTAGGTAGAGGTAAAAGGCAGATTGTGCATATGAATAACTCGACAAGAAATTTGCAGTTACTGCTAAGCAAGTCCTGTTCCTTCCCCCCCCCCACTCAATAAACTGTCTGGATGCACCTTAGTGCTGTAGGTGATTCCTAGCAATACCTTTCCTTTAATTAGAAAATTTCTTAGGGAGTCTGAATCTTCCCTCAAATGTCACTGAAAAATCAATCTAAAATTTTGTCACGCCTGGAACCAACTACAGTAGGGCATGCTTCTACTGTAACAGTCTTGCAAGAGACTGTGATGCAGTATGTTGTCAAATGGAGCAGCTAGATCTAGCATGACTGAGCTGGAGATCAGCTGTTTTATTGTCTGGAACCAAGATTTGTTGATTTGGAGAGGGAAGGGGAGATGCTCATGCTTAGAGAAAAGTAGGTAMCTGTCTTTTATCTGCTTTCTAGGTGAACAAGAATGATATTAGGAAAAAAGTACGTCGTCTGATGGGAAAATCACATATTGGATTGGTGCACAGCCAGCAAATAAATGATAATCTAGATAAGCTTGCCAATATGGTAAGTAAAACATCAATGAATGATTTATCTGTAGGAACTGCAGTAGAAGAAAGAAACATTTACTTGAAAATTCTTCTATAAATGCTGGGCAATGTTAACTAAAAAACCCAAAAATAATTAAATTGCAGTTATTAAATACTACTTTTATACATAATGTAGAGACTGTGATTGTATGATGCTGYTTATAATGTTATGCAATTATCAATTAGAGCTTCAACATAAATATGTATAAATACGAAACTTCAGTATTAGAGTTTTGGATAATCCTAATGTTCTCTTAATGTCACTTTTATATCAGATATATTATTATTGTAGGCTAATAACAATTTAATGGAAAAGTAATAGTAACTTAAATTTTTCTTGTGTGAACAAATAAATGAGAACTCACAAAGAGGAGAGAAGCAACTGATCAACTGATATCTGAWAGGTTACTAAGTAGTAGTAACTTTTGTCCTGTGCGTACAGGCAACAAGTTCCACATCTCTTGCTCCCTGTAGGTGGAATTCCCAATATTCAAAAAATTCCTTAAATGGATTTTTTTTTTTTAGTTTCTGAATCTATCATACAAATAAATGAATTCTCAGATTTCCCACATTCTATCACTGTTCCTATTCACAGGTCAAGTTTTGCCCTCTTATTTCCCATTTTAATGTTTTGTTTTAAATTTTCAGTGCTGCAGAACTGTGCAGCCCAAGATCTCAAAGTTGATTAAGCAAGCAGCTCATGTTTTTGAGCTAGTGTTCTAGTATCAGCGTAGGACCAATCTGGTATTACAGCATCCCACAGTTGTGTTCTTAGACAGCCTTCTGGTTATTTTCTCCCTGCAACAATTACAGCAAACACATTGTTTCCTTCATCAGTAGCTTTAAGACACTATGTCCTAAAGATGCTAGCTTTGTTGCTGTTAGCTGTTCCTCTTTTTTCGGTTTTGTCAGCTACTAAGTTTGGATGTACTTGCATTTTCAAGTATTTATCCTACAGTTGTGCTTAGTGAGGCAGAGCCAGCTGGCTCATATAGCTGCCTAAGTGTGCAGCACTGTGTAGAACATGTTTGAGGAACTTCTGATTTAGGGCATTTTGATAGATAATAATTTTTGTAGGAATGATAGTATTGTAACATCCTTAGTGATTTTATTGGCTTTTTSTTTAGATGGAATCAAGAAAGGAAAAAATTAAGGGACCTGGCAAACCTCTAGTGCTAACTTAGCCAAGATGTTTATCTGTCTTTGTAGATCATAGTTTACTGTTAATGGTAATCCCTTTTATTAACTTAACAATCATAGATAAAAGCAAGCTTTCTCACAGACAATCCCTTCTCTGGGTCCCAAAACACAGTCAGACTTATTAAACCCTGGTAAGAGTAATGCTATTGTTTGAGGTACTTTAAACAGGAAGAACACTGGAAAACCCAAATTGATTAAACAGCAAAGCAGAGAAGTACAGACTAGATGGCCTTAACTTCACCAAAAAAAAAAAAAAAAAAAAAAATATGAGGAGGAAAGGGGGAAAAAAAATAAATATTAAAAAAAAGTGTTCTTACTAAGACTGTAACAAGCGTTTAGCTTTTCGTGTGTTACCAGGTCAGAGAAAGACTTGTGAGGATCAGTTTCTACATACAATTATTTCCGCTACTGGTTGCTGTGCAGAATAAGCCTTACCTCCTATATTGCCTGCCTGAAAAAAAAAAAAAAAAAAAACACTATCCAGTTATTAACATAACCATCACTAGTGTGGATGCAAGTTACATCCTTGGAAAGCTAGTTTTCCAGAGCATTTTTACAGTTGGAACTTAGTTGTTTGCCCAGAAATGATAGGAAGTACTCTTATAATTATTTGAGGAAAAAACAGACCAGTTTACTGCAATGTAACAGTTATCAAAACCCAGACGCCTCACAGACACACACTGAATGTGATGTCAGCTTGAGTGTTGTATGCTGTGACAACTCTCATAGTCGCTGTTGAAACTAAASTTACTGGAGTACCTTGCATAGGGCTTTGTCCAAAATTGTCTCCAATCAGTTATGTTAATACGTATATATATTTTCTCTCTACATTGAAAATGCTTCTAGTATCATCTATAATTTTTTTGTAGTATATCAGGAGAAAATGATTATGAAAATTCATTAATGATTGCATATTTGCTGCTCTAGAGTGGCCGGGAGCTCTTTATCAGACCCAGTGGCAGCCGCCACATCAAGAAGCAGACTTTTGTAGTCCATGCTGGGACAGACACAACAGGAGACATATTCTTCATGGAGGTAGAGACAAGAATAACTGTTAGCACAACTAGTAGCATTTAGTAAATAGTATCAGAAGTCTCATCTATGATTTTGTGCTCCCAGGTGTGTGATGATTGCATTGTACTGAGAAGTAACATTGGAACTGTGTATGAACGTTGGTGGTATGAGAAGCTCATAAACATGACTTACTGTCCCAAAACAAAAGTGCTGTGCCTCTGGAGGAGGAATGGCCAGGAGACACAACTGAACAAGTTCTACACCAAGAAGGTACATGTCTTGTTTAAACAAAACAATCAAATCCTTTGTATGTCRTTTTTCATGTCTTAATCAAAAAATTGCGTTATATCTCCAGTAGTGATTGTGGAACTGCATTTGCTATTTAACAGCATTGATGTCTGAAACTGGCATTATGTCTTATCGTTTACTTTGAAACYGTACTACAGCAGGATGTAATTTCAAAAAGTTGAGTGTTTAAAGTTATGAATGTTTTTAYTTTGTTTGAAGAATGCAGTGGATGTCTAATGTTTGATTGACCTCTGCTCAGCTAAAAATGGCCTCACTATTAGTAATTGACTGTATGCAGACTTATAAAGATAGTAAAAGTAGTGTGGTAGATTCATGGGAAGGAGAAGCTAAAAAAAAAAAAAAACCCTACATTTTAGTAATTGAATTGATCATGGCATTTTTAATACCAAAGTCAAACTGACAGAATATAGGAAAGTTTTCCTCTGAGGGCCCACGTTTGGTCTTGCTGATTTCATGTCCTCTATATTCTGCACTAATTTGAAAGCCCTATTTTTCTCTTTATGGTTTATTAAAAGCTTAATTAAATGTATTAAGCCTATTAGGAGAACTCCAGTAACTCTTACACAATAAACAACAAACAAAAGGTAAAGATTTGTAACTGCGAAAAGATGTTGAAGGGTTATTRTTTTTAGAGCATCTTTGAGATATAAAAAAGATTAGATTTCTGCTCTGAAAAGCTTATTCTACGTAGACCAGGATCAAGAGGTTGTCATAATGCAGGTGAATGCAGGAAAGGAGGACAAAAAGTAGTATGTTACAGAAGTTACTTGGAAATCTCATTTTATATTTCTTGGCCTCAGATAGGATTTCTTTTTCTTAAGTTGTAATCTCAGAGTAAAATTTATAAGTATTAATTGATATTAGAGAGGGGAGTTGGAAAAAGAGGAATTGAGAGGTATGGCACTCAAGAGAGTGAGAGGTACTGCACTGGGAAACTGAGTAAATTTGGTTAGATTGCTCATGAATGTGTGCCAGGGCATGAACTCTTCACTAGCTCGTGCTATTTAGACATGAAATAGCTTCTCTAATAACTTGAAACATAAATACTGTGTAGTAATTAGCTGTGGTTGAACTTTTTATAGACTTCTTCTGTTATGTACCRGATGGGGCTTGTTCTTTTTGTAGAATCTTGCTGTTCTCTTCCTTTAGTAATTTGGGAAAATAACATTGTGTTAATCTTCTTTTATATATGTTAGTGTCGAGAATTATACTACTGTGTAAAAGACAGTATGGAGCGAGCAGCAGCGAGACAGCAAAGCATTAAACCAGGTAAAAGATTTTTGCCTGTTGGGAATTATTATTGTATAATCTGTGATGATCCATCTTTTCTATTAATTTTGAACATAATGTCCTTTTATTTGGAAATCTAAGGTTAGCTTTGTCATCTACCTGTGCATATGCTGCAGACTTACTGTGGTCATTAGTTTGCCCCTGTATACCTCACTCCAAATCCAAGCAAAAGCCAAACACCTGTATAAACAAGAGTTGTGTGTAAGGAGGACTAGCTACCAGTAAAATGGTAACTTGAAAATACTACCCGATGAAACTTCAGTTTCACTTGCTCTTCATAGCTGGCAAGCTACTCCTTAAGTTCACTTATTTTCTGTTGAGAGTGTAGTCTAATAAATATGTTCATTTGTCCTAATGATCTACAGTGATCTGTAGCTTTCTGCAGTCTTTCAGTGTGTAAGCCTTTTTTATACTGGAAAGTTTGTCTGGTAAAAGCCAAGTAGTGCACTTAAGCCAGCATGCTTATATCATTATAACTCCTCTCATATAGACCTTTTTTGATTTAGCATCCTTATTTGGGATAGGATAGTATAATTGTGCTGGCAAAACTTTCCTAGGCAAGCACCCCTTTCCTTTTCCTGTGGAGTCAAAAACTCAGAAAAGTGGATTTGCACATTTGGGAGATTAACTTTTTTTTTTTTTTTTAAGCTCTTGAGTGGGTAATTTTCCAGTTCTGTTAGTCCCCAGAGAGCAGCAGGTGCTGTATCTATTTGAGTTTGAGTATTAAACATGAAGCTGGCTCATTTTTTACATGGTTCTTATAATGATCACTTCTCCCTTCCTGCAGTCTTGCAGGTTCAGGGTAACATCAGTGTTGGTTCATGTTTTCAATTTTTTTTTTGTAGTTGTTTTGACAACTGTTTCTTTTTATGGATGCTAGGACTCTGGGAGCCATRTTTTGAAATACAAGCCTTAATATACCTTAATGATGCCAAATCTAAGGGATCTACAGTATATTCATGTTTGGAATCAGCATGTCTGAGAAAGTGACTTGCATTCTAATTTAGCATCCTAAGTATTCAACACTCAACCTGCTATTGCGCTTGGAATAGTCACCGTTTTTTTTCATCCTGATGTTAGTCCAGTTTTATCTGAGGAAGGGGGAAAAGATGAAATTTCCACTGGGAATGGAAGAGGCAAAAATTTCTCTGAAAACTATTTTAAGAATTTGGCAATAATATAGTATTAAAGATATGTTTGAAAGTCATTCCTCTAGTTCTTCTGCACAAAAAATAAGTTTAAAAATTTATTATTAAAAAGAGTTTTCTTGCTAAAATGAATGATGCAAAAGAAACTAGATGAAAATGCCTAGATTTTGATCTTTTAATCTCTTCTATTAAATTGTCATTATTGTAAACATAATGGCATTTTCAGTGTTGTAACCAAAAGACAATGGCATATAAAATCGCCAAGCTCAAAACTTTAACCCTAGCTTTTCCTTGCTTTTGTGTTTGTACTGAATGGTATACTGACTAGGGTACTGTGTGACGGTTGTGTTTTACTATGCAAAAATGAAAGCTGACATCTGAAAAATTCACTTACAATAAATACAGACTGAGATGATCTAGATGTAGTACCTTGCAGTTAAGCAGAATGAAATTTATTATGGTAATTAAAGCTCTAGTGTTCTAGAAGGTTGTCAATAATTGACTCTACTGAAATGCTCCTTACTGTTCTTAGTAGTGTTCTGTCTCTATGTGCATCAAATGAAAAACCTTTTATTGTTGTGTATTTCCCCTTGCACATACATTTGACTACTTTCTGTGCATGTTTTTTGTTTGTTTGTTTGTTTTTGTTTTTTTTTCCTCCTAACATATTACAGGCCCTGAGTTGGGTGGTGAGTTCCCTGTGCAGGATATGAAAACTGGTGAAGGTGGTCTTCTCCAGGTCACACTGGAAGGAATTAACCTGAAATTTATGCACAGTCAGGTAGGAGGGAAATCTATAACAAGTCTATGTGAGCATGAAGCTTTTCGCAGCATGCTTGTATCTGTGTTTCCTCTTCTCATTGTATCAGCAAGGACAAGGGGCAATGTGACTGTGTGTGTGCAATCGCACACTCACTCTATGTACATACATACATATATCTATGTACATACATACATATATATATATACACACACACATATATATACGTGTGTAAAGAATATACTGAAATTAAATATTCCCGTATCAGCTGAAGATAATTGGTTGAAGGAAAAATACTAGATACAGTTGTCAGATTTCTTATTTCTGGCAGCCAGAGTTGTCTAGGCACAAAACAAATGGTAGACAGCATATTAAAGGAGGAAAAAGGGATCAGTAATGGTCTAAACTGCTGTAACTCATCAYATCATGAACATACCTTGGTGGCACAGGCAGTCAGTCTTACAGATAGTGTTTGACTTTTGTGGGTATAGGTGGCAATCATCTGCATCATATTTAATCGATCTTGTTTTAAAAAATGAGGAAGCATCTGTAGAATCTAATACGAAAATAAAATACRAAAGTGGCCCTTGCTGTAATTCACAAAGATAAGAATAAATTACTGATTCTTTTTTCTTTCTAAATAGCAGATGATGTGGGCATAGAGGAAACAGAACTAGAATTGTCATTTATTCCTTTCTGGATGCAGTTTCTGTTGCTTCCTTTGGTCCTTGTTTTTTCTTTTGCTTTGTGTTTGTTTGTTTTGCATATGTTGTTAAAGGTGTGCTGTGCTAGACAGTAGAATCAATTTTTAGGAGAGTGTGTGTCTGTGTGTGTGAAAGAAAAGCTTCTGTTAGTCAGTCTTCTGTGGAGTGTTTTGATTTTTGTTTTCCCTTTCTCCTGACTAGATTTCCCTGCCCCCTGCAAAACCTTTGCTGCTCTTTAAGTATGTATCAGTGTAGATCCCACTGGGAGTCCACATGCATCTCAAACACAAATGCTCAGAATCTTTATTTAATACTTTCCCGAAGTCACAGCAGCACCATGTGCCTCTTTAGGCTCTAATGTGCTAGTATAAAGGGCGAAGTGGTTGTGAATGTCCTTCCGTTTTTTTTCCCTTTCTGTTACCAGGGTGGAACCTGGAGTACAGCTGACCTGCTATAGTATTTCAAAAGTATTTCTACTTTGTGATGATACAGTGTCTACCAGTTTGACTCAGATTTTAACTTCTTTTGGATAAGCCAAAGTACTAAGAACTGAATGAGGGACTCACTGATATTACAGAATGGATTTTCCTAGGTATAGGAGATGGCAGACCTAAAGCCCTTGAAGATTAAAACTGGCTCTTCAAGCAAAAGTTTGGTATCGTTATAAATAGGCATAATAGAAGTTACTCTTGCCTCAGGGAAGGACACACGTAAGAAGTGTTCAGTTTCTCCTCTTTTGTCCTCTGCTGCTAAGTCAAGAAAGATATTAATAGCTCAAACTGCTCATCTTTGAGCTGTGGAGATAACTTRATTTCTTGAATGAGCAGTCAGGCATATTTGCAGTGAGATCAGATACAGGAAGGTAGCCACATCATTAATGGTGGTATCTTGAGTGTAAGAGGCATCTTTACAGGACAAAGGCACTACATGTTGAGTATATGCTGAACACACCCATTATATCTGTCCAGAAGAAAGACTCCAAATCCTAGAACATTCCTTTGTCCTCAAATTCCAAGGCTCTCTTTTTTGAAAGACTGAAATGACATTCTAAAAGAAACCACAGGGAAATTTAGTACTGATTATTTCTATGAGACTGACAAGACTGCTACCAGTTCAATTTGACATCACAGACAGTGGGTCCTGTGTTACCACCAGTACTTCTAGTGTAGTAGCCTTATCATATCCTTCCTTGTAGAGAAAGATATTTTAATTTGCTATCAGTAATAAAAATTACTATGTCTTTTGAAGACAGTTTCTGCAATTTGTCAGACTAGGCCCAGGAATTTTAGCAGCTCTCTTCTCCACCTGAAAGATTCTTTTTCCTCTTCATCCACTTTTCACTGAGGCTGTTGCCAGGTGAGTTTCTACTGCTTAAAATGGGAATTGAAGCAATAGAGTTCTGGAAAATATTCTTCCTTTTTTTAATATGTTTAAGTCCTGGGTCTGCTGGATTTACATTGCCAATTGGCAAGGGTATTCAGTACTGTTTAGTGGACCTAATATATATCCTGGTTTTCTTCAATCTCAAAAACAGAGTCTAGGCAGACATCAAAASTCTACCATTTGAGAGTCTGCACAGAGTGGAAGCCTGTAGCAGTTATGTGAAACACTACAACTAGTTGCACCATGTAAAAATTTCCCTCCAGTTCCATTATCTGTGAAGGTAAAGGATATTTGCRTTCTTATCCTAACACTTACCAGCCAGACTGCTGCCTTAATAAAAGGTCTATTGTTCTAGATACATTGTCCTTTTCATTTATCATATATCAAGCTCYCTAAGGCAGTTGATTTGAGAACATATTTATGAGTATGATTAAAAACAGGATCCTACAGCCAGTTCTCCTTGTTGAAAATTGCCTTTCTAATTCTGTTGAGTTTGGACAGAGATACTGACCAGCAAAAGCCTACAAGACCTCATCAGCCACAGGTGCCTCTTCACCTTCCTTTGCTTACTCCGTATCCAAGCCCACTTCTTGATGCTCTTTCCACAGACTTTTTTCAAGAAGGYCTCTTACAAAAAGGGATTTTGCTGCTCTGCTTGGAAGTTACAGAAATAATGTTTTTGGAATATGTGAATACAAGTTTATATTCCTTCTTTTCATTTAAAAAAAAGGGAGGGTGTCCGATCTATCCTGCTTTAGAAGACTGAAGATAAGCTTCGTGTTAGAATGGTGCTTGCTTTCATCAAACTATTTCTGAAGGCTTTTGATTTGCAACATCTGTACTTTCTCACTGCCTTGTGTGAATTCTGCAAGAAATGTCTTGGGTGTATGGTGGGCCAGCCCATTACTGTCATATGATAGTTATCTTTTGGCCTGTCAGTAGCACTAATTATGTTCACAGATTGTCTCGCCATGCTTGGCAGTACTCTAAGTTTTTAAAAAAGTTCAAGTCTTTCTGTGCTTGACAGGTCAGAGGAAGTCCTTTGTAATAAGGAGGAATGAAGTATACCTGTGGCATTAGCATACTATTCACAAAATTCTGAGCTTACATCTATACAATATGTTATACTATTGAGTCTCAGTGACTCTGTCCCTGTTATGAATTCAGCTGGGGTAAAAGCAGATGGAAGTGTAATGTAAGACAGCAGGCACATGTCCACCTACAGTAGGATCCACACTGACTGCTCTATCTTGAAGAACCACAGTTTCTATAGGGTAAGTAACTGGTACTTCCTTTACACACTTGYTTGTTTTCTGACTGAGAGGAGAGCATTTCTATCCCTTGAACAATGCAGCAGTATAAAATATATAGTGAGAAATTACCCGTCAACCTGTATGTATAATTATGACAAACGCCATAATTTCTCATCTGACCCAAAATTCTTTTGCAGAAATGCAGTACTCCTTAATGGTACACTCAGATAGATCAGGACCATCTGGGTCAGTCAAATCTGATTCAGGCAGCTTTACTGTTACCAATTAAAAACAACCAGTGTTTTACCTGAGCATTTTTATGGAGTTTCTGAATTTTGTATTTTGGATTACTAGCAGAAACTTTTCATGGAGAAATAGTACAGAAAATGAAAGATACTTGAGTGCAATAAAAATTAAGTATTCTGTTGTCTTGTTTCTTCTGTCACTCTCCTTCTAAAAGAAAAAAAATTACTAAGAAAACTGGCRTAGAACACAGGTGAAAGCAGCAAATAGACAAAAAATAGGTCAATTATTTATCCTTTCTCTGAGCACTTGAATGTAAGCAAGAGAAGTACAGGTTTTCTGATGAAGTAACTGTAAGTTTAATTTTTCATGCTGTGCAAAAACTATCCTGGGATTATTTTTTAGTTCTCTGTTGATAGAAAGAACAGTAAAAACCCTTCTGACTGAAAAGCAATACGACTTCTCCAAAATATATGGTGATCCCATTTACTGACCTCTGCTGTTACTGATAATACTATTCCTTTAACACTCAYGCTCTTTAGTTGATGTGATTTCTAGTGCTGACTTCCTTTGCTTTTCTTAGGTAACTTACCATCTAAGGCTAGACTGGTGTTACTAGTGTTGGACTGAAAAGAATTGCAGAGATTTCCTTTCCCTTCAAGTCAATGCAAGTTACTTTAAGTGTGTAGGAACTGAAAGCATCAATCCAGCCTACTGTGATATAGTCCTGCTAGGGTCTTTAAGGCTTTGGAAAGAGAATTACTCCAAATGTTAGGACAATGTTACTCTTACTTTTCAGGCAAGAGAAACACTATTTCAGAACCTGGAATGTGGGATTAATTCCTTATGATGCTTTGTACAGTGTTGTCTTATATCCATGTGCATTTTTTTCGCCCTTTTGGAGATGTAACCTATCCTGGGCGTATGAGGAGGGATCATTTAGTATCTTAAATTATATTGGATATTGAAAACCTCCTTATGCTCAGAAAACTTGTTCAATCGTACAAGTGGCATCCAGGTTCTAGACTGAAAAATGTAGTGATGTAGTTCAGTTGTTTTGTCTTTTTGGGTTCCTGTTTGTAAAACATGAGTTAAAACCAGTTCTGTTTTCTAAGTGRCTTTTCAGCTGACAGAGGCACTGCGTGAAGCGAGCAAGCAATAGAGAAGGGTCCGAACACTCTCATGCTGTTTGAAGCAGAAAACTGGTACCGACTCTTCAAGAGTCGGTTTCAAGAGTAAGCACGCACATTATATATCCTAAAACTGTAGTTAAACCTTAAATGACAATGCTGTTAGGGAAGACGAAGATTAGTGGTTTCTCATCGAATTAAATTTGACTCCTGGATGGTTTAGGATGATCAGTGTCAGGGTGGGAAGCACAGTGCCCATTACCTGCCCTCTGTGCTGGAGGAGGATGCATGGAGGGGCAGAAACTAACTGGGATGAACCAGAGGCTACAAATCATGCCAAATTTGGGAACCAGCTTTTCTCTCGTCCCCCTCTTCTGTTGTATTTCAGGTGTGTTGRTATTCTGTTTGCAATAACTCATTTGAGTGCCTGAAGGGGTAGCAATGTTGGATATGTCAGAGTTACTAACTCCTTCGTTTCTCTTCCATGCTTTCTCCTCCTGCAAGGAGCGGAAGGTACTTCATCTTCTGCTGTCTTCGCTTCTTAGCACTTTTAAGTTATTTGTTGATTTCTAGCATTGTGGCAAGTTTGTCTTTTGAATATTTATTTCACCCTTTATATTAAACTGTAAATGTATTGTATGCTATMACATCAGATTATATCTGCTGTGGTGATATTTTTGTTTGTTTTTGTTTTTAATTAAAACCATCTGACTAATTTTGTGTTATTTTCCCCTCTGTTTTTATAGGTTTTCATAGAGCTGAATCACATTAAAAAGTGCAATACTGTGCGAGGAGTCTTTGTCCTGGAGGAATTTGGTAATTACATTATTTTGATATTAGGTCTGTATTCACATGGCAGTAACTCAAATTTCCAGTCCTCACATTCGRAGTTGCACTGCAGTTTCAAAGATGGGAGAAGAATGTAGGTTGCATGCGAGAAGTTGCCTGACTGGGAGATGGGAGACGTAACATAAAGATTTACACTTTAGTTTCCATCATATTAAGATTTGTGGCATAGATGCTTTTTGTTAGTAGGCAAAGAAGGTGTTCTGAGTTTTACAAAGCAAACAAAATGGCAAGTAACTTTGGAGGACTGTGTGTAGGAATTTTCTGTGGTATGTTCCTTTTTCTCCTCAGAAATCACTTATATATATAAGCATGGCTTATAGTTGATCCTTCTCAGCACACTACGCTTTCATTACTGAAGTATTAGTGCTAATAGCAACATTTCCTTCTTGCTCTGTAGAGTTTCATTTGTGTTTTGGGGGCAGRAGATGTTTGGTCAGGTTGTGCTTTAGTCTGTGGTTTTGGTTTCAGAGCATGACTGGTGAAGAATGGAAAAGTAAAGATCAAGGGTAATGGAGAATTTGTGATGTTTGGTTAGTGATTGCTATTAAATGTGGTTTGGGAAAGTCCTGGGCTACTGTTCAGGGTTAGTGTCATTCAGATTATACTGAACTAGTATCTGAAAGAGTGACTTTTGGTACAGCTCTCCAGAGTAGTGAGCCATATACTTCTCTTAAATAGTCCCCAGATATGTGTTGGTTTATTCTTCCACTCATCCATGAGATACTTGTCTAGGTCTTAAGTACACGAATAAAACATTTACAAAGAAGATAAAATTTACAATACCTTTTCAGTAGTAGATCAGCATCTATACTTTGATCACTAATCAAGRTCTAAATTGCCAGTTCTCTTTACCAAGATTGATCTTTGGTGCTGTGGGTCGAAGGTTCTTGTTGATGGATACTGTCTTGCAATATAAAAGAAACTTAATATTTTCTACTAAACCTAAGGACTTTCTCATTAATAATCTGTTGTCTCCTTCTGGTGATACAAAAATTATTTAATGAAAAAGCCTTTCTGACCATTGCTGTTTGCTTATTGTTTGTCACAATTAATCTGATCTCCCCGAAGTTTGGGGTTTCAGTTAGTGAACAATTTTCTCTCATTTGCAGAAAATCCTGTTAACAGTTCAAATGATCAAATCTGTATGTAACACCTAGAAAAACTTCTGATAGTTTAGTCACTAAGAAATTTTCTGCACTGTACTGTTGTGAATACTGTTGAGATCATGTTTTTACACTGACTGACATGATTTACTTCTGGTAGAAAATGCTTAAGGCTGTAAAATAGTAGAGAGTTCAGAAGCCGTAAAATTACCTAAATATATGGCTTTCGCTGTTGAGGTGTTTAACTTGCAGGAGATCACTTTTTGGATTATTTTAGGAGAGGTAGTTAACTTCTTTTAATAGTTTGTTTAAGTAGCACAAGAAGAAAGACAATGTTTGACTTGGTTACTCCTGGTCAGCTCCTGTTGACAACTCTGGAATTGAACTWCCCAKATAATAACTGTAAGAAAGATWTTTTTTTTTCTTTTAATAAAATTTTGTAAGGAAGGAACTATTGCAAAAACTAGCATTGTGATTTGAAACTTTTGGAATCTTTAAGAATTAAGAAAAAGATAAATTGAGAGTTGGACACTGCAGATAAAAGCTAAAAAATTATTTATGAATTAAAAATCTGCTCATCCAATTAATATAGAGAAAGAAGAAAGRGGAAAGATGTTGCAGAGAGGATCTAAACTTTCTTTTTGGACAGAGATAGGTGACTATCTCAGAGGTACTTTTAGTGCTGTAAATGTGAAAAGACATGTCAGTCTGCTCTGTGCAAGAGAAATTAACATTTTAAATTGCTAAGAGTAAAATAATAGTATTCAGCAACTTTCGTGGACATCTTAAGAATGAAATTACTGAGTCATGTTAGACCKAGAGAACCTTGCAATCACATTCTGTATATAGAGTTGGAAGGTAACTGAAGTAGTATTTCCTCTAAGACAGGTAACGAGAGGTAAGCCTGTATACATCAAATACTGCATTGCAAGTTTCATTCAGTTGATTTTTGCCAAGCATGAGTGGTCTGACTGTAGCTCTATCACAGCAGGAAATTAAAGGCCTGCTTATGTTAACATTGGGCTTAGATGGCAGTGTGGAAGTAGACCCTGTGATTTTAGAGCAGAATGGAAGCAGAAGTCAGTTGTTGCCCACAAATGGAAGTGGAGATTTAAAGTAAGTGAGGAAATGTAAGTTGCTTCCCTCTGGAATTTGAGTTACTGCTGTGTACTTGTGCTTTACTTTCTTGTGGCCCTTCACTGCCACTACTATGAAAACCTTCATTCTCCAGCAGGTAAAGTGATGTCCCCTGAATTTGTTTTCTGCTAGTGCCATATTTTCATTCACAGGACTAACGGCTGCAGGATGGTGCTTAGTAACTTACTCCCTTCATCCATTTAGTTTAACAGCGTCAGGAATAAATTTAATGTTAGAAAAAAAGTGCTTCTGGTAATTTCTTAATTTTAGGCTTGGTGATGGTGGGCTTTTTTTCTTTTGTATTCTGCAGTGGTAGTATTTTGACTTCTRTGAGTGTAAATCCAAACCAACTTTTTCTGTTCTTCCTAATTCAATGCTCTCAGGACAGTTTTTCCATTTGGAAGAGCTTTGAAGGAGTATTTCACTTAAAGACAAGGCAACTGTGAAGTGGAGAGAGAGTACCTTGCCTAGATAGTCTCCTCTTCTTTCTCTTCCTATTCTCAATTACAGTACAGGACYTTACAGCTTCCCTTCTTTCTGTCCCTCATGGCACAAGGTCTTTACAGCTTCCCCTTCCTGCTTTCTGAAGAGTATATGAACAATTGTATGTTATCCAGTGGGCAGTGAGACTTAACACAGCTGTAAAATCCTACCCTATTTGGCTGTGTATCAACCTCACTCCCACCTTTATCCCCTGGTGACATGGAGTTAATTTGGAACGTCTAGTGCCAACGGGTAAGGTAGCTTGGATGTGCACCTCATTATCTTCCAAACTCTAGTCACTGATATCACTGGGGCTGTGCAGCCTGGGTGTGCACTACCACTGTTTTTCAGTCCTTAATGTAACTGCCCACCCTCAAGGAAAAGGAAGAGTTTGCAATAATAAAAAAAAAATTACATTATTTTTATGATCATAAGTTGTACTTTCTCTTTATCTTTCTGAGAGTAACAATAATACGACATATTAGAACTGGTAGGCACTGATTTATATTTGGAGTAGTTTCTCAAACCCAGTCTGCACTGCCTACTTTTGGCCCCCTAGAGTGTGATCCTTCTCCCTCCCCAGCGTTTAGCTGTGTCATGTCATAGCTGAAAAGATGACATCTGCATGAATAGGTTTTGTTGTGGACTTTTTCTAGTTATTCATGCTAAACTCATTTGCCTCTGTTTCTTTTTCTGTCACTAGTACTGTGTGTAATAAAACATTTGCTCTTCCTCTGTGAGCCTGGTATGATTTGGTTTTGCATAACTTTTATATTACTACTTCTAATTTTTTTTGTTGTGACACAGAAATTCCATGGCAAATTTAGCTGCTCTGGAAGGAAAGTATTCAGAGTTGGGTTGGTCTTGTTCCACTGATTTTAGCATTTTAAATTTACCCTTTGTATGTTCTTAGTGTGATCTTTGTTCTCTGCTGTTGATTTCCCATGGGATCTGTTCACAACAATATTTATGAACCAAGTATTGGTCAAAGGCACGCTTCAGATGCAGTGCACAGTAATGGGAAGGTTGCAGCTTGCTTTTTTTATGCAGTCCAGAATGAAAGCAAAAGGCAAATTTTCTTTAGCTATATTATGGCTAATTCCCTTCTGTTAGTTTGAGGCAGTGAAGGGAGCAAGATGAAATTTTCTGAGTAATAGATTTTTTTCATCAGTCCCCTAATCCTCTTTATATACAAAGCCCTCTAGAAATCAAATAAAGSCTGATATTTTTGAGAATACATATAACTGAAATAAATATTTTGTTTTAAGGCAATTTGTTCAAAAGCAATGAACATCTTTGAGATGTTAAAGCAAATATCAGCACACACATTCCAGACAGGAGAAAGAATGTCTTCAGAAACTCTCAAGATATAGCTGGGAAACGGTCTTCCAGTGTAGAAAACTTTCTCCCTTATCTTTTTTGTTCGTTTTTATGGACTTCACTAACTTCCTACCAAAGTGTCCAACAGTTCTGTTGAGATCTGTTATGCAGCCGAGAAGGATTCAAGCATCTAAAAGGCAAGATCTTTAGGAACTGAGTACTGACAAATTTCTAAGGAGTTGTCTGTCTATTTTTTTTTTTTACAGTAGTAGGCATTAAGCATATTTTATCATTAAGTATATTTTGTCATTACTTATGCCGTCTAACAGGAATAAGTAGTATCAGAAAAGCCAGAGACTGTAAGAACCATCAAATATCTATGGTTTTCCACAGAAGGGCAACAAAATATTTTGTCAACAGGTTATCTATTATGTCATTAGATGATGTGTCCTTGAAGATACTGGTAGTGTAAATAACAAGAAAGAAAAATACCTAGAAGTGAGGGATAGTGAGGTGCCCTGTTCCTGCAGCTGCTGTCTGTGTGTATCCTTTCCCTTTCCAATGGGAACATTGTGCTATTTCTTTCCCCTTTTCCTCTCGTTTTTTGAACTTTTTGTTTTGTCTCTTGCCCGTCCGGTTTTAGTTCCTGAAACTAAAGAAGTGGTGAGCCACAAGTACAAGACGCCAATGGTGAGTCATCTGCGATGCCTTCTAGTAGTTCTTTAGGATATATCTTTATATTTTAATGTGGTGAAAAGACTTGCATAGAGATTGCAGTATTTGCGAGCACTGTAGTAAAACACAAACTGCTTTTTGTATTAGCTTTTAGTTAAGGGAAGACACCAAAACTTGGTGATTCTTGCTTTTATGAAACTATAGGAGCTCATGGGGAGTGCAGTAAGGGCAATGCCTTTCATTAAGATGGGTAAAGATGCAAGATAGCAGGTTTGGTTTGAATTTTAACGCATTAAATGCTGATGAAACTGCTAGGCTGGTGATAGTGCAGATCACAATCCCTTATCCACAGAATAGGTGGAAAAGACGACTAATTTCTGGACATAAAATGATCACTGAGTTTATGAAAATTTCCTGCCTTTTCATATGAAAGTGAGCAGTGAGATGCAAGAGAATGRTGTAAGTAGTAATTCCTGCCAAGAGGTGTATTATTGCTGTGCTCTAGTGTTCAGTTTTTATAAAATCTTTGAACACCAACAGTTGATGATGATCCTTAGCACTTTTATATATAATGTTTTAATAGACATATATWTGCTTATGAGTGAAAAATAGAGGCCAATAATTATCATCAGAACTTGGATTTCTCCAGTTATTTAGTGTCTGAAGTGTAGTGTGTTCTTGTGGTGATTGTATGGAAGCTTATTATCCTTTAAGAGAAGGAGACAAAGAAATAAATTACTTGAAGCTAGAAATGTGTTAGAATCATAATTCCTAGAATACATGTGAGATTTAAGAAGCTCAGATCTGAATCCTATACCATTTAATGAAACAGTTGAATGAAAGTGAATGATCTTTTACATAAGCTGTTGTGGCTTGTCCTATAATACAACAAAACCTTGTTATGTGTATTAGAAAGATGCTAAATATAAACCTTGATGCCAGTAGCTATACTAAAAGAAAATTCTCTGTTWAATATTTGACTTAGTCATTTAAGAGCAGGAATTGTAAATTTTGCTAACGTTACATACCGTTAGACAGTGATACTCACTGCTATAAGATGGTGACAAAATGGGTTGGTATTCTTTGTATAAACCCTGCGATGCTGGGTCGTTGGCTTTCTTTTTTTCATTAAAAAAGAAAAGCTTTTATTATCCATAGATTCTCTAGCTTTGGTTAAAAATTAAGAGGCTTACYAGTCCTTGTACTACTGGCTAAAAAGAGTTACAACTCTTTTTAACTCTTTTTAAATAAATTACAACTTATTACAGTTGTGAATAAGGAAGAATCTCACTGTCTTCTGAGCCAAGGTACAGTATTGGATGTTTAGTTTTACAGCCTTTTTAGTTAGCTATTTCCAGCACTACCAGAAAATTACCTGTAGCTTTGTACAACAAACCAAAAGCAAATACGTAGGTTGCTTTTTCTGATCAGCACTGGCCAATTTTATAGCCTAGTGTATGTTCTTAAAGACAATTAGCCMTCATATTATCAAAGGACTAATGCTTTTATTCTAAAGGTCTTTTATTTATTGTAAGGCTTGCGATCCCTTTCCATTTCAGTAGAAGGTACCATGGGACACTTCTGCAAGCCTTTGTAGCCAGAGTAGTTGTCTTATGGAGAAAGACATGCAGGAAAATCTAAAATGTGCAGTGGAGTTTGTAAAAACTAAATCATCTAGAATTTCATTATCTCCTTTTCTAAATTCTGTAGGCTCATGAGATCTGCTACTCCGTGCTGTGTCTCTTCTCTTATGTGGCTGCTATACGTGGGAAAGAGGCAGAAAACAAAAGCAAACCACCTCGTCCAGTTTCCAGTTGATCACAATATTGGAGAATATCTACCCTTTGGAACGCTGGTGTGCAGTACTCCCATTTTTATTGCTGTTCCTAGAGCTCACTCTACTGTCTTCTTGAGAACTTGATTATTTATGTACAATCCTGCAAGTCCTGCCTCGTAGGAAAATCTAAGACATCACTGCTTGGTCTCCTGAATTCATCCTTAATGGAGTTTTTATGTGAGCTGTTAATCAGACACTTTTGAGTGTCAGCATCCAGCTAAGGGTGACTTACTCTGACCATTCCTTGGAGTCCCATTTTTTAAGATGACTAACATAACTTGAGTTCGGCTGGTTTTTTTGTTTGTTTGTTTCTAGTGATACTTTTTGCAGATTTATCAMTTTATAGCTGCAGACTTCTGCTTTCAGATTCTCTGGTATATGCACAGTGGAAGCAGTCTGGTCCTGCATGTTGTTTAAATTTAGTGGTTTTACTGTTTTCCTTTTATGTTGTTCATTTTTACCCACCATCGTGAAGTTCTCATCACAKAGCTCATCATATTCTTTTGGTAGAGATGAACAATTTAGTTACCATAGTTTCAAAATATCATATGTGGCAGCTGAAGTTCGGCAATTAAATTARTCCGTTTGTGGAAATGACTTCTTCTCAAGTGGGAAAAGGAGTGCAGGCAGAGAAATTTTGAAGGTGGTGTATTTTGAAAACCTTTGGCACCTTCTAGACTGTGTGGATTTTCAAATGGGAGTTTAGAAAACATTTGCACACATCTCAACAGTAGAGTTAACATATGCCTATAACGGAGTGAAAATAAGTATAGATAAAAATTGAAAATGTTATTGGCAGAAGCATATGGCAAATGCATACAGTTCTGAGACTGTGGCTATACTTTACACAAGATATTTCTATGGCAGTCTGCAGAAAATGTTCAGAAGTCCACAGGGTTATGTTGATCCAAATTTCTTTAAGCCATTGCAGTTGTCAATCTGGACCTATATATCAAGGCATCCTGCAAATACCGTGTTAATATGTAATGAAATTCCCTCAGTTAAGTATCCATCACATTCCTTATTTTAAATAGACTGAATATGAATGTTTTTGCATCCTGTTTTTGTTCTTGAACTGTACTGCACTTATTTGGAAAGCTCTTAGGATGCTTGGAAGAGAGACTGTCTAGAGAAAATAATGTAACATGTACAGTATCTGAAAAAAAAATGCTCTGATTGCAAACTGATGTATGTTTTAACATAGGATTCTGAGTAAATACACCCAGAAATAACCCTGTTTTGGCTTGGTCAGGGTGTCCACCAGATTAAATGGAATATACTAGTAATGGGTGAGGATGTGATGTAAATATTATAGTACCACATTTATTTATAGAAACTGTACAGCTGTCTGAATGTGAAAATAAAATATCATTCAACCAGCAATGGGTTTTCATCCRACTGTTCTTTTAGCTTTTTTGTTGATGAAGCTTATTCCAAAATTAATGAAATTATATACAAAACATATCATGTACTTAAATATTGAAAAAGAACAAATTCTAAAAGGAAAATATACATTTTTTCCACACAAACAGTTGTAACTATTGTAAAGATTTTTTTGCATTTTCTTCTATAATAACGTAAATGTTGCTTCTTTGAAAGAGTCTGAAAAAAACTAATAGGGAAAACAGACATGCCTGAAATTGTTTTCCCTSTTTATTGTGATGGATAAAAGGATTCCCTCCCCCCCATGCAACTAAATCATTGTGCAAAGGATTTTTCGTGCTTGCCTAACTTGAAAACAATSTTGGAATTAACAAACTCTGAAGTTACCCTGTTTGGTATTTATTTTATTTCCTTTGCCTTCTAAGACTATAAATTTTCTTATAGCAAGATCTGAATTTTAACAAACCTAGTGTTCATCTGGATGTTACTATATTACACGTAGAAATCCTTCAGTTACAACTGTGAAATCATTTAGTTCTAAAATAGGTGTTCCACTTACTGGCTCCAATTTAGGTAAAGAATATTAATTTTAAAATTGTAAATATTATGGTAGCAGACCTATTAATATATTCAAATTAGTTAAAATTGTAAGGGGAGAGTTAGAGTTAAAGTAACAATTAGATACATAGTATCACTTACTATCTACAGCTTTATTTTCCCCATAAGAGCTCTATTTCTGAAAGTGTATTTTTGTGCGACTTTTAGTGAAGTACACTCTAGGTGCTGCGAAACTGCAGTCTGGAATAAGAYTTTAAAGGGCCTTACAATAAAAACGGCTCTCCACCTCTTTGRGTGTAATTGAAGAACAGGGGTGGCCAAACAGTTGTAGAGTGACATTTAACTTAACTTTACATCATGTTAACTTTAACATCATGTAATATATGTACATATGCACATACTAAGAATCAGTAAAAAGCCCAGCAAGTAGACAGACACTGAGATTCTGCTTTTCAACTGAGAGCAACTGGCATATTTTAAAAACTGAAGAAATTCTTGAAAGGTACAAAAGTCATTCTGGTACTTGATGACGTGGTAGGTGTTCTGCTAACTGCTGGAATGTAGCATGTTAATCTGAGACAAAGGTGTGCTCTGTGGTACTTCCATTACTAAATACAGTGTGCTGTTATCTGAATAGCAAATACAGATCTGGAGATCAGATTTAAAACAGACATCATAGCATAAATCTTCTGGAGTGCAGTCTTCCATCCTTTCCACCTTTGCTGCGTCTCTCCCAGGTCACAAAAGGTATGTAAACTTTTCTAGTACTACTTTTATAGTAGTTTGCATGTGTGTTTTCTCATTTCCGCCATATTTTGATACTTACATAAGAATTCCTCAGCAGTGATAAGAATTTAGATACTTTAAAACCTTCCAAAACCGAAAGACTGCCATTTTAAAATACTACAATACATTTAAAGTAGTACAATATTCATACAAAATGGATACTGCTTTTACCACTAGGAGGAGCCTGTGTCATAGCATTGAATTTTCTGAAGATGGCAACCATTTTATTTTAATACCTGTGATCTTTCTAAGGCACTTACACAAATAGTGAAAACAGTAATTATGTGGCAAAATTCATGAACTTGCCCCAAAACTTACGGTATTTGCTTATCCTGAACGAGTTTCTTTTACTGTTAAATTCCTTGTTTGTGGAAGTTCATTTTCCAAAATGACCATCAAAATGTTCCTTAGAAATACTGGGTCTTGTGACTAATTTTCCAGATAGTTTGAAGTGGGAAATGAGATTCATAACTGTTATCTTCTGCATCACAGATCTTCATTGTACTGTTCCAGAAAGYTGTCTGTGTTCTGTTTATTAGTGCAGTGTTGGTTTTTCATGTGAGTCCTCATTTTAAAGGTTAAAGAGTTTTACCTAAGTGAGTGTCACAAAGCAATGGTGTCATATTTATTAAAGATACCTCTGGGAAGACATTGAAGTCAACTGCTGGAGGAAAAGGTTCATTTCAATAAGAAAACCATTGTAAAAACTTCTTACACTCTAATCTCTAGCTTCAGGTAAATCCTAACCTCCAGCTTTGATGCTTTCAGGATAGAAAGGCATACAAAATAAATATGTTCACCTGGGAATTCAAAAGCTAAGCTGCTGGATCATCAAGAATTTCAGTTCCAATTTAACATGCTATCTTAGTGATGAAAGTGGATGGAAAAATGCGGTTCTAGACCTCCCCAGGAGGCTCCCTCTTACAAAGATATTGAAGATAGCAGTTCTAGACTTCTGCTGCTAATGCTACACATGGGCTTTCAGTCCCTACTGAGTTTATGCTACTAAGGAAGCAACTGCCCAGACAGGAAAGAACTGGCCACTTGCCCACAGGCCAGGCTTAGGCTCCTGTTGCCACTGAATTCAGAACTAAAAGTGGCCAAGCTTCTTGCTAAGTGTCGTACTTAGATTGATTCCCTTTGGTTACCAAATGGCTGTAAGTYGGATGTTGAGTCTGAGGTGAGCTTCTGCTTCTGTGAGTAAAAGGCTTTGCTCAACTGATTTTAGTGTTGCTTAGGAAGCAAGTCACTGTCCTTAAACACACCAAGTCTCAGTTAAAGATGGCATCTCCTAACTCCTAAAGAAAATGGGAATTAGGAGCAAGAAACAGCAGCTTTGTGCAGAGGACCTTGCCCCACAAGAGGCAATGGCTAAAGCCTCCAGCTCTGCCAGAGTTTGAAATTCAGCCAGAGGTCTCTGCTCCTCTCCAGGGCAAGACATTTTCAATCATTGCTTCTGCTAGCAGCAGTGGCTTCTTGTACAATCCCACCCTGTAACGCTTTTGTAAACTGTTCAGTGTGAGCGACAGCTTCCTAATGCCATTCACAGTGCAACTGTTTCAGTAACAGAGTAGAAACCTGATGATGCTTTAAATAACAATGGTATTTGATCTCTCTTTCCAGGATTGTAGCTGAAGACCTGAAAGCTTCATGTTGATGACGAATGAGGTTTAAGTGTAGTAGAGTACATAGGGGACCTCTTCAGCTTTTTGTGTAACTTGATGAGACCTCTTTCAGACAGATTTTGTGCTCAGATATGGTAAAATCAGCTCAACCATTATACTAAGCTTAGCATAACTAAGTTAATTTTCTGTTTGTGTGTACGACATTTTGAAGCTTCTATACTAGTCATAGCATTTACTATTTTGTTTTAAAACATCTGCCCAACACGAAAGACTCATATATACAAAATCCAAGGGCAAATACTGTTTTTGCTATTTACAACAGTTACTATAGTGATAAATGTGGTTTAGGAACATACATAGAAATAGAAATCCCCTTCTCCTAAAATAGCTATACATAAAAAGGAACAAACGGTGGCAGGAAAAACACCAGTAAAACTCTAAACAGTTGCTTCCTTCAAGTATATGAAAATTCTGGTTCTGTATTTCCATTCCTTTTTTTTTCCCCCACTCCTTTTTGCTTTTTCAGTTTATCTCATTAACTCCAGCCAGTATTAGTYTTCATCCACAGCATTCTGAATATCAGACTAGCTGCCTCTTCCCATTTCTTCCAGTCTTCCTATTTTGATTCTTCGCCATTTCCTCACGTTMTTGATTTCTTGTCCCAGACTCTCTTTGGTCAGTCAAACTCAGTTCTGCACAGCAATTTCTTCTTGGAGATCTCTCTCGTTTCCCTTAGTATGTTCTCATACATTCTTCTTACCTCTCTGAGCATTATTGTGTGTTCTGTCTGAACTAATCACTTTCCAGCCTCTTTGCCCAGACAGTCCAGGCCTCTCATGCTTCCTAGTCTGTTGCTCAACTAGTCTCTGTCCCCTTCCAGTTTCCAGTTATAGCCCTTTCCTCATCTCCAATTCTTGCCAAGCTCGCTGTCATCTCTTTATGTTCTTTTATCCCTCAGGCCTCTTCCACTCTTATCCCCTTTGCACTTAATTTTGTGTGCGTGCGTGCGTGTGTGTGTAGTGCTAACAAGTGTTACTGAAGGAACAGAAAAGAGGAGCTCTCTAGTTTTAGTTCTGCTATTCAGTGACAGCTCCCAGCAGCAGTTAAGAAAGTCTTTTCTGCATAGTCTTACAGTCTTATAACAGGCTTGGGACCTGTTATCATAAGGAGATAYGAAAAACTTATGCATATTCCATTATCTAAAATATCTGTTTAAGCTGAATAGCAGAAAATAGTCAAATCTCTGTGGAACCAGTACGAAATCACTTTCCTACAGCTTCTGAGTTTTTTTTTTTAATTGTCTTTTCATCAGGTTAACAAAGAAGTACATCCATCATGTGCATCCAGATTAAGTCAGGATGCCAGAAACGTCAAAGGAAAGTTTTTGCAATGCTTCACATATTCCAACAAGGAGCAGAGGAAGGAAATAGCTCAAACATCTCACATGATATTAAAACAAAATAATTTTGTTTGAAATGGACTTTGTAGTCTAGCAAAGCATGCAAATTGTAAAAATTCTGAAGCTCTGTAGGAAAAAGTAGAAGGAAATATGCAATCCAAATATATAGTACTGTTAGCCCTACTTATTACAGTGAGGGAGGACAAGTCCTGTATCTAGATAGAAATTTTAAAGGTTTTCTTATGATTAAAATCTACCTTACTTGTTTTCTATGGCAACATATACATGAACTGACCCACAAAAAAGAAGAAAACCCTGGATTATTGGTGAGGGKTTTTTTTTGCTGATTTGAGTGTATTAAAACCAACAATAAAACTGTATTTGATTTGAATTCATAATTCATATTTTAGTGATTATACTTTCCTGGAATAGATCTAGATGACTTAAGCAATTATTAGCCTTATGACAGATACCGAGCAAATTCAAGTTTACTGAAGGTTAAATTACTTTCATTTACATCCTCAGTTCATATATTTGGGTCCCACAATTTATACTTCAAGCAAATGATGAAAACTATACTTGATAGTTTTAATGTTTATTATATAAGCTGTAATGAATATAAAATAAAGGTCAAATGGCACCCTTAACCACTTTTGGATTATTCATCCTCTCTAAAGCTATCCCAGTATACAATTATGGTAGAAATATGCTCATAGGTAGTTGGACTGCTTATTGTCAACATTTCTGCC
>NW_028185062.1:571646-573788 GCF_003343005.1 Rhea americana | reverse complement strand
AAAAAAAAAAAAAAAAAGGTGCTAGATGATATTTTTTCCAAATTAGGATCTAATGAATGGAGCCTTTCTTATCTGTGCTTTTAAACTTTCACCAGTTCAACCTGTTTTAAGATATGTTACTTATGCAAGCTGCTGTATGGATCCTGCCCAAARACAAGTAAAGGATATCTCACTGACAGCTTTTGTTTCCCTAAAATAGAGTTTTGTGACTGAGAGGCACTTGAAAGGTATCAGTGAAGCTATTTTTAATCTAAGCTACACTCTTAAAAATTCATTTGTGACTATGTCATTTGCATAGGAGACAGGAATGGCTCTTTTTTTCTAAGCCTGCTCCAAGACAATGTGTAACTGACAAACTTCTCTCCTAAACACATATATGAATTTTATTTCTAAGATGCTTTGTGATAAAGGCAACGTAGATTAATTTGTTAAATTCCAGAAACATTTTTTTCCGAATGGCTGTTGTATGATTGAGAAAAATGTTACTAATATAATATTTTCTTCTCTTTTTATTAATTCTGTTCAATTGTACATCTTCCTTGGACTGGTTAGCACAATAATCCTTTCTTAGAACAAATGAGACATGGTAAAGCTAAACTAAACATCTGTTTGGCCTTGTGTAGAAAATCTTTGCTACAATAATGTATCTGGAAATCTCTCACTGTAATTTGCCACAAATAGATTTTAATTTATATAAATTTATATAATAAGCATGGACAAATTTGAAGAAGTTGATATGAAGAAGTCCCTCCCTTGCAGGAGGGATGGGAAGATAAGCTCACGAGAGGTAGGGCACTTTGTGACACTTAAAGATTCTGTTGGGATGTTTTGAGCTCAATCAGCTTAATCTGCATTTCACCCCACTATATCATTTCGGTATTGTAACTTCAGGTAGGAAAGCAGGGGCATGGATCATTAACTTGCACTACAATCAAGAGGTCAAGCATTGACTGAAGTCCTCATCCAAATTAAAACAATTCAAGGAGATTACAAGTGATGGAGGAAAGCAAAATATTTTAAAGATATATTGTGTAATTTGAGTAGTTTTCCTTGTGTTATCCTGATTTCTGCCTTACATTAGAATGATTTATCAGCAAATACATGAATGTGTGAAAATTTAGGACGTTTCCATTCTGGGACATTTATCTCGGCGTTAACTAAACTACTGCGCCTTATGTTACCATTATTCATTGGTGCAGTTTATCCTAATTTGAATCTCTAAATAAAATGCTTAAGTACCTAATCTGCAACAATGTACCTATGTTGCTAGAAGTATCATTTCTTATTACAGAAGTTACCATCCAGGGTGTACAATGAGCCATGTGCMTTGAGGATAGTAGGAAAAATACTAGTTGGCGGCCTTTCTACAAAGGTAGCTCTAATCCAGTGCTAGAGCATATACAGTGGTTTTAGGGATGAGATATTAAATGYATTTATGCTAGCCAGTCAAAAATCTAATGCATTTTCATGATAGTCAAATTCCATTTGTACAATATGCTAAACTTGTTTCCTTATCACTTCTTAGTATAGTTTTCTGCACAGCAAAAGGGCCACTGTTTTCCAAGAGCCACATGAGGCATTCCTATACACATAGCTCCTATGGAGGTTTATGTTAGTAATTTTGATACTTTGGGTGGGGGGAAAAAATAAAAAAGGAGGGAGTTTAGGAAAGAAACAATGAGCATGTTGAAGCTGCAGCCATTACCACAGGTAACGCATTTGCTAGTTTCAAACTAATTCTTAGGTATTTACAACAGCACAGATTACAGAATGGGCTGCCACCTAAGAAGCCCCACAGGATGCAGTCTGTATATGCATCTGTGCTGTCCTGGCTTTAGCTCAAACTGATCCACTTTGCGTTTGTTAATAGGGAGAATTAATTATCAGCCTCCTTTGAAGCTGAAAGCAAGTCAAAGCAATTTCCATGTGATTTACGGAGGCTACACTGAGCTGTCGCAGAGTATTTCCATGGGCACTGTCCGTGAATCGGCACACAACTTGTGGCGGCTACTCCTGCGTAATCCCGCTGAGCTACACGGCCACGGGAACGGGACGAAGCCCGGCAAGCGTCACCCGAGCCCCGGGACCGTTGGACACGCCCCAACGGCCGCCGCGCGCCGCGGCAGGTGGCGCCGCGTGCCG
>NW_028185062.1:565231-571525 GCF_003343005.1 Rhea americana | reverse complement strand
AGGCCGGGCTGCCCCGGCGGGCGGCCGGGCGGGATCCGGCCCTCCGACCTTTGGCGCTGAGGAGACTTTCGGCTCCGCGGTGCGTCCGCTGGGGATGGGGCRGTGCTAAAGCCCGCTCACTTCCTGCTGATGGCGCTGCCCTACGGTCAGGTGCTGGCGTTGGGGGTCAAAAAATAGGTCCCTGCCCTGAAGTAAAGCCTGGGAATGGCCTGAAGGAGGGCTGGGTTTTGTACCTCTTAAATAGGACATGGGCACTGCTTTACAAGAAAGCAGATCAGTTTGTGGGAAAATAGCTCATGGAGGCTTGGAAGAGACAATCCTTTATCTCTGGAAATGTCCTCGATTTTAGAACTACTTTTTTTTTTGTTTTTGTTTTTTTTTGTTGTTTTTTTTTTAAACCTTAGTTACACTTAGACTTCAGAGTTGTTCTTCTGGATTTCATATACTTTATTATTTTACTGTGATGAAGTGTTGTTAACCACTAACTCAGTTTGCTGTTATTTTTCTCTTGTAGAATGATGGTCAGGATTTGGGCAATAGGCAGTCTCAAGTACTGARGAGAGTAAAGAAAGTTCTGGTAAGGTTTCCTTGCATTTGTCAATTTTATTGCCTCCTRTGCTTTTTTATTGAGATCATTAAGTAAAACTTCCCTTTGTCAGGAGCAAGTAGACTGTTTCCTTATACCATTTGGAGGGTAATGCTGAAATACAGGATGAAATAGCTGAGTCTTACGTTAATCCTAATTACCTAAATATATCTCTGTTTCTGGTATATAGCTTGTAGTAATTTCTTCAAAGGAGGGATGCCTACGCTGAACTGGGCAGTAGGCATTAATTTTGAATTAATTTTACATTGGAATTGTGGTAGCATCAAAAGTAAAAGTCAGTTTCAGTTCCCACTGGACAGAAATCTTAGTGAACTATTAGTAAATCCGAAAGAAAAACGTAATCCATTTTGATAGTATTTGAGAGGAAAGATGTAGTGCCTTCCACTGCAAGTAACTTTCTCCTTTATCCTAATTTGGCCCTGCAGATAATTCAGAAAGGAAAACACTAATGTTATGATTCATTCACGTAGAATTTCAGATTCATATCTCAGGGTACTTCAAGCAAACATCTTAAACCGCTTTGCTGTTGTAGAAAATGGAGAAAACTTGGACTACTGTTCTTCATGCGTGGTTGATAATTTTGCTTCTAAAAGCACCCATCTGTATTCACAAGAATAGAAGTTTAAGAAATAATGTTCTTAAAAGAAGTGCAAGTGTTGTTAGCTCTTCCTTCTTTAACTCTTGAGTTCTCTTCCTTACTGCTGTTGACATTGGCTTCTTACGTTGACAAGACAAATTCTRTTGTGCTTCTGTTGCTGTCTTAGAAGTATCACTTTCCTCCTTTTAGCAACTTAGTTTTGGATGATAGGTCTGAAGAGGTGATATATTGTTATGTTTGTCTAAATTACATATGCTTTTAAGGTGCAAGGATCTTCTGTTTGAGCAATAATGGAGTTTATGTCTTGGGAAAACGACCAAAAGGGCTTTTATAATCGGACTAGTGTAATGGGACTGTGGTTTTTGATAGTAGTTGCAGGCAATTGTGTTAGATACTTAATATATTAAAAGTGTCCTACAAGAGAAGGTAAGTAGATAAGAGTTTTTAAATTTTATGAGCTATTCAAATGTTAATAATATTTTTACTATTGATTTTACCTTGCACATTTGCAAAACGGAGGAATGTTTTCCTTTACGTTTCTAACAAAAATAAACATGACTGCATGTGAATTTTGTGTATTTAAAAAAATTCTCCTTAGAACAGAGAACAGATTAGAGAATACCCTAGGGGGTGACTACAAGGTAAGAATGTTTACCATGACGTTTAGAGACTACAAATTTATCTAATTTTACAGCAAAGGAGRTCCTAGACATGAAAAAGATTAGTCCAAATCATCATTTACCAAGTAGCCTTTTGTGTGTGATGGAAAAAAAATTGTGAGTTTATTCTATTTTTCTTAGCCCGTTAGGTTTTGGTGTCACAGAGAAAAGCTGCTAAGTTTATGTATTTTCATCAGATTAGAGTTGAAGTGATTTATTTATGACATGGAATTAATGGGCAATCAGTGAACTATACCTATATTAATCAGTGTCAGCAATAGAACACACAATACTGGACACCTACAAAACATTAATAAACATCTACAAGTTTCTGTACCTTTCTATAAATAATTTCCCACCCCTCCCCAACAGTTATGTGCACACAGGCCATATAGGTTACAAACACACTCCATCTTCTGGGTGTGCAGGTTCCTCTGCTTACCCATGCCTTCTGCTGGGGATGAGATTGCTCTAGCTCTTCCTTGCTTGCTACAAACTGTGATACATTACAGGGTAGACTATATAATATATACTGTTTGCTGCACACACTCCGGGTGGGTCTCTGCTTGTTGCACCCCATACTGACAGCCTGCGGCTGCTCACTGTGTTTGATGCAGCTCTGACAGGCCTAGACAGAGGCAATGATTTATTCTCTCTGTCCACTGTTAGAAATATTCTTGCTATTCTTATAGTTCTTCTCAGGATGACTCCTTCATTATTTCAAAGGTCTCGCTGTAATTCCTTGCTTACTGTTTAATCTCACTGACAACCATATTCTCCCTCAGCTTCCTCARTTTGAGGAAATGCCGTCCCTGACAGTTGCAAGTGTCCCATTCACAGACACTCTTCGAACTTAACATTCCTCTCTTAACACATGTTGCCATCCCTGCCATTTTGCTAACAGGCCATACAGGCGCCCCACATTGAGGGTCATAGGTAGTCACGCAGTACAGCCTTCCTGTGTATGGTTTSAACAAACATAAAGCTTTCTGCATTTTTCAGTGTGTAAGGAGTGGATGGTATTTTGAATTTTTAGAGATCAGATTTTTAGAAATATTTTTTAAAAACCTAAATAGAGAGTGCTGCTTTATTGTAACAGGTCAGGTTTGGATTTCGTTTGCTCTTTGTCATTTGAAAGTTTTTCAAGTTAAAACTAATTCCTGTTTTTCATGTAGAAGCGCAGAATTAYCTTAGCTAGAAGACCCCATAGAGTTATGTTCTAACTTTTTGGAACTATACTACAGTAAGTATACTTTCAAAAGTAGCACCTTAGCCAATTTTCTGGAGACCATTCTTTGTTACTAGTTCAAAGTCTTTGAAGCAGTAGAAAGTAGACTTGTGAGCACTGAAAATTTATTTTGTTTATATGCATATATATGCATATGTGTGTATTTATGTGTATGTGTGTGTGTATGTATATACACATGTATATATATATATATAAAATATACATAAAATATAATACATAAAATTTTGATGCTTTTATAGATATAAAAAGCAGTGAAATTTTATACTTGAAGGCTACTTGACCAATCAGATTTCATGAAAACATGAACTAACATTTAGTGAAACCATTAATTTGCAATACTTCCAACAGCTGAGGAGGAAAAAAATACACAGTTTTGAAGATACTGCTCTTCACAAAAATAGTCATATTCATGTTGAACAGCTAAGAACTGAGTGGAAAATACCACTATTTTCTTAAGGACTCTTTATTTACCTTTGTGAGCTCTTCCAGTATTGTGTCGTATTAAAGCATGAAAGTATACTCTCTTCATGAAACACATTTCTGTAAGAGTAAGTRTGTGTATATAAGCACCTAACTAATATATATATAAACTATATAACTATATACTATAACTGACTAGATAACTAATTAATATAAGCACCTAACTCTCTTTAGGATAAACTGTCCTTCATAATCTAAACTCTTGCAATTCAGTCTCTGCTTTTCTGTAGACACTGTCATGCAAATGCTAGGATGATCCTCTAATACCACTTAACATTCTGTCAATAGGTTCTTTGTGATGTAGAACGTGTCTCTGACTTTACCTGTGGTATATACCTTGATTTTAAAATAATACAATGTTGCCTAGAAAAAAAAAGAAAAGAAAATAAACTTGTTTCCATATTTTCATTCCTCCTTTTTTTTATTCTTGGAATAATAACAATCTATAGCAGACAAATGTTCACCTTGCATAAGTTGACTATGAGAGGGGTATCCTTTGGTGTTCTGATACCATAATAAAATAATAAAAATACACATCTCATTGCTAAGTGTTTTTATTGTGAAGATTTCTTTACTCGTTTAGTACAATTAACATGCTGTCAGACACGCTTTCCCATCTTAATTAGCCTATTGGAGGCAGGAGAATAGTTGGAAGTCTGGAGTATTACTTCAGTTTGTTTGTGTTTATTCTTCCAAAAAGCAATGATTCTTGAGTTAATTTTGTCTTCCCACCTTCTGTTGTACTGTGGTTTCATGAAAAAGCAACTTCCATCCAGAAACTAATGACTACTACTGCAGGTCAAAAAATCCAAACAAATCCCTATTCAAACTATGAGGTTAGAAGCCAGAAACTCTGTACTTTCACTGGACTTAATTACCTGGAAAAATATGCAACTGTTCATAGATTTTTTTTTTATAGCTTTTCATGATATTAGATTACRGTAATAAGGTTTTTATTTAGAAATTTTTATTTATGTGCAAGTAATCTTCCTTGCTACATCTTACATTGCTTCATGTGATGTTCAATATTATCTCTGTACATTATTATGTGATAGCTATAATCAGTAGCAGAAACATCTAATATCTGGATCCGTATGCTGGTGTCTTTAAAAAAATAACTAGAAAAACCATGGTAAGTTATTATCAAATAAACTATTTTCTATATAAGATGGAATAATAGTTTAAGCCAGAAATTGTTGAATGGTGTGTTTCGGACATGGATCTACAAAGATCTGCTCAAGAGCATGGAAGTGAGTATATCAACCATTAGCAATAAGAGCAGGAGTGAAAGTTACTTTCTGTTGTGCAGAGATCAGTATAATGAAAGTTGAAAGAGTATTAAAAATTATTTGTTAGTATTTCACTATTTCTGAGCCGCTTTGATGAACAATCTCAGAATATTGAGAAGAGAAAATGGAACYGCACAATTTGAGGACTAATGTTCACCCTTAGGAATGGATTAATTTCATGTGTAAGTGTTATGTTTGTTTTTTTCAGACAWGTTCTATGTATATAATGGGGAGAAATTTTTTTATCTTGCTTTCTCTGGATTTCTTCACCTGGAGACTGGGGCTGTGTAACTAGAAGAAACCTATGGGAAGAGGGAAATATTGTCTGAGGAAAAAAACTGAGTAGGATACTATACTCTACCCCCTCCTCCCAGTACACAAATATTAAATGACTTAAGATGAGCAGRATTCTAAATGTAATGGAAATTATCCTTCATTCATCTCTATTTTTCTTCAAGTTCCATTCCCAATGCTGAGACAGAGAATGGGGAGAACGATTTATCATCAAACACATTAACTACTTGTTTATTATAGCAGTTTAATAAAAATCTAAAGTTACATTATACTTTTAGATGCATCATTTAAAGATCCATAGATGCAAGATTTAAAGTATGTTTGTTTGATTAAAATAATGCACACAGATTAATGATACCAGTTAGCTCTATGTTAGTAAACAGCRAAGAGCATCCTAGGGGGAGTGCTTGTAGTGAACTAAGGAAAGAGTCAACAAATTATTACATTATTCTCACAGATTTCCACACTGTGCACAGCCTATTAAAGACTGAGAACATCAATCTTGACTTCAATATATATCAAAGGTGCCTTGCAGGAATGTGATCTTAGTATAATTTTTCAAAAGAAAACAAAAACAAAACAAGACACGCACCCCCCCAAGATTACCAAAATTCCATAAACTCTTCCATAAATAACTAAACATTGTTTCATCTTATATCTAACYAAACACCCATAATGCAGTTGTCCAGCTGAATCATTTTGCTTCATACCTTGACTTGCAGATGTGCTGAAATTCAGAGTTTTACTGAGGTGCTGGTGGATGAAAAAAAAATAAGATACAATCAGTTATTTAAGGAAGCTAATTAAAAAGAGCGAGACCTGGTACTGAAGGTGAAATATGGGTGTTTCATAGTATTTGTTTTTTCTCTGTAACAATTCTAGGGAAATTTAGTATTCTTAAGGCAAGCCTTAGAAGATGATAATATTAACTTGCAGTTGCTAAACTGCGTTTCTGACATTTAAAACTCGTGTGCCTACTATAATTTTAGTTGAGAGGCTTTCTCATGAGAAATCACTAGGAAGCTTCTTTCTACTCCTGTGGTGATTTTAACCATATCTTAGATAGTGTTGTCTTTGAAATCACAACAAATAGGCACCAGTACAAGCTGGGGGCTGAC
>NW_028185062.1:508884-564581 GCF_003343005.1 Rhea americana | reverse complement strand
GACTAGATGATCTCTAGAGGTCCCTTCCAACCTTACTGATTCTATGGTTCTATGAAATACAGTTGCTTTGTTGTTCTKATTACCAGGTTGTGTATGTGTGCTGTCATGATCTCCATTCATTTACAGAATGAATGGTACCTTATCTTCAATTTTTTGTTCCAGTGTAGTGTGATTGTTTATTAACTGTTCACATGAAAAGGTCTTTCTGACTGTAGCTTTTGAGCAATGTTCACACTGCACAGTACAGCATTGAACAGAAATACTGTAACTAACTGTTCAACTGGAAGTAGCACAGCTGCCTTAGGTAAGATGCTGCATGCATTTCAGCGTTGTTAGCCCAAGTTCGTCACAGTAGGACACAGCTGTAGTGCTTGCTTCCAGGACCCAAACAGAGGCATTGATGGCCAGCACTGCCATGCGCACTGTATACTGTACAGTACAGAGTGAGCTCTGAGCAAAATATCTCAACTYTCTACTGTGTAGAAATACCTTCAGTCTCCATGTTCAGAAGCCAGATTTCTGCCAGTGGCTGTTACACAGGTCACCTTCACAGATTTTCGGCTTTTGACCTGCGTTTACAGTGGTGCTAGGCATGTTTATGTCATCAAATAGATACGTTAGTTGTGGCCTATTTAGTCAGAATATTTCCTACTGTGTTGTACAGCTTCTTTTCCTGGCCTTTTTGACAAGTAAAATAAATGATCAATGTCCACCCAAAAGTTATTTGTTGTGTAGTRTGCACTACCTTTTATATATTTCTAGCAGCTGTTGCAGCTGATAACTCTGGAGTCATTTCTAGGAATTTTAAGCTTCCAATTACAGACTATGGCTTAAAGGATAATTATATAATCCACAGGGTAGGGTTTGTAGACGAACCTCCATTCCAGTGCTAAATTTCTTCTCTAGAATCACTAACTTCGAGCATAATAGTTGTCAATCTTCAGTCCTGCATTTCTGTCAAGTAACCCAATTCTGTCATAATGGTTTGGCATGAAAAACACAATCTTGCTTGGGCTTCTAACAAACTCTGTGTATACCAAATAAGCTGGTGTTAGATAAAGGGAAGCTGTTACTTTTTGAGAAATTCATTACCATTTTTTCATTGCAGAATTAATGTTATCTGTAAGATTCATCTGATTACCTCTGACATCCAGTCTGCACTCTATTTCAGCTTCACCACACTCATTAACAGCTTTACAGGTGTAAAAACCACCATCAAATGGAGTTGGTTTCCGGATCTCCAGGGTCAACACACCCTGTTTACTGAACATGCGATATTTGGCATCTCCAGACAGATCCATTTTGTTTTTGTACCAGAATATCTTTGGCTGAAGAACACAAAAACAGAATTTAAAAATAGCAGTTAGAAAATGAAAGACTCATGGCTAATCTTACTGTTTTAATTTAGCTATCAAAGGTGCAGGGAATATATATTACATAGCAATGTTAATAATTTTTCAAGGAACCTCTCCACGTTCAAAATAGAAGCTCATGAAACTAGTAATTCAAGTGTTCAATATTTTCTTTAACTTTCAAATAGCAGGTAGAGCATGTAGCTCCATACCTTTCTTATTGCAAAGTTTTTAAACCCTGCATTAGCTACAAATTTGTTTCTTTAGGAGCTATTTCACTGTGCTAATTAAAATATATTTAGGTGTTTCAAGTACCATTTTATAGAAGGGGAATTAAACTGCACTGATTAGCATAATGAAATTGTCAGAAAGTGCCATGAAGGTTGGATGGTCAACTTGGGAAGCCTCGTGCTGGGCTGGGAAAGAGTTTTCCAAATGATTCAGTACCTCTTCTGCAATTCAAGTATTCAAAATAAAGTTCCTGTTGCCATCAGTTAAGCAACAAAATAGTTGGCTCTGTGGCAGTTCAAGCCAATGTGTTTTACATCTGGTAAACTTCTGAAAACTTTTATTTTATTTTTATAACCAAAATTTTGAAAATGAAAAATCTAGGGCGTACTGTTGTTGTTCCTTTGAAGCTCATTAGTACCTATAGCAAAGAATTATGATTTAAAAAGTAGAAGATGAAGCTTTGGGTCATCTATTTTGCTTGCAGTTTTAACAGCTTCTCATTCTGTTTCTCCACCTATAAGGAAGCAATAAAACTGCTGCATTGTTTTATAAAGTGCATTCAGATCTGTTGAATCACTGTGTCTTTGGCTTGCGATACACAATTCAGTGTATCCCAGTTGTCATACCTGATGTTTTTAAAGATATCAGCTGGATTTTTTCCTGCTTCAAAAATTTTTGCATCTTTTTCTATAGCTTCTTTCTCTTTCTGGGTGTATGAGCACTGCTACCAGGGGATGAATATTGGTTCTACTGAAACAGTGACTTTTTCATACTATTTAGATCATATAGACTTGATAGTCTATGGTCATTCAGAACTGGAATCTAAACAGCAGCTACTGTCTGAGAAAAAAAGCCTATTGCAGAGTTTTGCAGTATGTATAGAATTTTTTTGCCAAGGTTAATTTGAGCAATGCAACTACAGAAATATGTTTGGAAGCGCTGCTTCAAGAGTATTTGGTGTGCTGAAGAATGAGGACTATTTATATATTTTGGATTAATATGGAAGGAAGAGCTGGCCTGCCGGCATTCAAAGGTGCAACAACTGTATTTAACATCTGTAAAATGCATTTTTTTAAAGAATCTTACTTAAAACTATTGCAACTGAATGCAGTGTTTAGGTAGAGATGCACAAAAAGGTCAGTTAACCAAGAAGGAACATCATTACTAATACTACTATTTCATGAGGCATTTAAGCTGAAGCAGCTACTGGAAGATGGATTTTGCCCATACTTGGCTGGTGTTTCTGTACTGTTCCTGTTCTTGTTCTTTTGCAGCTGTTTATGTGCACATGCTTCCTTTTTATATTCGAGAATTTTTTGGAGCTCCTTCTTCATGCAGTGAACTGCAGCAAATGATTGCATTAAGACTACCTTTTTTTCCTAAATTAATCTGAACTTGAAACAGTTGCCTTACATGTTTTGCTGTCTAGCTATCAAAGGCTTGTGCTTTGTGGAGAAGGGATAGAAGGTGGAAATAATAGCCAGAAGGGGAAGGAAAAGAGGTACTGCAATTTTTGGGATGGTACTGATTTAAAATTATGACAAGATTATGTCATAATATGGTAAATTCCATCACTGCAAAGAGCCTATTTCCCTTTTTTTGAGAAATCTAAATTTAGCTCCTAGCTGATACAGTTTTTGCTGCTTTTTTCTGACTCTTACAAAAGTACATCTTTCTGTACTCTCTGAAGAGAGTTCAAAAATACATTTAGAGTGAGAAAATATCCCAGTGAGATTCGACTCTCCCCCACCCCCGAAACCTCACACGTAATAGCAGGTCATATGCTAGCTAATTTTGCTATATAACTTAGACTCTTAAAAAGTTAAGTGGCTGTATTGACGTAAGAGAAAAATTGTTGTTGCTAATGTATTATATTGTTAGCTGAACAGCATATTACATTAGCTGCTCTTTTCCTGGAAGATAAGAGTCGAATGTACATTGTAACAAGATGCATAATGTTTAACCTTCTTTAGGGAATAAGTTATATGTACACATTTTCAATGGTAGTGTAGCATAAGCAAGTGACTGTCCTTTTGTCTGTCTCCTTTCCTGTCTTGCCCCATCTACTTAGTGTAGCTCTTTGGGGAATGAGATCAGCTGAAAAGTAACCCAAGAAAAAGAAGAAAAAATGTTCCTGTGGATTTTTCCCCTCTTCTGGTTCTGTGCATAGCCACCACAAACAAGTACTATACATTATTGTTAAGCATTAATTATGGCTGAGGTAGGGAGTGATTGGAGGAGATGTACTATTTTTAATATAGTTGTGTTACACTATAATTTCATCAATGTGGCATGAATTCTAAGGTAGCATCTAGGCTTATTGCGATAGTATTTGAGTACCTTAGGGATTCCTCGTACAGCACAGCTGAGTGTGGTGTTGTATCCTGCAATCACAGAACGGTTTACTAAAGGGTGTGTGAATTTAGGAGGTTCAGAGAAGTCATGTTCTTTGTAACTAGGTGGCTTATAAGTAGTGCCTGCAATTCAAAGAAAGAAGACAGTAAGAATTGTGTTTTAAATTCTGCTCAGTTGTGTACAACCTACTTATTTTAATTTGCCCGTGTGATTTAGGGAAATCTGAAAGCTGTGACGTTAGTGATATAACAGATCTCTTCCTTTAAAATACATCTCATATTTAATGCTTTAGTTAAAGTCCTGAGATTCATGAGATTTCAGTTTATATTAAATATGAAAACTGTACATCTGCAGAGGAAGCCTTGACCCCACAGACCTTAAAGTTTTAACCCCAGAATGTAAGTATAACCACCCTGTTGTATTATTTTAAGAAAATAATACAGTTTAGGAAGAGTCTGTGATTCACAGTTTTTGAAAACGCATAGTTGTTAGTACAGGAGGTCTACCTAGATAAKGTGTCTTCATAATAAAATTCATGAATACTTAGTAAGTGCTAGTTACTAAGTAGTGAAAATGTCTCTCCTGGTTCATCTAGCAATGCTATATTTTCCCTTTACTAATGTAATACCTGAAGTACTTATTGGCCTTTGTGACCTTTATTTTGAAGAATATATATTACCTGTTTTTTGAATATAAGCAGAATTTTTGGTGGTTGCAGCAGTTTCACTCAATCCACACAAATTTTCACTGAAGACTCGAAAAAAATACTCATTTCCCATAATCAGGTCTGACACTACACAGTTTGTGCGATGATAGTGATCAAAAACAGTATACCATTCCTGTAACAAGACTGTACTGTTTAGAAAGATGCTATGAAAGGTCAGCCATGGTGCTAGTTCAGTGTGGAGACCCTTCTTGCTACAAGGGAAAGACAAGTGTTTAACAGTAATTTGTGAAGTGAACATTATTTTGCTCCCTGTAAAGGTCAGCTATTCTGTTTTCTTACATTTATTCTCTGACTAGCATAATAGTTATATGAATATTTGCATTTTGAAGAAAAATGTTTTGTATTTGAGCCCCACTCATATCTGGGAAACCTGATCCAGGGTGTATTCTCAGGACATGACTACTTGATGGGGACTTTCATGAAAGAGATGTTTTGCAGTCTGACTGACATACGTACCACTCTCAGTATTCACGTTCCCAGTATATATCCTAGGGTGCCCAGCAGCTGAATTCAAGTCTAACACCGCCTCCCTCCCCTTCAGTTTCTCCCTGCACTTGCCAAAGTTATCATAATGCCAAAAAATGGTTCTACTCAACCTTTTGATTCTTTTTAGATCTTATTCTTAAATAGTTATCTATCTTCTATATGCCATAGGACACCTCGGGCACATAAATGAGGRTTGGGAATTTAACTCTTTTTCCTTAAGTCTTCCTGTTTCCAGAGCAGGTAGTAGTTTTAAATGTATACAGAATCACTGACACAGCACAATTTCTCACCATTGTCTTTTTGTCAGCTTTCTGGACTGTGTAGCCTGAGATCTGTGCATTGCCATCATCTTGTGGAGCTTTCCACTCCAGGGCAGCATTAAATCCCCACACATCCACAAGCTTTATACTCTGAGGTGGACCAGGCTTGTCTGCAGAGGAGACATGAAAAATATCTTCTGGTTCAGTATCTGTGATCTTTGACATTTCTTCCCATGTAGGGGAAAAATAAAACTTTATATCAATCTCTAATTGTTCCATAGCAAATACATTTCATTTGTGTGAAGTTGAACCTGTAAATAGGAAATTTGGGAAATTTTCAAATACCCTTCTTAATACTCTTTTGGCAGGCCTGAAGCTTACTGAGATAAAGGTAACGCAGTAGGATTACTAATGTACGGACCAGACAAGCTCTTCCTTTAAATCAAATAAGAATTAAGGTGTTTGGGTGAGTGTGATTAACTTTCAGATATATTACAAGTAGTTTTACTCAGTGCAATTTCTCAATCATTTAGGTACATAGAGAGTAAGATAAACAGCAACAACAGGCGCAACTGGAGGTGTGTTTCTCTTGGATAAGGAAGGCCAGCCATTTGGGAAGGTATGAACACTTCTCTTGTGACTGTTGCCAGGAAAATATATTTGAGATCACCTTAAAAAAGAACAGGGCTACAGCTTGTTTGAAGAAACAAACCTGGAAGTCTTGCCCAGCCCCTAAATGTCATTTTCTGAGTCATCACTGAAAGCCAGGTGAAAGGCCTTAAGTTCCTTATATTTCACCAAGTCATGTTTTAGAGTTGGTCATAATACATAGAGGCGTAGACTTATTTAATCAACAGCAAATAGTAAGTTTTTCTTTAGAAAATACTTTAAAATACTCTCTTCACTATGGATATCTCTACCTTTCTGACATCCATATGCTAGATCATTGTTGTGCATATTTTAAAATTAGCAGGGAGAGAGATTTTATCCTGCAGAGTGAAGCTTTCTCAAGAATAGTTTGCAGGAACTTGAAACTAGTAGGAAGGCCATGATTATCGCTCATTTTTAAGATAAAATTTGACCACCTTCTGGTTAAGTTTTAGAATGTGCTACGGCAGAAGTCTGGCTAGTGCTATTGATACTTCAGTATCATTTAGTTTGCCCCGTTCAGATTTGGTTTGCAGAAAGGATGAAACATTTCAGACAACAGTGCTGAACTGAAAATGGAAATAGTATTTCTTCTTTGTGGCATATAACTCATTCTTGAAATAAGAAACTTCAGGACAGAAGAAATCTGACTCACAAGCTGATTAGCATGCTGCTATCATAGGCTTATTAAAAAAAGGGGGGGGGGAGAGAATCTTATGACAGCCTTTGTATTATTTTGAGGAGAGAAATCTGCTAACCTCTCTGTAAGATGTCATAAGAACTGTGCTGTCTCCAGGCACTTCACCACAGGTACTCCTTGTCTGTTGGACATTGTTTTTTCAGAAGGTGGTAAGAAATCTAGATGTGTTACCACCAAGCATAGCTGTCTATCAGCTGTGCTATGAAGCCTTTTTACTTTGTTTTCATTCCAATTAATGGGACCAAAACAATATTGATGGCACTGAAGGCTGATCAAGTTTTCCACAGAAACAGGGAGTTCATACTGGGATATTTGAATCTATATTACTTGATACTGCTGGTTATGACTGTGCTGTTTTAGAGATATGTCTCAAATCAGCTACAGAGTGCTGAAAATGTTTCCAAATCATCCTTTCAAGATTAATACCWTTAGTGAGTGTGAGAATCTGCTTCTCTGTCTGAAAAACCATTTGGACTAATTGATTCTCTGTCCCAGCTTTTTAATATGTATGTGAAATTGTTCTGAAAAATACATATTTTTGGTTAAAGCTGTATTTAGTCTTCTATACTGACTCTTTTCCCCTTCCCTCAGTGCTTGTTAGCTTGCCCACTGGTGAGATAGCTAGAAAAAGGACAGATCTATCCATGGTGATATGGATAGAATATAGAAAAGGGGTGTGCTAAAGGACACAGTACAGTAAAGGACAATCTTACAAAAGATGGGGGTGGATAAATTATCTAAATTGATATTTATAGTCTTGATCTTTACAGTTTTATGAGATAATGCAATCTGCAGGAACATACATTCAAAATTCCTTTGTGGAACAGTGGAGTGATCCTTTCTCAATACTAACCAATGCATCTCTAGCTAGCAATTTGAGGGGAGAGCAGGAAAAGCTAGTCCTAGTGATATATCTAGCAGACTGTTTTCCTCTGTAGGACACTGTGTTTGAATGCAGTTTGGAATATTCTGTTGCCCTCAGCACCAACTTTTCTGAGCAATTTTGTGTAGTACTAACTTTTATTGAATGTTAAGAAGAGATAAAGGGTGAATTACCATCTTTCAAAAAGAAACTGAAATTTACTGTAATTTATTTTAAATAAGTAATCAGGACAATAAATCAGAACAGTAAAAAAATATATACAGAACTGAGGTTTGCTTTGAGCCTAGTGGTAGACATAATTTATTGATTCACTTACAGGGGAAAAAATTGAGAGGAACCATGTTTTTTGGAGATTGGAGAGATTTGCGTTATCTAAGATCTTTTTTAAAGTACTTCAAATTTACTGCATTTCCATGATGAATCTGGAAACCTACACCTACTTTGTAGATCTCTGGTGTGAACTGCAGCAAATGTTTTGGCAATAAAGGCAGGTGGTGGTAGTAGAAGTTTTACCTCCTGCTTCAAACAGGCAGGTACTGGCCCCCATCGCAGCAGAGCTCTTGATTGCCTGCATTCTTGCTCTGCTCCAAAAGGAATAAGAACATGAAGCTACAAGCGTTATTCCCTCATCAAGTACACACCTGTTAAGGAAAGGTAGCTGATTATCCTAGCTTGAGACTCCTCAAAGGGTCAGTGATTGACTTACTTTATCTGTAAAAGCTGGATTGGCTTTTGAGCCATTCAGCTGGCCTGTGCATGCCTGTTTACAGCAACTAAAGCATTGCCATTAATATAAAAAAGTGCCTGAATCACCTGTATTTCTCTCCTGCCAAGAGAATACAAAATCTGGAGAGCAAAAAGTGCTATTGACAGAAATGAAAGGCGACAGCTCTGATGAAAAGAGTGACAGAATCAAAAATCGAAATAGATGCCCCAGTTGCAGAGTATTTGTGCGTGTTTCAAGCCCTTTCTGTTCTCAATCAGGAATTAAATGGCCAAGCAGTTACAAGTTGAATACCTGTCATCCAAGTCTGACACACAATAATCTGTGTGGTAAGATTACTCATTTTTTTTCAGAGATTTTTTTTTTTTTTTATGAAACACCTCTTTGACCACTTGGGCACATGTGTGCATACATCCTTCTGCAGTACTAAACAGTTAACAGAAGATATTTGGTACTGTGCTGTTAGCAATATCCTGTGTATCTAGAATCACTATCCAGTTTTAGAAAGATATTTTGCTGTCTAGGGTGACAACTCCCCTTTATCCCTGTCGCTTGGGATTATTTTGTGTCAGTTGCAATCTGTTGTTGCAGAACTATAGCCCTCCTCTTGGACAGACACAGCTGGTGGAATTAAAATATATTTGATCCAATTTGTTATGTCTCTTGTTTGCTCTTAACACCACTGCATGTCCATTCTGCTAACTTTATCTTATAAAACTTTAAACAGAATACAGTCAGCATTTATATCTTTAATTGTGAAGCTTTAGGAGTTATGCTAAAAACTGTACTTGTATAAAAATACTTACTCCAAGAGGGTATTGCTACATTGGGGGAAATTCAGGGTAGCAGTGTGAATGAGCAAGGAAACATAAATAAAAATTGTCTAGAATGTTACATAGRGTTGTTGTGAGGAGAAATTGAACTCTGGCTGAAAATTAATGAAATCTCTCCTTCAGGATGGCTCTGGGACACAGATCATTTCAAGTTGGAACTAGCTAGCCTAACATTCTGGCCCTTCTCTTACTTTTACCCTAGTCATCTGCTATCTAGCATTATCAAAGGATTCTAGGGTAGGTGGATCTTTGGATAGAGCAGTATGGATGTTACTTTGTTTTGTATGATATGCTTATGTTGTYAAGTTCTTACCTATGATTTGAATTGTTATTACAACTTTATCAGTCATGTTTTCTATTTGAAGAGTGACTTCATATACTCCTGAATGATGAAGCTCTGCCTTTCTGATAAAGAGGATTGTGTCTGTGTTGCTGTTCCGAATTCCCACGTCTTTGGAGTTCAGCGTTTGACCATCTTTCATCCAAGTGACTTTGGGTCTAGGTTTACCCTGGGGAGAAAAAAGGGATTTTTTTTTTTTTTTTTTTAGATTACAATAGATCTTACTTTCTTACTTTTCTGTTTCTTTCTGTGTTCTATAAATCTAGGAAGGATAATTTAATATGCAGTGCTGCAATAGTAGACTCTCTAGGTGTTTTCCTGTTTCTATTTTTTGGTTTTTTTTGCAAACAACTATCTGCTCTCATCTCGGTAGTTTGGTGGCACCATGCCGTGAGGACACCGTTTAGTTAGAGAGAAGACTGAAATCATATTAAGAACAGTTGCTGAAAAATTTGGGATTCATTAAGGAAGTTAAGTAACTTAATGTCATTAATTTTAAAAGAGGATAAAGAAATGGACAACCAAAAGCTGAAATCAAGTATCACAGTATATTTGTGATGCTCTTATGTGCTTTYCCAGGCATATGTGAATCTGCATTACATGGACAGTTGATCTGAATCTATGTGATTATTCTTATGTGATAGAAGTCTTTAATATGTGAAGAGTTTATTAATTTTTTGTCTCCTTTTCCTGCCTTCCTTAAAACATTTGATTCTCTATCATAGTTATTTTCAACATTTTTTAAAAAATTCTTGTCATATCTTGAAATCTCATGATTTAAAACTTACTGTATAATTCTTTCTGCATTGCAAAAGGTGCTTTGGTGACTGTCAGTCTAAACAGACAGAGTGTTACCACACCTATGATAAATGACACTGTGGAATCAGTAAGATATCTGTGGCTTACRTCACCATCAAAGTCAGTCATTTCCATGAAAAGTAGTAGATAATATTATGTTACTCAGAAGTACTTTGAGTACCACTTCCACAGTACATCTCCAAAAGAAGAACCCCAAGAAATCAGATGTGGGCCAGATCATATTTATTAACCTTGTTTACAGTTAATCTAGCAGAAAATAATTCACTTTTTTTTATTATTTTCTGTCAGATTAACATGATCAAAYAGCACAGTACAAGGTTAGGTGAATGCCAGAAGTAACACAAATGGGTAAGAAGCAAAAGTGAGACCATCCAAGCCAACAGTTAGATYGGCTTAGGAACTGCAGTCTGAGGCACTGAAATTAGGACGCACATTGCTCTCCATCTCTAGTAAGCTGTAAAAGAAAGCACCTCCAACAGGCTCTTCAATTCACCACATATCTGGAACATATTCCGTTAAGTCTGTATCTTTTTCCTTAGGCTACATAGGGAGGTTAGGATACTCAGATCTTCACTTAAGTGCCCAAGGGTAGCTGGAATAAAAATAAACCTTTGTGTTTTGCTGCTACTTTATTTCAGGTTTGTCTGTTGTTTGCTCTGAAAGTCTGTATGGCATCATTTGAATTTTCTGTAGTATTAGAAAAATYTGTTAAATAAGAGTCTGATAGAGATGTGGACATAGTTATACTTAAGGAGCTTCTAAACCACCTAAAAATGCTGTTCTTTAATAGACACTCATTCTCTGTCTCCTGAATTATCAAATGTTGTATGCAAACTGATATGTCAAGGTTGATAATGATCTTTGAATGAGAAATTTTCATGGATTTTCCWTCTTCTCCATTTGGTAACTGATTTTCTTACAGCTTCCTGACAAGGAGTAGAATCACCTCAGGCCAGTAGCTCTGAAATACTAGCTATAAAGTTATTTTGTCTAGTTCRAGTTTACCTTCATCCTTGTCTCATTTCATGGAACACTCTTAAAAAAACAGTTGGAGAAAGAAGTGGTTTTCCTCCTTCAGCTGGAAGCTATAGTAGAAGTTCTTGAACAAGTAAGATAAAATGAATTTGTCCCATGAATAATCCATGACAGATTATTGATCTTGACAAAATCATTTACTCTAYTTTCTGCGTGCTTTTATATTTTAAAATGACATGAAGATTCTGCTTGCTAATTGTGGCTAGGAGAATGCTTTTAGAATAAAAACAACCCACGTAACAACCCTATAACTACATGGAAGAGAGATTTCTAGTTTACATTTCTAATTTTTCAAGGCATTTACAGCTAGATATTTGGCTGGTTTATCAGCTTGCACGGTGAAATAATTTAAAGTGGATAACAAATCTGGCCCTAAATTTCTTGGTAAAAATTGGCAGAAGAAATTATAGCATTATAAAGTCTCTTTTTTCTATACTTCATCACAAGAAATGTCTTCACTATAGAATAAGCTTTGCAGTTGCTGATGTTTTAGTGTGGTTGATCAGATATTTTAATTATAACCCGTTATTTGAGAAGATTGCAAGTGTTTGCAGTGTTGGTTTTCATATACTTTTATACTGTGAAAAGCTTAAACATACAGAAAGCATGTTCCTAATAGATATCCCAGAGGACTGGATATCTACAATGTGTAATAGATAATCCCAGAGCAAACAGTGAGTGGCAGAATGAGTGAGCAGCGCATCGGAGAAACCCCAGAGACTTTTACTGCAAGGGAAGAACAAATTTAAATGAAATTTTTTGATTTTTATATTCATGCATATATGATGGGCAAGGAGCAGTTCAGTAATACCATGAATCTGTTCCACTGGTAGCACATAAATTCCCTTTAATCAAGTACCATTGTAGCTATTTTTGAAGTAAGAATGTGTTGATTCTCCTCCTGTCAGCATGTCCCATGTGCTTATAGGCACTCAAGACAAAAAGATATGGACTAATAATAATATACTACTATGCTTTTTTCAGTACATTTTCATCTAAACATTTGAATACATTTGCAAATGGGATTTAGATACCTTRGCAAGGTATTTATTAGAATGTCAGTGTTACATGAGAAGGCAGAGAGCATAGAGGACAAGTGAYTTTGACTGGGTTGCACAGAAACTGTAAATAGTGGAAGACACTAATTTATGCTTTAGTGAGATAATATTCTTTACTTCCTGCTTGTGTTATGTGGCTCAGTACTTCATAGTAAATGTAGTATTTATGTATTTTCTCCTCTATCCTTTTGTAATTTTAAGATTGCAGGCATACSTACTTAGAGTCCTTTTCCTTTGTTAGAAATGCTCAATGACTTACATTTTTTTTTTTAAATATAGTGACATGTTCTTTTTGCTCTGATTTTTAAAAAAATACTCAATATTTGGTACTCTGGCTTTTATTGTATTAAAAATTGCAGCTATAGCTGCAATTCAATACTAGTTACAAGTTTATTTTGCTAATGTTTTAAAAAATCTCTTGAACTAAAATCCTCTGGTTTTGATTTCAGGCTAAAATTTGTTGATGATGTACTTTCTAACATTTTTTCTTAGATTTACCTTTAAGGAGACAGAGTTTATACAGTTGCATGATTTGTTTGTCACTCAGTTCACTCAGCTTTTGAATCATTTGATTTGTTTCAGCCAAACTTGACTGGAAATCTCTAAGATTGGCTTAGTACAGTTTTGTGAAAAATTGGTGCAGGGTGGAACACAGAAACCTCAGTTAGTGTCCTCACTAAGTAAAAGTCAGGGAATACTTGATCTTTACCCATTTTATTTGGTAACATCTGATCAAACAGAGCAAGTAAAGCTCAGGATTAGTTACCCCATGTACTTCCTCTGGCCCAGTGAACTGAGGACTGGCAGTTCTTGTAATGAGGCTGTCCTAAGCAAAAGAGGTCGGTTATTGTGCTGGGAAGATGGTGATGTAGGAGATACATGACACAAATATGTAAAACTMCAACATTATTAGTTCCTCTGTTTGTGAAACAACTTGTCATTATTTGTGTGAATTTTCTTCAGACATCAAAGCAGCAAAAATATCTGTTTATTTAATGTTAAAATGTTTTTAAAGGCACACACTAACTCAGAAATACCATATCTAGAATGTTCAATTTTGCATATGATTAGACCTCAGCGAAGGGTCCATTTCAACAATTTTGGAGATAAGAAATATGAAATCAAAAAATAAGCATGTGATTATGTTAAAGTAATGCAGACATACAATTCAGGGCATTCAGTACTCCATGTATTGGTTTGCAGGTGTTTATGATTAGCTATATCTCTGTGCAAAAGCAACTGTTTATGTAACCTGGTAAAAAAAAAAAAAAAAGACAGAAGACATGTATGTTTTTTTTACATAGGTTTTGCGCTTATATTTTTTTTTGTACTGATACTGCCCAAACAAAAAAAAATAGGTACCATATACCTGTATGTGTCTCTTGCTAAAACATATTTTGCTTATGTCCAGCAACTTGCACATGAAAATTTCAAAACACTTTACTACTAACATTGCTTGCATTTTCATAAACATCAACTGTGGACAGCAGAGAAATTTTAGTTTCTTCAAATTATAAATGAGGAACAGATTAAATGATTTATCTATGATTACACAGGAAATCTCTATCAGAACCCAAATTTGTAGCTTCTRATTTCTGTTCCTCTGTCTCACTCAGAAGACCTTTTTCCTTTCATACACTCATTTTTGCACTATATCGAGATAATAGCACTGTAWCTGAAGAAATGCATGTGGTATTTTAAGAGCAGTCATTGTAATTGCTTATACAKTTGTAGTTGTGTRTATAGTTCTAGAAAAGGCAAAGACAGAGTAAATGTTAAGTTTTGAATTCAGCCAGTCTGTGTGTATATATTAGCAATTTTTTGTGTACTGTAACTGCAGTTGTAATTACACACATGATCTCTTGAAAAATTTTGCCATGGTGCACTTTTTTACACCTTAAACTCATGCATAATTGTATACAACCTGTTCTTTTTATATYCACAGATTCTGTACAGGGCCAGTTGTGATAGTCTGTTATATGCAACCATATATATAACATGTATAACATATATAACAATATAAAAGCTCTAGTTTTCATCGTCCATCTTACAGAAATGCACATAAACATTTTTGGTTAATTGGTGTCTTAATAACGTCATGTACTGCGGCTCCAGAGGAGTAGTTGGTTGTATTCTTATGCTTTTATGAATTTCTCTGTCTAAGATGCATTCTATGGTTAATAAACAAAAAGGTCTCTAGAGTACAGTTACTTTCTCTTTTTACAGTTACTTTTTCTTCTTCCTCAGAAGGAGGGATCGTGGAAGAAACTGTAACTGTGAAAGTTACAATTCTTTGTTGATGTTTCCCCAGGGATGGCACCAGTCTTACAATACAGGCACAGGGCCACCAAGACTGAAGGCTTGGTTTTGTGGCTAATTGTCCTTGTATCAACACAAATTTTAAGAATTATTTCAAGAATATGGCTTGTTTAAAAAAATAGAAAAGAACCAGAAGGAGATAAACTTTATCATCATCAACTGTATTYTATTTAACTACTGCTTGAGCAGTGAAGCAGTTGGAGCTTGCATAAGGAAAACAATATTTTAGACAAGCCATGATAAATACCCATAACAAAATAGAAACCACTACATACCTGAAAAGGGATCACAATATTGATTGTCTCACCCACTTTCTTCACCAGCGTCTGTCTGAGATGGCGTGGCAGCCAGATTTTGGGACGCTCTGCAGTTAAGGATTAGTATGTTAAACGTAAAGCTTTTTGTTATTTGGAATATTACTTATAGGAGAGATAAGACAAAACACCAAAGAGCAGAGGCTTGAACTCTTGCAAACATAAAATAATTGAGGAAAGACTGTTTATGCAGTTAGGGGAACAGACAGTTCTCTAAATGTATTCAGATGTCTACTGGATACAAATTAAGTAGCAAATCTCAGTTAGGTCTTTGCAGGTTCCATTGACAGCAGGACTTGTGAAGATGTATTGCATCCAAAATGCAAGATTTCACTGAATGTGAGTCTTCTGCAYGGGCTTTTTGCAGAGCTTTGTCAGAACAGTAGAGGGGACAGGACAAAGGCTATATTGGGGTAAAATAGTGGTTAGGGATTATGATTAATCTGTTGCTATATTAATACTACAGCTCCTTATAAACTGCCATTTGGAGATGTTTACGGACCTGTTCAGAGAGTGGTACAATCACTGGATTTTCTTTTCCTCTCTATGGTCATTCAATTATAAACCTTTTGTTGGGGTGAGAGGAGTGGAGTATCAGAGTACCAGTTCACTTTCCACTAGCAAAAGCAGATTTTAGCACTCTCTCTCATAGCAGCTCTTAGCGCTATGCTCTTTCTTCTAGTCTCTGCTTTCCTCCCCCTCACTGGGAGGCTTTCTGTGTTCTCTCTGTGTCCCTTATTATTTCCTCAGGCCTTTATAAAAATAATTTCTTAAACTACAATTGGAGTGTCTGTCTTTATGCCAACTTGGTTTTGAAATGCATTACAGTTTTGTTTCATTTTTACTAGGTCCTCTTACTGTTAGTGAGGCTCTGGCAGACACTTCATGTGAGTCAAAATTGGTGAATTCACTATTAGCAGCTATTGATATCTTTTGGACTCCAGTCAAATGAATTATAATCTGCTGCTGTTGGGTGATATATAGGATGTTAATTAATAACCTAGGACAATCAAACACAAATAACTGCTTTTATTTAAAGAATCCCTCATCTCTTATCCCATGCAATGTGATCGTTTTGCATTATTATAACAGCTCTTCCAACAGAAAAGTAAATCTGAAAAATTGTATCTCTTCAGTGCTGAGAGTAATATTTCAGGAGGTGGAATTTATATAATTTTGAAAGTCAGAAGTGAGATTTGAAAGCAAGATTTTATTTTAAAAGCTACTCATTAGAAACATAAGACCTGAACAATATAATAATGTTCTCAACATCAGAAGATTTTGTGCTCACAATGGAACTGAAAGAGCCGTTTGTTTGTTATACTCAGAAGAAGGTGTAGGCTTGTCAGCCCCAGAATTTTTTCTACTTTTTTTTTTTTTTTCTTATAAGGATTTTGACCAAAGGAGAAAGATGAGTGAGATTTACTCACTCTGGGTACTCACGCAAAATCTCTTGAACAGTAACAGGGTCTTTGATTATTGCTGCTCCACTCTCACCAGCGAGGTTTATAGCCTTTACACGAAAATGAAGTTTGTCGCCTGTGACCAGGTCTTTAATCAGTGCGGTTGTACGCTCAGTTAGGCCAGGAAGAGCTGGAATCCAGTCTGTAGCTGCAAGGACAGGGTATGCATAGTRTAAGAATTTATTAACATTCCAAACTGATACCTTGTCTATTATTGAAAGTAAATTTGTATTAGAGTAAAATGAATTTAACATGCAATATCAGACTTACAATAAAGTAAACTAAGCTGGAAAAAGAACTGTTTTTTCYCAAAAGTGTCTTTGCACGTGCAGTTCAGGAATATGTGAACTTTGCTTTATTCAAAATGGCTTAGGCTAAGGGTAGTTTCTTTGTCATTCTGTCTTATGTCTTCAGAGAGCTTAGAGCTGTGGAGTTTCTCTCTGTTTTCATTAGTGAGAAGGGGAATGGAATACTTTGAAGGCATCTATAGCAAGCAAGTGAAGCCTTAATTTCGTTTCTTCCTGGAGTAAGTGTATCTCTTGTGAGTGTCCAAATGGAATGGTGGGAGACGCATATACTGAAAAGAGTAATAGAGCACGTAACTGTTGAAATTTATTATCACTTTTTCATTCTGACCCTATAGAACAGAGTTCCTCGGGATTCTGTAGTTACTACAACAACGAAGAAGTGCTATTGATAAAATCATTTGTCTAGGATGAGGTCATAGGGATTCCAGTAATTCCATCATGGCGTCTCATTAAAGATTGGAAATTATTTCTGGATAAATTATACCCTGTAAAAAACCCTAGTGTAGGTTATAAGGTAATTTTTCGTAGTGACAGAGAAAAATATCATGATTATATGATTTAAAAGATTAAAGTTATGTGGTAACATCACAGTAAGTTGAATGTTGTAGCTATGATGCAACTATATGTTCTRTTATCAGATTACAAGTATTAAATGGGACGAGGTGACAGTTGCTTGAAAATAACTGCAGTATTTGACTAATGATGTTACAGTCAGGTTATTGTGTTGGTTTTAGGGAATATGCAATTTATGAATGCTACAAAAGTATGGTAATAGTGACTATAGAACTACACTGGTATTTTTGTACTTTTCTGTATCAAAGTTTAAGATGATGATTGTGAAGACATTAAGTTTGATATGACTGTCATTGTGTTACAGTCATGTCATGGTAGGTCTGGTGGCTGAGAATTAAACTTTAATGGTACTGGATATTGTTATTTGTTGTGATACTGCAGTGGAACTATTGCAGTTGTAGTATAATGTTCAGTTGCTACTGCCTAGTGCTAGTTCTTACTTACATCCATCCTTGCAGTATTCCACAATATAGCCATCTAACCCCCCTGCTCCAATCCGTTCAGGGGGTCTCCACTTCAAAGCAACAGTGCTGTCAGAAACATCCTCCACTGTGAAGTGGGTTGGTTCACTCGGAGGAGCTATAAGGAAATACATAGAAATAATTTCTGAGATATAGCAAAGTAACTGTGATAATTTGAAGACTAGAAGTAGTGATTAATCGCTGAATTACATAGCACTATCTAATTTAATAAAATAAATTTAATTGAAGCACAGTCATAAATTGTAACACTTAATCCTTCATTCAATAGAAGTGCAACATAAGATTCCTTTAAGAGGGAGTGAACAAGAGGTCTAAATAGTAGTTCCCCTTCACAGATGTTTGGCACTGAAGATCAGGGGTTCGAACCCCGTTCGTGCCTCGGCAGCCCTGCGCCGGYGGGAGTTACCCTTGATCATTTTTAGGGGGGCCGCGGCGGCTGGCGGAAAGGTCCCCCCCGCCCCGGGGGCAGCGGCTGCRYGCGGTGGCAGAACAGCATGGTGGCCCGGCGGGTCGCGGGCRGGTTGCACGTGCCAGCTGGGGAAAGCAGCGGCGTTTTGGGGGCAGKTTTAGCTCGGTTGGTTAGAGCGTGGTGTTGCTAATGCCAAGGTTGCGGGTTCAGTCCCCATATGGGCTACACTGAGGGTTGGACTAGGTGGTCTCCAGAGGTCCCTTCCAACCTTACCATTCTATGATTTGTTTGATTCTGTGCTCCCTTATGAATAAAAGCTGGTGAAAAAGGAAGAGTTATGGACTAACGAGTTAAGTTGCCAGCAGAACATAACAGAAAAGTATCAAAATAAAAATGCATACAATTTGTATGCTGTACCTACAGCCTGAATGTAATTGGGGTGACAAAAATGGCATAGTCAGAGGACCAAATTCATCAGTGGCTATATTTGATGCACCACGTTTTCCTCTAACATTGTTGAAAATGACCAAAAGTTGTGACTACTTATTTATAAAGCATTAGATCCATTTTGTGCGTTTGTAATAGAGACGTAAATGAGAAAAATATTTTGGAACCAAAAAAATCACTTTTTTTTTTTTGCATATAGCTATTTTGTATCTTTTGAGAAGAGGAGTCTCCTCACTCTTTTTAAATTCCATAGTTCAAAAGGGCCACCAGCCCTTCTTACACATGACTTGATAACTAATTTAAAAAATAAACAAGAAAAGCCCTTACTAGAGAATCCCAAAGCACAAGTATGTGTAAATGCTACTGTCACATCATTGATTCCAAAAAAACTAACGAAAAGATAACTTGTTCAAAGTAATATTTGGAATGACTGGAACATAACATTTAGTTTTTGTGGTATGCAAACAATGGTGTTAAAGAAATATATGTTTGACACACTGTATGTGTATAAATATATATTCTAAACAACATTTTTGAATATACTTAACAGATTTTACATATTAGAAATATTTCATATACAATGTAAGTAAAATACAGTTTTATAAACTGTGCCACTCGTGGAGACTGATCTTAGTTCCTGAAATTATTACAAAAAAATGTATCACCCAGTTTTATTTTTGTAGCTATGTCAAATTTTTTCATACTGAAATTGAAGCAAGGACTGTTAGCCACATACAGGAGGCAAAAGTAGTTGTGTGCATACACAACCGCAGAGTACACATTCAAAACCCCAAACCTCTTCTTTGAAGCAATAGTGTGAACTTAATCCTTAATCAAGTAATTCTCTGCCTATCCCATGAAAACTTTGGACCTTTTGGTTCAGTAGCTCCTCTGGATGGCTCCTGTTTGCCCTCTTTTGTTGCAGACCAGCTGTTGGGTGTTTGAAATCCACGATTAGCAGTCCCTTCTTGCAGTTTATCCTTTCCTTCTGACTTGTTCACTGCATCATCTGCTTTTACATTATCTCCTTCCACAGGCTGTCCACCTTCACTGATATTTGTAGATTTGGCAACTCTAGTCATTTTAATCTCCAGCTATTTGTATTTTTGTGGCTCTTCTTTTTAAAGCTCCTAGCAGGCAGGCTTCCTGAGGACTCTTTCGGTTTGCTCCTAGCTCAGGAGCTATGAGAGACACTGACCACTATGATGGGAAGGATTATTTATAGAAAACCATTCCTCAAATATTTTCTTAATCAGCTATCCTTTTAGCTGTGGAGGGGGCCAGGATTAAGAGAGTACTGGGTGGGATATTGTGATATTTGCACCCATAAGGGAATGGGGGAAGCTGAGAGGGACAGGGAAATTTCTGTCAATTAGTTCCCCTCATTTCCAGACCCGGCTTGACTCTCACACTTCTAATTATAACAACTAGAAATTCATCAGCAATTTCATGAAACTAGAACCTCTGTGCTTCTCACGAAGGGGAATGAGAGATGGGAAAGAGGAACATGACAAATGAAAAGCTTGGTTAATACCGAATATAGAGATGGGCAGCAGCATCATTTTTTAACATACTCATTTTGGGTATACGTACAGTTGAAGTCAGGAAGTGAAAATTGTCCTGTCTCTGTTTTGTCCTAGCAATAATATACAATATGTGGTAAAACTCACCAATTGGCATGAAGGGTTGTGAGGCAGGGCTTGGCCGGGACATGCCAATAGAATTCACAGCATAAATCCGCATCTCATACACTACTCCTTCAATCATTCGCTTGGCTTCATAGGAGAGCTCTTTTAAAAGGTCAAAATTCAGTCTCATCCATCGATAGCTCTTCTTCTTCTTCCTCTCCAAAATGTAGCCTGGAAAGAATATTGCTTATGGTGTAAAAGAATTGCAATTATTTCACACACAGGAGAAGATAAAGTCACCTTTCTTCCATATCAAGAAAGAGCCAAGTATGATCCAGAATTATTGCACATAACTGAATTGTATGAAGCTTTGGTATTTTCCTCCAGTTTCCTCTTGTATTTTTTTCTTGCTATGTGACATTCTTGCATGAACAATTATACTTTTCATAGTGGAACCCATTTGAAATAGTCTTCCAGTGTCTGTTATTAGGTTTTAAGTATATTTTACATGTTATACAATAGTGTTACTCTAGATGCTTGCAAAATAGAGATACTAGTTGAACTGATATAAATCTTATCTGGTCTAAGTGCTGTCATTCACTCCTAATGGCAGAGAAATGAATGACACCCAGCAGTTCATCAGAAGGCCCTTATAGTGAAGCAGAAATTGCCTTAAATTGTGTTAGATAAGACATAAAGTTAAAAATATAATTTATTTCTTACATTCAGTTGCAACTCACTATTCTTACTATTGACTAATATAATCAATCCCAATGCAAAAAATCAGCCAGAAGAACAGTTTGACACTCCATTTCATTTTTTTTGAAATGAGTTATCACACAGAACTTATGCTAGGTATCTCTGTCCATGCCTAAGTGCTGGCATCACGGAGTGCTCCCCAGAACTGAGCCTAGACCCCTGCTGTTCTTCAGGCCTGGAGCAGAGTGGGTCCTGGACATGCACCATTTTTCTTGCTCTGGTTTCCGTGGGAAGGAAAGTAAATCTGCGTGATTACGGAGACCCAGGGTATTGGGATGCAAAGCAGAACATATCTGTAGTATAGCTTCATGAAGTCTAGTACTAGAGTCTAGGTCCAGGTACATAGTGCTAGTCCCCCCCMCACACACACACTGTACAGCAGTCCCCCTACTTCTTCGTCGTGCATAGCCTTTTCCACAGCACTACGTTATTTTTCAAAATGACGAAGCCAGGCTAGGTTATCAGTTTTAAACATAAACTGCTCTTCTCTCCACACTGGAAACATTGTCTGTGATTCTTGATCTTTAATATGGAGGATAGGAAAAGTTTGTATTACGCTATTTTCCAGTGACCTGCTACTGATGATATGCTTGCATGTGATGCTTGTAGACTTCTTTTAAACAGATTTGTTTTGAAACATCAGAATCATCAGGAATTGCATGGTGAATTAGTGTAAATCACTATTCACTGTATGTATGTCATTCATGTATGATATGCTTATCTCTGCACCTAGTCCTCAAAGGATGTAAATCTGTAGTAATGATTTGCTAAGGTAATATAGATCTATAGCAAACAAATCATTAAGGCTTGTGAATTGAACTCTGTAGATCCGTGATCTAATCCCTGCTTTTGACAAAGGTTGCCTCTGTCAAACTTGCAGGTATCTCTTTGGTATTCCTGAGCAGTATGGTTTGCACTTACAGGATCTAAAGGGAGGTAGACAATGATAGGTAGAGTTGCTGACATGCTATAGGTACAGATATCCTACATCAACCTTTCCTGTCTATATTGAATTTCAGGAAGAGCATGGGTATCCAAAGAATGTTTTGGGAAGTGGATGGCAAAAGTTCCTTTGAGCTGACAGGTTGTATCGTTGCTTCTATGCAGAAAGTTCGTCCTAGCTTGCATTTGTCTTACCTCCCCCTCCCCCCAATCTCTTTAGCATGCTTTTATAGCTTTGTTTGAATGGATAGCACAACATCTTGGCTATTGTTCATATACTTCATTCTATTTTATTCTACTACTCTATTTTATTCTATTGACATTAACAAAATCATACCTTGATGTTTTCCAAATTGTGTGTGTTTTCTAAACCTTTCAAAACRTGTGTGCCCCAACAACTAGAAACAGCCAAATTATGGGCTTTGCCTTGTCAAAGTACATTGGGAAGTTCTGGCTGTGGTAACACAACAGCTATTGATACATAGCTTAGTACGTTATAATTTATTAATTTCTTGCTTGCTTCCTCTCAGAACAGATGAAACCACAAAGGAGTGGCCCAGCAGTATCCTGCTAATTCCTGCACAGATAACTTCTATTGAATTAGATAAGGTTACTGGATTTGGAGTCTAGAGGATTTTTTCCCTGAAATTGGCCAAGACCTTGCCTTATATATATATATTTTTTCCTTCCTGGGATTCCAGGCAGTTTTATTTAAGAAATATCATGCTCCCTTGATATTTATCACAGTATTGGCAATATTCTTGATCTTCTCTGTTCATTTTCTGTACCAGATGATATTTTTGGCCTCTAGTACAGATTTTAAGGTCATAAAAGAGATTGAGAAATGTTTTGTGACCTGTGGTATGTGGTTGGTTTGGGATGAAGTGGAATTATGAAGTAGTCTTCTAAAGGAAACATGCATTGTAGAGACTGCAGAAGACTAGAATTGATGACTAAAGTGGCCATTTCTCCATTTCAGTATTCCTAAGCAAGTTCAAAGGCCTGTACCCAGTCCTAAAATTTCAGTCTTGAAAGGGAATACTTAACTTTAGTTACTTTTGGCGTCATCTGCTGCTTTGATACTTCCTATTTATTTTGGTACTTTTATCTAAGGGGAGAATTAACTCAGTTGCTGAAATATTTCTCTAATTTGAATGGAACAGGTAGGGGGCACTCTCTCYCTAAAATTGAAGGGTAAGAATATAAACAGTTTTGAAGGATTGATGTCTTAGAGCAGTTAGTTTCTGAAGGTCACCCTTCCTAGAGTAAATAAACTTATCAAGTCATTTTGAATCATTTTAAAGGTGCAACAAAAAATACAAGTGAGACTGCTGAGGACTTTGTATTTTAGTACTTCTTACCAAGCACTGGTTGCCCACCATCATATTTGGGGGGTTGCCACTGCACAGTACAGTAATCTTCTCCAATGTTGCTGATCTTGGGGGCTTCTGGAGGGTCAGGAACATCTGAAGAATATGTGAGAATGAATGCATTGAAATATTTTTTATTTAACATTTTTCCATATGGAATATCTAAATGGTCTCTTTAAAAAGAAATTAGATACCCTGAGGAATTTCCTAGTCAGCAGTATTAAAGACAGGACTTTTTCATCACCATGGTGCTTCTAAAGTGATGGTGCAGATTTGTCAGACTGCAACAGTAGATATACTATAAAATTAATTAYTTAGTCCAGAGCTAATGCTGCTCTCTGATACTTCCAAATTAGGTTGCTTTTCTTTACATAGTATTTGATTTTTCATATCTCTTGTTCTTCTCAGACATAGCCACCTCTTTGTAAAATGYAAGCTAATCAGCTCTATAATAATAGGGATAATTGGGATCCATTCATTCATGACGGACATGTATTTATGCTACAAATCAAAAAACAGCAACAACAAAAACAGAGCCCAAATTAGTGAGAGACAACACTCATATTTCTTTCTATGTGGAGAGATCTTTTGCAATAAGTGAGTCCTATCTGAATTTTATCTAATGAGAAATAAAGTTTGACACGATGCTCATGGATCTTTTACCTAATACCGTAGGGCAAAACTGTTGAGTATTTTAGAAAACAGCTCCACCTGTCCTCCAGGCAAATGAGAAGCCACAATTCACACTTGTTAGTAATTTGTTCTCAAATCTGTAACCAGAGGCTCRCTCCAGGGCTTACTACTTTGCCTAGAACAAACTTTATATATAGTATAATGGGTGCATGTCTCACACACTTTGTTACTTATGGAGATATCTGTAATAAATATATCCCGATTTAAGATTTATAAAACATGAAAACAAACTTAGTATTCATCTTCATGACTTCAAAAAGCAGTGAATTCCAAATTGTAATACTGTAGGTGAAAAGAATTTTCTTACATCATTTCTAAGTTTGTTCATAACCTAACCTTTTGTTGTACATGTGGCAGAATATAAAGATGTTAAATCCTATGAAAAAATTTATTAAAATTATTGACTCAAAATTACATTCCCCTCCCCCTCCTCTGTGACTCACAGTTACAATATATTTATCTTATGTCAGAAACATTATATAACTCTTTATTCCATTAACCATTTACTACTTAAAAATGAAGTCATCTTTGTTTAAAAATAAAGCACAGCAACAAAATGACAAGAAGTCATTTCTTATCACAGACTAGCACGAAGAATACTCTTCAGAAGGGAATATTGTATATAAATGATAGAATCCCCTGAAACTGGAAAAATATCAAAAGAAGGTATATGGATTTATACTGGGAGTTGCTCTCTTTCCTTTTCACACAACAGGCACCTTGCTTCAGTTTTAGAGGTGATTGAATTCCAGTGAACTCGAGAGATTTTCATGGCTTATTTATTTCCTTCCTTCACTTACCAATAACTTTGACTGTGATGTCAGCCTTATCTTCTCCCACTGGATTCTTAACTATAACCCTGTATACTCCCTCGTCCTCCTTTTCTGCTCCTTCAATGATGAAGACACAGTGGTCTTCATGCATCTCCACGCGAACTCTGCCTTCAGATTCGAACAGAAGCTGTGGGCAGAGAAAGTAACAGGTTAAGTCATTTTAAGCTGTGCTAGGGACAGTATGATGAACCTGCATGTAACTAGTGATAAACTTCATAGCAGTATTACTGAAATTATTCAAAAGCTATAAATACAGTAGTTCAGGTTCTATTTATATCTAAAAGATGTAATATATTAACCACAGGGCTCAGAGAAAGTAAATGACTTTGGGGAAAATTGTCTTTGAAAGTCTTCAGGACCTTAAGTTCATTGATAATTACACATTTTTAGTTACATGTCAAAGAAGTTACTGAGTACTTCTGCAAATTCCTACATGGGATGACTGCTGTTATTAGTAGAGTTTCATGGATAACAACTGGCTGCTAGATAAATGCAGGAAGTTTTGCAAATTCAATTTCAAATGGTTGAGAACAGTATATATATTTGGCATCAGCTAACGCTGATTTGGATGATTTATCAATACAATTAACCATATTTCTTTGTAACTGTTCATGGCAGCAGTGTGATTTCTATCACTCAAGACTGTTATGTAGGTTCTTGTTTTTTCTACTCCCCTTTGAGCTAAGAGGTCTCAACAGAATCGCCAGTACTTTGCTGTGTTTATAGTGCCCTTCTTTCTTCTTTATCTGCCCTTGTATTTTTAGACTTGGAATAGGAACCACTCCAAACATATGTATAACAAGTACAACAGAATCCTAACTCTGGTAAACACGCCTGTGTATTGCTGCATAATCAGCTGTAAACTACTTTTGTCTCTGCAAAAATAAAAAAATATGTATCATAAAAGGAGCTTGTTGGAAAACCATTCATCTTCTCCTACATACATAACATACTCTCTTGACCTGTTACCATCTTTACCTGTGTCCTCTGTGATTTTGTCCAAGATTCACAAATACATTAAAAAAAACTATTTTGAGTCTTTATAATACAGCCACCAAAGGACAGTGATTAGAGCAAAACTTTATCAATGAGTATCTAACTCTGAAATTACTCACCAGATTTCTTGTGCCTGGTCAATGTGCTTGATAATAGCCATTGTGAGGCTGGATATTGGGCTTGATGTGATATTTACTTGATCGGTTTTAATATCTACCAACTTTTATTTTATTTTCTTCTGAATAGGACCATTTAACTGGAAAAAAACTAAACATATTTGCGTGTCTGCATAAATAATAAAGAGCTTACCTTACTATCAGTATTTAAATCACTGCTGTTTTCTGAGAGAATYGTGGAATCATCATTGCTTAGGACGAGGTCACTTTTCTATATAAGCAAAGAAACCACAGAAAGTCAGCTAAATCTTACTGAGCAGAGCAGTAAAGTTGTTTCTGCAAGACAGAGGAGAAGAATAAATAGGTATGTTGTGGGGGCTTGAATACAGAGTGAAGAGTGAAGGGCTAATGMGAGCAAGCAGTGCTGGGCAGGAAATCAACCAATATGAAATCAAAAAGCAGAAATGGAAATAGAGTTATCAGTGCAGTGAACTAAAGGAAGCATAAATCAGCAAAAACAAATTTACAGCTTCATAAACAAAGATGCCTGACTTCCTTGCAGAATTGTAACTAGCTATGAATCTGTGTCCTGTGGTAGCAGAGTTACTGACTTTGTGCAACTACAGAAACAAAGATTATTTCTTTCTGTAATAATGGAATTAAGTCTATGAAGAAGTTTTAATGCTCAGAAATGCAGTCAGATCTGTAACACGTGTCAAACAAAATATTTCATTAATATATTTTATTCTTCCTTCAAATCAAGCCTGTTTTCTTTCCCTCATCCTTCAGATCTCATGGCTAAAATAATAAGATGTAAGATTTGTCTGAAAACCAAAAATTTTACATGACAGTCAGAAAAGCGTTTTTCGAGAGTCAGGCAAGTGTTTTGCATTTGTTTCCATACCAATTCTGCATTGCAAGAGGAAGTCTTAAAGTGTTACTAAATATGCTCACCTGAACAACGAATGCTCCAGAATCATGAGGAAATGAAGTTGGAGAAGTAAATACAGTTGGCCATCTTATTTTTCTGTATCTATTCATTTTTTCATGCTATCCATGGAAAGTGTAATGATGCTGTAGAATCTTATGCAAGTTGTTTCTGTGTTTTGTGCTAGTTAAAGCTAGTTAGAGCACGCGGCTGATGAGGAGTCGGGGTGCTTTGAGATTGCCAGAAAGGAAGTTCTCCTTGCTCTAGCTGGTAATTCTTTTCTTTGATGTTTTACAGTTACTCTGATAAGGTGAATAGAAGTGTCCTCTAAGTTTTCGGTATACTAGAGTTTTACCCTTCAGGCCCAGTGGTCTGTTAAGAATAATATTTCTTCACAAACTATAGAAAAGCCCTTGGGAAAAAATGAAAGAAACTGCCATCTCCAGAATATATTCATCCTCTCATCTCCTGAGGATTCCATWATTATGAAGCAGAAATAGAATAAACCTGTGAGATCCTTCTGTCTGAATGTATGTGTATCTACTATTCATTCCCTACTTTTGGAAGGGACAAAAAAGGGAACAATTCAGAAAAAAGCCAATTCAAGACGGCTCCTGCACAAACAGTTAAATCTCACAGATTTCCTAGCTGCATTGCAGCTTTTTAWTTTTTTTTAATTGAGTTTTAAAACTATTTTTAAATGGAGATGAAATACTGGTAGATAAGAATTGTAAATCTAAGTTAGATTTGAGGAAAAAAAAATCCTGTTGCGACTTTCTTGCCTCAGCTTTTGTGTCAGACTACACATTACCTTGTTTACTTTCTGCCAGATGACAGTAGGTGTTGGATCTCCTGATATGGGAACATCCAATCTCAATTTGTTCCCAGCCACCACGACAATAGTGTCAGGGGACTGGCCCAGACAGTCAAGGTGGATTTTGGGAGGTTCTAGAGCAAAGGCAAAGAAAATAAATTTTAAATATGGTTTGCATGTTTTGTATGAAAAGAAGCGAATACTCATGCATTACACTAAAAATGAAAATATTCTGTATTTTTTGCTATTGGAAATGTGTTTATTTGCATATAAAATAATGACTTGTTCTTACCTTCTCTTGGTACAAAATCAATCTTGACCTCTGGGGGGACAAAAAAGGGTGTGGGGGAGAAATAGATATGAAAACTGAGAATTTCTGTTTCATCTGCCCCTAAAATAATTTTTAAATTGTTCAATCATTAACTATATATGATAGATAATGGATATAAATGAAGCACATAGTGCATCAAAATCARCAGATGAATGCAATGAACTGGGAGACAGACTTTGTAAAATAATATAATAATAACAACACAAAATATCAGACAAAGAAATGTAATATGTCTGTCTTCCAGTATCAGAAATGGGATTCCCCATGTCCTTTTCTGGTGAAACCATGGTTAGTTCCATCTTTTTGCCCCTCTGGAATTCCCATTATATATTCTAAGATAACTCACCCAAAAACTGAAGCTTGGCAGAAAGGTTGTAAGCAAATCCCTTGGGGATGAAGGAATAGTCAGCCTCATCACCTGGTGTTACATCCTCAATAGTTAGCTTATGGATTCTGGAAAACAGGAACAAATATGTTCGATTCCATTACGTTTCCAGGAGAAAAAGGGCTATTCCAAGAGATGCTGTGTGGGCTATACTTTATGGAGAGACATTACAGTTTTGTCCCCCCTTTCCGCAACATCAAGTCAATAATCACTAGGGCTATGGACAGTGCTACTTTTAATAATCGAGTTGATCTCACTGTAATGTCTATGAGTGTATTTTTCTTGCCAAGAGAGATGCATTATGCTTCAAAGCTGAGCTAGCTTGAATACAGGAAGCAGTTTGTCTGCTTTAGCCCAGTCCCTTACCATTAGACAGGTTATTGTAACTGAGCTTACAGTTTAATCAGGTTGTAAACAAAGGAAACTCTGTGAAAAACAAGCCAAAGAATGATGCTCCATCCCTCTATTATTGTAAATTTAGAACAGAATACAGAAAAAAGAGTACCAAGGAAGAGTTTATATAATAGATGTAATCCCTGTGTACTGTATGAATCTTCTGTGTGTCAATTTACAATAATACTAGGCTTCTAAGGAACTTGAACACTATACATACACTGTACATACATGAAAATTTATTTTAAAAAACAGTTTTTGTAAAGGGGCTTACGCGTAAGTGCTGTCTTGATTTTATTAACTACTGCTGCTAATTTTAAAGTTATCAGCAATATATTTTCTAGGTGATTTCAATACGAAAAAAGCTTGAAATCCAAGTGAAAACTGAGGATGAATTCTGCTAACATACCACTGATATTATACACACAAAATGTACCAGTACAGAAAGACTCCAGAGATATCAACACAAAGTTGCATCTATATGTTGATTGTGTATGACTTAGCTCTAACTGGAGCCGAGACAAAATCTAGTTTTATATTCCTGTCCCATGGTATAACAACTTTTGTATTTTGTAATGCAATACCTAAACCTGTACATGCTTTCTGAAACATGACTGACCTGCCAATATGAGAGATCTTTATCCTTTCATCTGGAACCACCTCCTTTCCATTTTTCAACCAGATTCCTTTCACATTTTCATCAGAAACTTCACACTTGAAGACTGCTTGGTCACGTGCCTTTACTGTCAGATCCGCAATACTCTGGTAAACTTCCAGCTTTTTCTCTGATGTTGTGGGAATAATTGATATATACATCAACAAATCAGAATAGATCTGTAAAGTGAACAGCTGGTATGACTTTACTGAGCAGAAAAACCTGGGGCTGAGCTTAAACAGCTAGGGCTGTTTGTGGAAAGGTGAAATGTGAAGGGAAATCCACAGCATACAGTGCTTTAACAGGACCGGTTAAGGCTAAACACCTGTTTYTGTTGGGGTATCTGTTACATCCGGCACATGAGTCTGAGCTCTCCTTGAGGCCTGTATGATGAACCCTTTTGCCATTTATTAAATCGTCTTTTTCCTTGGTATAAGGAGTATCCTACCCCTGTGCACTAGCGTGGAGAAGGTTACCTTTAGCTTGCTTTCCTTTTTAGCTTCCCTGCTACCGTGATATTACCAATGCCTACCTTGTACAATTAGTTCTGCGACTGATTGCCCACCATTTGTCTTCACAGTGTAGTGTCCACTGTCCTCCTTGGTTGACTCATTAATAATTAGATACTGCTTTTTTCCATCTTTCTTAAATCGATATTTGAATGTTTCTTCCCGTGTCAGCTCAATTCCATCTTTTTCCCTGCAATGCCAAATAATGTTGAGTCATTTTTCTGTAAACTTCAAGCTCTCTCTTCAGGGTGGAAGAGGAGGATTAAGAGTCAGCTCAGTGTTGCGAGAGATGAGAAGACACAATCTTTGATCATAGTATTTCAGGTTAGAAAAAAAGAGACCATTTCACAAATGTCAGTGGAACCAGAGTTGCTAGGCAGCAGAATCCTACTAGCTTGCTAATTATTTTTCCACTAGATATTTGACTTCTAGTTCAAGAGAGTTCATTCAAAAATAATTACTTGATTGTTATTATTTATATGCTAGAGATACAGAGTAGGTTAAATACTGCGCAAGATGCAGCGATGATAAGAAAACTGGCCAGCAATGAATGTATTCTCTTAAGAGGTGCCATAAGGAAAACAGGACTTGCTGGAAAATGATTAAAAGTTTTAATATTCATGATGTGAATTGTTGTTGTTATAAATTCATGGTTTGTGGATGTCAGGAAAAAGTAAGATTTTAAATGGATTTAAATGAAGATTCATTTTGGATTTTTGTAGCCCTTTCCATTCAAGGATGTCGGTATTTTTAAGACATTACTAAATTAAGCTTCATCACCAGCCTGGGAGGAAATTTAATTATTGCAATTTCCGGTCATTATGGAGGGAACCAAGCAGAGAGAATTCAAGCTATTTAGTCAAGGTCACACAGAAATATATATGACTTTATACAGCTCTCTCCTCTGTAATCTGCAAATAACATAAACAAATTACAAGAAAATAACTTGAAATTTCTTCAACTATTCATTTTTAGCATTTATATTTTTCATTATTATTTGAATAATGTGTTCTCAGGATAGCAAATTGGAATGCTACTTAGGGACTCATTAAAACACTATAGCTCTAATCTCCAAGTAGATACATGCAAGGAAACATTTTGCCTATGTACATGTCTGCTGAAGTAAATCACAAGATCAAAGCTTTAAACAGAAGGCAAGAATCCTAAAATTTGTGATTCAGATTCACGTTCTGCAACTTTGTTTCAAATTCATTTCAGAATACCTGGAGTTTGTGCCCTCTAGTCATTCCTCAAAGCACAGCTTATTGCAATTTACAGTTGGTTTAAAAAAACACTGGCCTTCCTTCCAGATAACAGGATTACAACCCTAGCTAGGGAGGAAACGGTATGCTTGTAACAGCCACATGAAACAGAGTGCTTAGTGTTACRCCAGGATAATGTTTCCTCTGACTTCAAAGTGACAAGAGTCTGAGGCCATGTGCAAGGTGTTCCCTTAGGCTGATATTCTTGTGGATTGAGATCAGTTCAATGCACAAACCTTTGCTGAACTGCTGAGAATGGACTGTAATCCAAAAGATCAACATGCTGGTGAGACAAAAGTAGGCACATGCATTGTGGGCCGGTGCTCCAAAAATGAATTTATTTATTTATTTTCTGTTGATATGTTCTGATGAGGTTCTTTATTTATCTTTTGGTGATATGCTTTGACATGTTACTTATCAAAGATATTTGAATGTTTTGTTCATCCATTGATAACAAAGAGATTTACTGAAACCTTGTCTAAGTAATGAAAATAGATTATTTGCAGTGAGTAGTGTCTTAAATACCCAGGAAGAGAATAGCATATTTTACTTGTGTTGGTTTTAGCAACTAGCACATTGCTGATGCTCTGTATAATAAGGAGAGCATATGTAGAGGGATTTACTGACAGATAGTGGTATGGTAAACTGTAAACCTCAAGAGAGAACTTCCAGCTAGCTCCTGACATAAAATAACACATTGCTGCAGTGAAAAGTGAAAAACATCATGTAAAGTAATATAGCCCTGGGTAACTGGAGCAATGAAGCAAAGAGAACTGTGAATAAGAGGAGGATTCTATAGAACTACAGAAACATTGGTTGAAAGGAACTTCCATAGATCATCTAGTCCAACCTCACACTTGAAGCAGAATTAGACCAGTACTAGGTCAGCCATGTTTCTGTCTACCGAAGTCCTGAACATTTGCAAGATCAAAGATACATTCTCAACTTTGCCATTCTACCTCTGTTCTCTATCTGCAAATGATTTCCTATTTCCTGTATGTATCATAAGGATAAATTAGTTAGTATCTTCTGAGATACAACTGACATTGGCATGGTGTATTAACAGGAACACACAGGTTTATTATTGCTACATTACTATAGTTCAGTTAAAAATTTTCATTTGGAGCTGATTAGGTGGTATATCCAGCATCCAGAAATGGAAAAATCAAGTTCAGACTATATATTTCATTGCATTTTTTTTTCAAAAGTTGCATTATTTCCAAAACCATCTCAAGTTTAGAAATATCTGCTCCATAGCTCTGTGTAATAATCATGCAAGGTCTTCCAGGTGATCACAAGAACATTCTTTCCTGATTACAGTAAGAGACCCACATGATGAAGTCTCCAATCCCTAGTCTGATGGCGCTGTCTAGGAGGCAGGAAGCTTTATATTTGTCTTTGGCAAGTCACATATTTGCTCCTATTCATGTGCTTGTTAGTTCATCTTTCACTTTTAAAGGGCCCAAGAACTGTAACGGGTGCCTTGAGTTAGTGCCTGTTACTTGGYTTGAGCTGCTGAGACATATGTCTTAATGAGACATAAAAATGGAATTCTTTCTGCATACCATGTTTCATGTTTTCCCTGGATATTTACACTTTTCCCCCTTGTCCTTGCTGTCAAAGAACATTGATTGAGTCTCACATAATAAAAACAATGAAATACAGTGCATATCTGACTACTTAGTCTTCTGTTGCTATGCATTGAAGTCTTTCTCTACTGCATTTCAGGCAGAAACAGCTGCTGTTTTGCCTTTGTCAGGCCAAATGTCCATCCCACAGAGAGCAGTTCTGTGAGATGTATGGCAGTGGTTCAAAGGCATAGGATCAAAGTGTGGCAGCTGCACTGTGTTCTGAGGGGGGCAGATGCGGTTATCCCTGTCTCTTGTGACCAGGCATCTGTAAGCAGTCCTTGCACAACAGCGTGTGTGCACCCGTGGATGTGATTTTAATAGCCCATGCTCTGCATTAGCTATTGGGCTTTATTTAAATTCTCAGTTTCTTCCTCTGAGAGAGCAGATAAGAGAGTACTTTCCAGGAATGTAATGTGCATTGTGGGAATAGTTGATGACCATGTGGCTGAAGCTGTTAACAAGCACAAGAGGATTTCATCTGTTAGAGAAATTAAGTGAGAACAGTGTGCATAGGGACTGGTATGTGGGCAGTGCCTGCTGTGCCTGCCCAAGCAGTGTGAGCATTCGAGCTTCCCCTCCGCTGGAATACCAAACAAAATAGACTCAGTGGACTCAGTATTTGTCATTTGAATCCTGCTTGCTGCATATGCATAATGATTGGCTTTGCAGGATCATCATAATAGGTATGTTAAAATAAGTCAATGACCTTTCCTCTCCATCTCAAGAGACACCACCTTTTACCCAGGAAAAAAATACTTTTAAAAATCTCCCTGCAGTTGAGAACATCAGAAGATGCCCTAAAGTACAACAAGGTTATCACAATACAGATCTAATTAATTTGTGCAGTAGTTAGGCACTACTGTAAGGCACTTAGAAATTTTTAAAGCTAGGAGCTCAGTAGAGTCAGTGGCATCCCATAACCACAGAACAAGTAGTTCTGAAGGCACTATAAGATATCTACATTTACTCTTTTTTTTATTTTTTCCTGTAATGTTCTGTCCTCTCAGTTCCTCCTCAGTCTTTGACATGTAGGAGGAGATTCAATCTTTCTCTTTTTTCTGAAAGCAGGTGATGTGGGATGCCTTCATCATTTTTTTCCGGTCTTCTCGACAAACTTTGGTCCTAGAATGTCCCATAGAGGGTTACAGTCTGATTTTTTCTTTTCCTATTTCCTTACCATTTCACAGTTGCTCCTTCTTCAGATACTTCACACTCAAACTCCACTCTCTCTCCAACCATCACCATCTGGTCCTCCAGTGGGTGGGTGATCAGGATTGGAGGTTCTGGAAATGGAGAAGCCTTCGTTAAAAACAATACTCTGAAAGACTAAACACCAGATGTAGACTTCATCCGCTCTACCTGCATTCCACAGGATGAACTCCTCGCAAAATATATGCTGATACCCTCCAAGCTGGAATTTAAAATTTTCTATGCCAGATCACATTGTTGATGTTATCAACTGACCTTTCGAGTTTTGTTTCATGCAACAGAATACGAACAGAGGATTAAACAGTTTTCCTTTATATTCTTTGAAATCCTAAACCAGAGGCATATCTTCCATACCACTAGATCTGCTTATAAAGCTTGAGGCACATRTTTATCTCAAGCAAAATCTAATTTTTAGAGTAAGTTTCTCACCCTATTTTTGAGAAAGCAAGAATCACTTTCCAAGTGAGAACTAATGATAATTATGACGATATTGTTTTCATACGCTTTTTCAGTTGCAGCAGGGAAAATCTTTTAGGAAAAATATTGCTGCAGTAGACAGTAGAATCTGCTTATATGTCCAAGAACTTCCTTTCCTATGAGATTAACTAATCCAAGAATAAAGAAGAAGGAGGTGACAGTAATTTAATACTAAATGCTGGRGAAGATCTCTTCCCTAACTTTTGCTGCCATTGCTCACCTTTTACAAATAATTCTGTGAAGCTCTTCTCCTCACCTACCACACATACGTATGCTGCATCATCAGCCAGAGAGCAGTGGTTTATGGTCAATATCCTCTTATTCCCAACAGCCTCAAATATGTATCTGAAAAGAGAAGAAGAAAAGTAGAAGGAGRAGAAGAAGAAAAACAGAGAAGAAGAAAAGTTTCCCCTTTTTTCTGACATCAGTGAAAAGATTGGTTAAGACTCTAGCCCTATATCTCTGTCATGGCACAGTGGACAGCAGCAGTGTTTGAAAAACTAGGTCAAGAAATTATGGAGAAATCTTCATACAAATGAGGGAGACATCTGTGAGTAGTGTTAGAATGCTGGCTTCTCTGAATAGTTTTCTAACACACAGGTGTACAGCAAACTTGAATACCATTAAGAATACCACATCATGGCTTCAGCACAAAATCACTGGGGTGTGGGTATATCCTATATCATGAGAAAGAAAGTCATCTTGACCCTGAGAAGCATATAGAAATAGCAAAATATAATACAAGACTTACTTGCTAAGTACGTAGATGTGAGCATTTAGTTCCATGTCCATATAAAGCACAGGAAAGAAAAAGAAACAGTGATGAGAACAGTAAACTGAATATTTTCTCATTTTATTAGACTCAAAACCAAAGCACAATGTAGATTCTTTCTCGAGTCCTATTTATCCTCTTTTTTTTCTTTCTCTCCACTTCATCTAAGCTGTAGCACATTCCTTGTTTGATATCCGAGATTTCTGGTTTACCTGCCGCTCACTTGGATTTCCTGTCCATTCTTCAGCCATTTCACATCAGCATCTGGGTTGGCAACTTCAACCATTAATTTAATCTTCTGTCCCTTGTCCACTTGGTAAGCTGGATCCAGTTTCTTCAGGAATGCTATGATGAAGAATGGTTAAAAAAATACTTCCATCATTTCTATTCTTAACATTTTCTTACATCCTGTGTCAGGAAAAAAAATCTTTATTTCCTGTTGCTTATTCTCTTAAACCTYCCCCTCTTCCTGTTTCCCTGTTTTGCTCTTTTACCATTTTTCTGTCATCTTCATCTTATTCAGTGTTTTGTGATACTATAGCATAGGAGGAAAGACATGTGATATTAACTAACATAAACAATTAAAATATTTGAACCTAGCACCTACATGAATATGTCCTTCAGCACTTCCTAAACGAGGTTTATAGTTAAGTGTGCCCATAAGGAAGTGATACTGATCCTCTTAGTACTAACTAAAAGGCAGTATACTTCAGACTTAAAAAAAAAAAAGTTAAAATGAGGTAGCTGATACTTGACAAGACTAGAAAAGGCACAAGAATCCCAAATGTATCATACTGCGCTTGTTTCTGAGAAATCTTCCCAATGGAAATAAAATTGTTTAAATGCGTCATTGATGCCTAACATGTCAAACAAGTTTTTTTTCCTTTTTTTCTTTTTAACTAGCAAAATTATTATCAGGCAGAGAATTTCCAGAGTTTAGGACTAAGATAGCCCAGAGCACTAAGCATAGCTTTGTTATTTGGCAATCCACCAAAATTAAACTGTACCACTCATATTTATCATATTCTTGTATCTCACTGCTGTCCAACTGATGTTAATACATGAAGAATCCACAAACAATAAATGAACACATTTATTTGGAAGAAGTATAGCTCACTAACCTGTACTTTTTTTCTCTTCCTTCTTTATACGTTTGAGACGTTTCAGCATCCCACGCAAATCCGTGATACCATACTGAAAAGCAATTTTCTCATATTCTGAAGGAGGCGCCTTCCTCAGGATTTCCCAGACATCAACATCAGGCTGTGATTCAGTTTTTGCTTCACTTTCGGCAAAAAAGGATTAGAATATCAATAGTGATAGAATAGGGATTAGAAATTCAGCAGTGACAACTGAGATGAGTTCAAAACAGCCGTTAACTACCTATTGACTTGATGAAGCTGTTTCTTGATTAAGGWTTCAGCAGTCTAAGTTATTATTGTATTAGTAGTTAAAATAAATGAAACAGGGGACTAATTTTTCTTGAATGTGTACGTACAGCTATTAAAATACAATCCTGCCTGTAAGAGTTTACCATCTAATAGCCAAAGCAAATAAATAGTAACTCCTTTTTAACAATGGGTAATGGAAACACAGGGAGACTGGTTTTCCTGGATGGTCATACGCAAAATGTGGCAAAGCAAGGAACTGAACCAATATCCTGAGAATGCCTTAAATACAAAGTAATCTGCTTGTTTTAATAAGAAAGAAGTCATTTTCTACTCCAGACATTTTATCTGTACACTAAAATGAATCACAAGTTATTAAAAATATCTGGCCTATTGTAAAGGCAAATGTGGGCTATAGTCAGCTATAAAACATAAAGACACTTAGATTGCTGGGTCCTGGCACACAAGAAGACATTTACAATGAACTACTTAATTCATATGACTAGTGATTATAGCAGAATTAATCTTTGGCTTAGCAAAACCAAGTGAAAATTAGGTTGTATGGTTTGGAAAAGGCATTCTTTTCATGTCATCATACCTTTTTATTTAAAAATTTACAAGTACGAAATAGAAATTGGTGAAACCTTACCGATTTACTGAGCGCAGGAAGCTGCTGGACTCCAGAATGATGCAGAAAAACATTTGGAAAAACATACAGCATCCCAATGGAAAGAAAGAGAACATCATGTGTTAATACAAAAAAGACATCAGTGTCATCTTCACCTTTAGCAGAACAAGCCTGTGCTTCAGTAGCAGGGAGATGAAGGAGCTCTTGCACTGAAATATGCTTAAGAAAAATGCTCTTCCCTGGTGAAATCAAACTCACTTCCATACTTTGTAGAGTTCCACTATGTAATTTATATGATAAACCTAAGCACTTCAGCTTGTTCCTAATTATKGATGATGGCTGTACAGGGAATAAGTAGCCCTACTTTGCCATGTCTTCATGGAGCTGTTGCGTGTTATAGCTTGTATTTTGGTAAAAAGAGAAAGGATGTAGTCAGTTCCTCGATGTAATATGGAGGGTCCAGCAACTCTGAAGGATGTGACATTTTCCTAAGACTTTCTTTAGGTAAAGGAACTCCCAATGAGTATTGTTCCTGACATAACCATGACCAAGCAGATTCCAGTGCAACAGAATATGCCCRTGAAATGAAGCCATGTTCAGTGGTAAAGTCCAATAGGCAGGCAAGCTATGCAGTGAGTAACTCAAGAAAATTGGAGGATTGTGGGCTGTATTTTCATTTTCAGGAAAAGAATAATGCCATTAGTCTGGGAGAAATATTACTACTTCAGCAAATCATGACTGGACTTTGGACAGCAGGTATAACCAAACATTTCTAGTACTCTTGTGTTTGCCCAAAAAGGGCTTGCTTCTAACAGGAGGACTGTGATTATTATAGTATTGCAGTCAAGGCTTGGGATTTCCAACATCCGTGTACCTCTTGAAAAAGAGTGAGGAGACAAGGGGATTTCAGCTCAGTGAGTTTGAGCTGAAGTACAGCATAAAATGTCTTACATCTCTGGGATGGTTTAGCATTCAGTAAGCACTCACTGGTCTGATGGGTGTGTTTGAAGGTTGGACTTCTTGCAGCAAGTGCAGCCTATTGAGTATTCGCTTATCCAAACAGCGCATCAACATCAACCAAAAATTTAATCAGAATTCCTATTCTTTGTCTTTCTGTCACTTACTTGGAACAGCTATAAATGGTTTGTAGTTTTGCCTGGCTGAAGACAGGACAGCTAACCTGATTTGCTAAATAGACTAAGATTTTTGAACGTATACACAACTACTTGGTCTGGTTGCCCTGATCTTATCAAGAAGCAACCTTAAAATATTTCTGAAGACATATAAATAAAAATAGGATGTAAATACATAAAAATAGAAATATAAAATATTTCTAATACATACTGAGTTGTGTTGTCTGACTAGCACTATTAATGTTCTGTGGTGTGAGCTGTATCTCAAAATCAAATACAAAGTCATAGAGGGCGGGAAAGACTTATTAGATTCAGGTGTTCTTATCTTCCATTGGGCATTATATAAGTATTGATGGTCTTTCTGTCTCTCTAGCTACTTACCTGCCCATCTGTAAACACTCTACCTGAAAATATGCAAGTAGGATTATTCATGGATCTTTTTAAATATTTTGCTATTTTTGAATACATCATGAGATAAATTTTCCAGTTTGGAAGCAATTTCAAGCACAGCCTCATATATCTCATTATTGAGAAGACTTCCTTAATTATTGCTTTGACTTTTCTGTTATTCATTTCATCACATTTTTATATCTGACAGTACTGTTTAGGTGCACACGAACTGAAATACGAGAAATCTGAGCATAAGCGAGAATGTAGGCTCTTCCTTGTAAATCCTGTTTTTTTATTACAGGAAAAGACTTATAAGTTGTATGTATGTAGTAAGGTACTGCTAGAGGGTTACCATTTGTACTACGTTGAATAGAGTTCTGAAAAAGAAAAAAAGTATCTCTCTGCCTCCGAGCAAGAGTTTTCTGATCCCAATTCTCCTTTTCACCATTTTGTATTTTGTTAGACATTGCCTTGGATCCAGTGAAGATACAGAGTTTGATGGTTAACTATACTTTTCCACTACCAACAGGGATTAGGCAGTGTTGGAAAAGTAATAGAGAACTTGGACTCCTAAAGTTTCTCCCACCCTTTGTTGGTGAGCCTTATCCAGAGTGATCACCTCATAGGTTAACTATGTACTTGGGGACATTAAGATACCGCTCAGTGAACCTGTTGTAAATGGAATATGCAGCTGATATGTTTTAAACATATGTGGGAGGGTTAAAAATAGTTTTGTACATCCCAGGGATGATTCCTTCCTATCCTGTTACTGTCAACTGATTGGACTCTGTCAGGTGTCACCTCCCTTCAAGGTCTCTGCTCACTATCTCATTTAATAGTTTTGTGACAGCTGTTCCCTTCCTCTTCCCAGTGACCTCTCCTTGGTGCATGACATCTGTATGTCACCACCAGTAAATTAAATTATAGAGGATAGAAGATAAAGCTTTCTCTATTATAGTGGGAATGTTCATTACCTCTGAATTGAGGTGCACTTGTAAATTAGATGGGAAAAAGCAGAAAGTAGTAAAAAAGAATGATCTTCAATTCTACTTGAATCTGCATAGATCCTGAGAGTTCCTCAGGATGATATCCATCCCTTTCTGTATTCTAATGAAAAATGCTTTCATTACACAATGAGTTTTTATTCCTTTGAGGTCTCATTAATATTTAATGGTGGCTTTCAACCTGTTGTGTGCAAAGTCTAAGGATCCACAGATTGYTTCTAAAGCAGCTGTGAAAAGCAACTAGGAGCGGTGAACTTATCAATATGCTTAAATTCACTAAAGAGAGTTGTAAATCAAGAAGGGTCAAAAACATTGATAAAACAAAATGCAGTGAAATTTTTAAACTTCTTCTAATGAATTATACTTTTAAACTAACAAAAAATGAATATTTAAAAAAMCAAGTTTCTGGAAACACTGGAGATTTTTACTACTTTTTAGAGTTCTAACTGCTCAAAACTAATTATGAAAGCAAAAGGAAAAGGCAGTGTGAGAGGGATTTGTAGTTTATAGTTTTTAACACGTCTTCCAACTGGATTCAGTCTATGAAATTATGAAAATCTTTTCATGTTGGGCTCCATTTATTTGAAATTTTAAAAAGTGATCAACAATACTTCCTTGCTTTATATTTGCTGTAGAGATTACAGTGTGTATACAGCTAGTTTATTTGAGCTCTCAAACCTGTACAGGTCACTGCACTTTTCCAGAAAGCTTATTTTCCTTAATTTACTATTATAAAAAATTTCTAATGCATTGTTTGTCTCTAAGTTTGTGATGACTTGAGAAACTAGTATCAATGCCAGCTGTGGAARGTTCGGTAGTTGCAGTTTCTGCCTCTTCTAGGTGTCCCTGCCTTTGGAGTTCTGCTTGTAGTATCACTGTAAAGCCAGAGTTCACTTCTAGTTACGTCGCATATTGCATAAAGCAGGGCTTTGTATAGCTATGTGAGCTTGTTCGCCTTACTGAAATTTGGCTAAGTTAACCAGAGTGATACCTGAGGCTACTGTAGCGTTATTGCCTACCATAATCTAGCTACTTCATGGCTCTATCCTGTATAATGGTTTTCATAAACAGTGATACCAATATCTTAGCAGAGACTAAACACTGATCCAGAACAACGTTCACCAAAGCAGTTAATTGTGAAAACTTAAATAGAGTATATTTAGGTTTGCAAAGCACCAATCTAGTGGCAAGTGTTTGTAATAGCTTGAGGAGTTAGAAAGACTGAGGAAGCAAACGCAAAGAAGCACACCCAGAGTAATGGTATAGTAAGGACCAATGAAAACTTTCCCTGGAATAAGAAGAAGTATTTTTTAACATTGAAATCTGAACACTTATTGAATAAGTCACTTTGGTAGTATCTTCACATGAAATGTTTGAGGATGGCTGGAACAAAACATTAGAACATGCTTGACTGGGACCAGTATGTTAATTATATTATTTGGTCTAATTATGACCAAATAAATTTTGTCTGTCTCCACTTGTAGGACAATGGGAATTTAAAACAAAACATTATTGAGAAAGTCTAGAAATCCAAGCACACTTTAAAACTGCTTATATAGGAAAGTGATAATCAAAATCAAAGAACTTTCAGAAAAATGCACTGATTTGGATTGAGTAGTCCACCCTAATCTCTACTAACTTTTTAAAAGCATTTCCACCTCAGAAATTGGCAGTTGATAATTTTTCTACTCTAATTTTTGTCATGCTCAATATATAAGATAAAATGCATGCATTATTTCAAACCACATAGCTCTTATATTCAGTTTGATTCATGCATTTTATAGTAAGATGAAATAGAAATCTTACTCTCTGTTGCCAACAGTGGAATCCAAGACATCCAGATTAAGATGATGGTAAAAGGAGAAAACACAAGCAGACAGGTTATGAAAACAGAGGTGGCAARGAAGGATGACAATGGGAAGAGAAAATTCCAACAAATAATATATATATATAAGTGTAACATAATCATGATAGTAATATTTAGATATATAATAAAAAGTATATTTTTTATAGAAGGCCATCTTCCTGGCCTTCTAATGCCAAGCATTGTGAAGACTTAGAAAGCTCTTGATAAGGCAACATTACAGATAGGCATGGTAAGTTGTTTTTCCTTTCTCTTTTTTAATGAAACTGCTGGCGGAGGCCTGTAATTACTCTAGTCCTAACCTTTTCTATCTTGGGAAAGATCATTTTTTTTTCCTCCAGTAAACGCCCAGCAAGAATGCAGTAAATGCTGAGGATCTGCGAATTTCCTGTAATTTCCTATCATAAGTTTTGAGCTGAGCTACCTTAGGAAAATTACAAGGGTTCTGAATTTATGAAACTTTCACTTAGGATAGTTTTTAGTGTTTTCAGAGTTTTTCTACAGGAGATCGCTATGTTATTTCTCCAGACTACAGATTTTTACTCACCTTTTTTTCAGTAGGGCACTAAAATTCAACTCTCCAGTTTCTTCAAGACCCTCAGTACTGTACAATAACAGAAAAACATAATTCGTTTCAGAAGGAAATGGGAATGGCTTGTGTGACTATATTGTTAGGAAGATGATTATTTTTGGTCAGAAATGGCAGATAGATAGGTTTACAAGACTTAGAATATGCACTGACATGGAAGGTGAACACTTAGGCTATCTTTCTCTGTATTAGTATTCATATAGTTTTAAGAAATATATGTATTGAACTGGTATTTCTTATGTCATGACTATGGAAGAAATTGTATGGGATACTAATTTGGTGGTCCTATTGTTCTAGAATAAATTGATTATCATAAAAGTATTGGAGAAATTCTCCTGTAGAATTGTTAATGCTTTGGGACGCTGTAATTTCAGTGATGTAGATCTTTTTTGTAGTATGGACCAATATTAAAATGTCATTTTGGTTGCATTTTTTAAAAATGTAAGAGTCACAATTTCTTTCTAGTATTAGTCCAGCTCTAACTCTCTCTTAAGGGTCTTTGGATTACAGAGTTCATTAGCCTGAGAAAAGTGTCAACATCATTGATACTTGAGAGAGCTAAAGGAGGAATTTTGTGATCCTGCTGATGAGGTGAGGTTCAACAAGCAAATGTTCAGCAAGCAGCATGGCAAGCAATGATGTGCAGAACTGTTTCATGAGAATGAGAAGCAATCTATTAAAAGCAGACATTTTTTGATGTGCAAGTGCGATATACAAGGTGAACTCAGGTGGAAAGCACAACAGTATTTTTGGTCTTCTGAGTCAGATGCATTTTAGCTATGCTTCTGAACATTTGAAGTACAGACCTACCCTAAAAGCTTAGTGTAAAGTCACAAAAAATACTTTAGTGGATTTAGTATCTAAAAAAATACTTCAGGAATTTTATGTGAAAGTATTGGAAGTTGTACTGATTCCCATGGTTATTGTATCTATTATTTTCTAAAAAGTTATGTACAATTTACAAAAAAAGTGGGTTTTTTTAGCATTCAGAAAGGATCTAGAAAGTCAAAATGTTTTTTATTTTTTTCCTCTCAGTGTCYGGTTGTCAACATTCAGCTGCTCGTAGACATCTCTCTTGTTGCGAGAGTAGGAATTTGGTGATGCCATCTCACAACATTCAGGCTCTTCCATCAGCGATACCTTATACTGAACTATTGTTTGATACACAGCAGTTGCCCTCTTCAATTGAACTAGTGGTTCAGGTAGCCCATAATGCTGTCTCTGGCAGCACAGAGTTTTAATTGCTTCTGAGGAATGAACCTGTCTATAGAAGTACAAACCAGAATGCCAGGAAAGCTTGAGGTAGCAGGAACAAATACAAAAGCACCTGATTTGCATTTCAACCATACTGGTAATAAAGATGGAAGAGAATAAGGTGCCAAGCTTTTTGGGCTGCTTGCCAATGCAGGTTTAGTGAGAATAAGCAACAATTAAAACTTTTTTTTTTATTTTGAATTAGTCTAATTTTGAATATGTTGTGGGAGGAGATCTTTTCTTTAAGAAAGTACCAATTTTACTTCTTTGATTGCTTTCAAGATAGTACAGTACTGCAAAGGATGATTTTCTGGATATGGACGCTCAGACAGACAAGCATATTTTTGGCCGCTTTGTTCTCTGTTTTTAGAAGACTTTCAATAGTGGCTGGCTTTAACTATACATAAAAATCACTAGCATATTTCAATTTTGAAAGGGCTTCTTGTGATCAAATTTTCAGGAAATCAGAATCTACAGTTGGGAGAAGAACTAGACACCTTATTGCTTCCCAGGTGATACTTACAATCAGATTTTGAGGAAAACTCAAAAATGAGTATATTCAGCTTTTATGAAAAATAAGACCTTAATAATTGCATTTTGAAACGTGCACAGAGTTAAGTGTAATCTCAGAGTTCCCATTTTAGTTACAGTTGAAGATATTGGGACCAAAGGGGTAAGATGGGAAATTTAATGATACTGGGAAAAGAACAGTTTTTTCATACGTAAGTGTGGTGATACGCTTTTGTGAGCAGAGAGGCAATTTTAGTCAGTATGTGTTCAGCACAGAAGGATAATAAAATAGAGGGGCAGACAGGCACATTATTTGAGATTACTTTTTTCTTTGTGACAGTTGTGAGAAGAGGCAGCTTACCAAACACATGCCTTTCATGTAAATGAACCTGCCTCTCACTGAGCTATTCTTTCCATTATCCTATGCTCATCTTACATTGCCACTTAATTTTCTAGCTTCTTATAAGTGCTAAGTACTGTAAGTCATGATTTATTTAGAATTTAAATGTTCATAATCAAAATTGCAGCYAATTCTGTGGGTTTTTTTGCTTTTCCTGGTCAGAGAGAGACAGTTCATTGTAAGACTTGAATTTGTCTGCTGACACAAACGGAGGCTACCTGAGGAAGGCTGAAGTCATCCGTCTTCCCCCTCCTGCCAGGCTCCTGAGTGAGGGTATCAAACACAGAGCTTCAGACTTAAACATTTCAGCTCAATATTTGTCTTCTTAAAGAACGATCTAAAAATCTTAACTCTAATCTCCCCCATCAACACAGTAGAATTTTAATAATTCTGCCACTCCAAAATAAATCATCCTATTTTAAGTGAAGTTATTGTGCTTTATTCCACAAACTTGAATGGTAGCTCAGACATTCTAGCATTCCTGGCTCTTCCTAGCTTGTCACAGGGACTGGCCCTGTTTACAAGAGTGTTGGCCCGGAGCTTGCATGTTGCCAGTCATTAAGCAGAAAGGTGATTTGGAAAGAGAGCATTGATCAAATTTCCTTTAAGCTGTTCACAAAATCTTGAAGCTGCTTGCACTGTACTAACTTTGAACAGATTCTAAAATAATTCTTTTAACTGTGCTAGCTAGAAGAAAAACTCTTGGAGCCTAATTCCGCTGCACCGAAATAACACAATGTAACTGTGCCCTTAATGTCCTCTCTTTTATAGGCATCACTGTGAAGTTGACCAGCTAGTTATAGATGGATTTGAGTGTAGATAAATTCTGCAAGCCTTCTTTAGTTCGTTGTGGTAGAACAGAAAATCAGATCTCTCCTAAAAATAGTGCTTATATGGAAAAACTTCAGCAGTTGCCTCAGCCAGATTGTCTCCTATGTTAAAGAAATTGATGTCGGTTGTAATAAGCTTGTTTTAATAACTTTTAAAATGCATATAAAATCTAAACCAGAAACTGATACATTGTAGTAATGCAAAGTCCTAACTCTCTTAGATGATTTCCTGGAATTGTAGAGCATTTTAATCTTAGAAATATCTTCTTAGTAGACATCCCTGACTTTGTGCTTGTTTGTATGGTAAYTTTCCTTTCATTTAGTCTTGTCTAGGAAAATAATGAATTTCACATATGACCTACATAAGTTTCTAGTGTCTATACTCACGTGCGTCGGAAGGCAGAGCGAATATCCAAGTCTCCGGTTATTGGTGCTTCTGATATGAGAAAGAGTGATGAATAAGAACATGAGAACAAGTAAAAATAATGCAGAAATCAAAACAGTGCTATTCCTAAAGCTTTTCCTTTATAGCCTTTTTTATTCCAAAGTTCATATATTTTAAATTTTTATTAATTAAATATTTTACGTTTTGATTAATCACATATACTAAGATTGAAGCAGCCTCTTTAAACAGGTACGAACATTTTCAACATCCAGTGTTTAATGTATAACTGAATATAATAATTTGCAGCATGACAAACTATTTTATCTCCTGTTTGTCAATTACTCTGCTGCTAAAATTTAGTTTCAATACTGGCTTCATGGGGTATTTAAACCTTTTTGAAAAAAAACACTGGATATCAACTGAGTTTTATTATTAATAATAAATTATAATCCGTCCTCTGAAAGCAAATTCCTTGAAATAGGTGGAGATATACAGAAACTCCATTGGAGATGTTACATAGAGAGAACTTGATTACTCTGTTTGAAGTTTTGCTGGTATGACTAGATGACATGCTACTCCTGGAAGATGGACTGTTCTAAATCCCAGCTCCAAGGGCTTATAATAAGTTCTACAGCCAGCTAGTGAAACTTGAAAAATGAGCATTGCTGTACCTTCAATACATTTTTGTCTTTGCCTATTAGGCCCATTGGTTGCTGGACACAAAATAACGTAGTCCCTTTAACAGAACCAGCCAGGCACAAAATGACCCAACCACTCAAATCTTCTGGGCAGCCCATGCTTACTTATACTGTTTTACCTAAACTCTTCTCCACTGGTGAGAAAYGGATGATTAAATGTGCTTCCTTTTTAATCACTGATAAGTTTTTCAGTACAGGTACTGTCAGGGCAGTGCTATGTAAAATGAATCACCTAATCTTAAAGCAACTTTATACTGCCAAAAGTTTTGCAGGACTTGAATTCATCAGGAAGAAAGGAAGTGATAATAGTGTCACTTGGCTAAAACTTTTCATTTTTTTTTCCCTTTTCTTTCTTTTCAGATACTCATTTTGAGTACTCGGCTTTTGCCAAAGTAAAAATGGGCCTCTTTCATTCTACTGATTTTAAATATCATGAGAGAATAAGGCTGAGATTAGGATAAAGCCAGAGATAATTTGGGCTGATTTACATCTTGCTGTCTGTTTTCTTTAAGTGCATCACAGTTCTGACTTGAGTGTCATCCAGCTGTTCTTTCTAATGCTCTGTATCTCTGTCAACCCGCCCAGATCCTCTTCTTTAGGTCTCTGTAAGTATACCGACAGCTCTTCCAGTACCTCAGATCTACATCTTGTCTAGTAGTCACTATGAATCAGAAAGAATTGTTGCTGGGCAAAGAGGAAGAAAAAATTAAAAATCAGTGTGCAGGGAATTCATCTTACCATTGACTGTCAGGCTGAAATTAGAACTATCAAATTTGTCCTTGGTAGACACCTCACATCTGTACCCTCCTGCAAAAGTCATTTTTGCTTCTATTATTTCCATTTCGAAGATGTACACCTAGAACAGAAACCAGCGAATACATCTGGTAACTTAGAAAAGAAAGATAAAATAGAATAGAAATAGAATATTATAAAATAGAATAGAAAGATAAAGTAGATACAGAGAGACGATACAACATGTTAAGACATAAAGAGAAGTAGACAAGGGATGAAATATACCTCTGCATCTTATAAGAAGTAAGAACCTCCTGAATGTTTGATATTATTATTATCATAAAGATTACATGTCCCCTGTTTGTTGACAACACCTAAGGTGCATTATCACTATAGGTCTTCCAGAGGATAAAATGTCACATGAGCAAATGAGGCCGGGGTGCTGGGATCTAGATCATGCACACAGTGGCACAGCTGACACATACAGTAACTGCATGTACATTGCAAACAGGAAGAGAGCTTTTGTTAAACATTCAGCTGCTACCCAGAGTAAATGCAGGAAATACAAAAATTAAGCAAAAAAGAGTGACTGATTTGCATATGAGCARGTCTGTTGTAATCCATCCAGGAGAGGGTAGTAGTGCTTCATATACGACATAGAATGAGAAGTCATGGCACAGACTCTACTGTGCTCCTGTCCTGTGTATCCTTGGACACATCTGTGGCAGAAATGGATTTTATTGTGCTTTTTTAGAAGTAGTATAGCCAGKGCAAGAAAACAGAAAATTTCAACACTGATAGCTGGGTGTTTGATCCGTGTGAAAAGAAGATAGATCTTTCTTAAATGTCTATCTKATTTATTGTTTTCTCTTAATTGTGACCAGTACCTATTACTTGAGAGAAAGGTAGAAAGAATCCTGCAGTAGATAGTAATGGATTAAACTGCAAAAAGGTATGTTTATTCCTTATACTTTTTAGATAAGATTAGAATTTGACTTGTACTGAAGTACAGGTCTGTATTCTTGTAGTTTTCTGAGCTACTATCAATCAATATATTATTCACTTTTTGTATTATAATCTGAAGGACTTTTCTGTACGTCTGTTTGGTTTTCCCTGACTGAGTTTCTGTTCTGTTTTCATTAGAAATGAAAACTTCCTGATACAACATTGTGCACTGAGGACAGCTATCAAATTTTTCTTCATTCTCTCTTCCAGACTGAGCAGATGTAACCTCTCCCTCCCCCCTAGTTCTCCAAACATTTTCTCATTTCATCATAGATAAGGTGTGCAACAATCTGTATGGAGCACTTGTCTCTCGCCTGTATCTTTAAAGCAGAGAGTTTCGTCTGTGAATATAGCATTTTATATAGCTTCGGGTACCTTTACAAGTACCTTTACAAGAACCTGAATATAGCATTATACATATAGCTTTGAGTACCTTTATATTAAAATATTTCTGTGTATTTTATATTTTCCCCAAATTAAAAGTTAGTCTAGAAGACTGAGAACCTTACTCTGCCAGTTTTACCTTGTTGTTTCGATCGTAATTGTCATGCAGTTGGAGATGTTTCCCCACTTTGCTTGCCAGGTCCATCCACTTTCCTTTGAACCATTTCACTGAAGGTTTCTTCAGTAGGCTCTCAGCTGCCACTTTGGCAGTGAATGTGATGTTTCCACCTTGAAAGAGAAGTAGGTTAAAATGAGACTAAATAGTATTTAATATATCTCTTAGATCACTATTGTCATTCTGTACCTGGAAAGCTAAATATAGTCAAGTAACAAGTGAAGTTTACAAACATCTCTTGAATCAGGATGTGTACTCACCGACAGTAACTTCTCCATCCTGAGGTCGTGTCACAAAGAGCCCTATGGGGTCCAGAGGTTCTTCTGGTTGGGGCCCAGCAGCTGGAACTGAAGTGAACATTAGAAGCTTTCTGCATCAGCTTCTGTTATAGCCTGTACTGTAAACTTGTTAAGTCATTTCAAAAGATCTCTTAATATATTTCTCCTGTTTCTGAGATTCCTTATTCTTCTCTGTGATTCATCACTAGTGGTCTTCTTTCAGCTACCATTTCTCCTCCTTCTCCCCCCTCCCCGCATTTACTATAAGGATTCCCTGTTCATGTTCTTCTTTTCTGTTAACGAACCAGACCTTATCACAACATTAGTTCTTTATTACCTTCTGTACTTTGGCTACTTTCTATCGATGGAGCAGGCGACTCTAAGGCAGCTGGAGCAGGAACAGCTTCAGCAGAAGGGACTACCTCAGTCTTTTCTGGAAATGAAGGTAAATGAAGATTAGAGAAAGTCATATTTGCAGTTTCTCTCTGAAGAAATTATGCAAAGGAACATCGTATTATAAATATTACAAAATGCACAGGAATTAATTACATTTTTCTGGAACTTAGAGGACGTGCTGGAAGGAGAAAAAGCCTACTGACAGCTGAATGACAAGGCTCTTCCTTTGGCTGAGCTTGGAAAGAACTGATGTCTGATTTTTAAATACTATAGTCTTGATGTGCAGAAACTTGTAGGCTGATAAGTAACACTTATTAGCTGTTGACTTCAGTGGTCTAAATAGAAAAAGCAATAAGCGATTATGATTTTTCTAAACAATGTACTTATTCATGAGAGTTTGTTTAACTCTACTCTGGAAGATACTGTTCCAAGTGCTGTTGCTACATGCAGTTTGGGAAGAGTTGTAAATACAATTAGTAATCAATGCAAAAAAAGCATTTTTAATATCACTCTCTCATTTCCTCCTCTGGCTCATGGAGGTTTCTGTCCCCTCAGTTAAATCATGGCCACACAAATTCATTTGTCACAATAGAGTGGATAGAAATGTATGAAAATGGAGCGAGAGCAACTGAGGCAGATGGAGGAAGGAAGAATCTCTTAAAAAAAAAACAGTTGCTGAAAGTTTGGTTTTTTTTTCCATGTGTAGCAGGGCCTTCTCTGCACAAGTCTCATGCACAGCTTCCAGCTATTCCCCAGCTGTTTGCCATATCTTTCCACCAGAGATTTCTGTCCCTGTTGTGCCATATCCAGGATAATTTCTTTGAGGAGTTCCTCTACAACAATAAGAGGTGGCCATGTCTGGGCAGATGAGGAGACATTTTCCATTTTTATGATAATAAACAGCTGAAATCATTATCATTTGTGAAAATAATACTGGATAATCTAGTCACTCTTCTGCAATCTAGTGGGATCTGAAATACATGATAGTATGCGTGAATGTACGAATAGGAGTTTCCCCCCCACTCAGAAACCTTATATCCAACTTTTATAACAAACTGTATTTCTGTCTGAAGAAGAAACAATGTCATTTTAGTTCTTTTTTTTAATATTTAAGTATAAAAATCAGAAGATATTCCATTGGATCTTATCCAAACAAATTTCAACTCTTTTTTGCTAGAAAGAACTACATGTTATTCTATCTGTGGAGCTAGCATAAGTACTCCGATAACTTAGGTGCATAGCTGTTGCAAGCTAGAAAAGGCTTATTTTGAAGCATCAATATATAATGTACACAGTAACTTTTACTTTGTTTACTAGGCTCATATCCCTATTACCGAAATATGGTTTTCAGAAGTGTATTGCTTTGAGATAATGATCACACTTTAATATTAATATATTCCGTAACWCTCCTATTTGTAGGCTGGCTATATATAGCTCTAGCTCTAGCTCTAGCTCTGGCTCTAGCTCTAGCTGTAACTAACCTGAAAGACAATGAGGAAGATATAACTAGGATAATATGGATCTGTTCACTTTCTAGATGAGAAAAACAATAAGAATATACTTTATATGCTCTGGCAACTATTAAAATTGAAGGGGAAATTTGAAGTGCTAATTAAAAGGCTTCTGTAAAGTTTGCCCTTTACTTAGGAATTTGTCATGTACTGTTTCTTCTTCTTGAGCAGAATGTCTGGTGTCCTGAGAATTTATTCCTATTACATATTCCTGAGTATCTTTTCAGATGACCAGAAGATCTCCCTAAAGTCATGGTACAGCTGCCAAAACATGCAATGATAGCAGCGGGGAGGAGTTGATATAAGCAATCTGAGGTTAAGGCCTGTGACCAAAATATAAGGGGAAAATACCAAAAATTAAATACCAAAAACGCTTAAGGAGCACTGAAAATTTTGAAGGAAAAAGAAAGATCAGGAAGGTGAACATGTTTCAAAAATAAGTGATTTCATCTACCCTCAGTATCTTCATACATTTTCCATAAAAATATTACTGCAAGAATAGCAATTACGTAGAGAGTTTAACACCTTATGGCTCTTCCCAGGAAAAACTTGAGGAACTTTTTTCATTTTTTATCTAACTGGGTTGTTTTAGTGCATATAGAAGAAATAATAGTAGGTGATAAACAAATAGTACAAAGGTTACTCTTTGGACTTGAGACCATCTTAAGTACGAGCTTTTGTTCTCAGGTAATTTTGAGGAACTCCTTAAACACCATTACAACATAACTTGGATGATGTCATTTTTTTCAATTTTATATTTAAAGAAAATAATCTTAAATTAGTTCAGGTTAAATTAGATTAGTTTTGCTTTGCTTTCTTTTGCTTTTCAACTCCTGTTTTTACAGAGGAAAGATTGAGACATGAGCTGAGATTGCCTCTGTGATCTTCACTGTGTGGACTTCTTATCCACACAGTAGACACACTCCTCAGCTTAATATAGGTGAGTAGCTTTCAGAACTTTACTGTAGCTTCAAAACACTTGGCAAAACGTCTTGCTGGTGGAGTAATCTTACAATTTTAAGTTAGGCTAATTTCCATGGGCCTCACTTATGAATTTAGAACAACTAGGATTGGAAATACTGAGGAAATTAAAATCATTTAGGAAACATTGTACCTGGTTCTTTGACCTTGAGTTCAAATTTGACTTTGGAGCTTCCAGCTATTACAGCATATGTCACGTCATCATCTTTTCCAACATTATTGATGGTCAGTGAATGCTTGTTTCCTTCTGCCTTGATGACATATTTCTCACTTTCAGTAATTTCTGTGCCAGCTCGCTGCCACTTCACCTTAATGCCAGCCTTTTCTGTCTCCGCTTCAAACACAGCTGTGCTTCCAGCTGTCAGCTCTGTTGTCTTTGGCTTCTTGGTAAATGCAGAAACTAAAAAAAAAAGAGAGAGAGGACTCACTAAAATCTGTTTTGCAATTGTGGCGTATCTGTCGTAGTCAGTGGTTGTGGCTGCAACAGCTGTCTCCTTTCTCTCCCACCTGCCCATGCACGATACAAATTACAGTACTTTCCACAGAGAAGTTGTGAAATTGTCTTTGTACTTGCTGAGTTCTGCCTCTGATTGAGATGTCATATCTTGTCCGCATTTTCGTGAAATAAAATGAAATGGGTTAAAAACAGATCGCACTGTCCCTCTTCTCATTTCTTTCCTCCTAATGAGTTCTGCTTTTTTCTGAATGAATGTAGTAATCTATGACAAGATGATATGATATGTATTCTTAAATATAAAGCTCTCTTTTTCATTCATTTACCAGTTTTGTTTAGAAAGAGGAGTCCCTCTTTAATTCTGTCCTAAAAGTTGCATAATACTACTGTTACGCAGATACAACATAGCATGGCAAGTTAACTTAGTTTAATAAGGCAGTGAACTGTCTGTGTGTGTGTGTATGTCTGTGTACTTGTATTTAATCTTAAATTACAAAATCCTTTGGGAGCGAAAGGCAGTATATATACATGTCATTACTGATTAAGACCTTCATTGGCAAAGATGTTTACCATTTACTGATATCAGTGGGAATCAGTGAGGAGCCTGGATAATGATATGACACTTAGATACTTTTGAGGGCCTGGACCTAAGCTCTACATCATTCACTACAGTGAAAGTCATTATGGTAGTCTGTTTTGAAGAAAAATCAAACGTCCATACCATTCACCTTAACCACTGTCTAGTGAAAAGACAAACTCAATGAGACTTTCCTTTGATCTCAGAGAATACATTATTTGGTTCAAATAACCAGAGAAAAAAAAAGAAATTTTACTAATTTAATACTTTCCAAAAGTATATAAGCTTGGAATTCTGATTATGAAGTTTTCTGTCAAACCTAGAATTTTAGATTATATATACCTTTGTGGTTAATTTCTGATGATTGAGTTTTGAAGGAAAAAGAATCTCAGAATAGCATTTTCTTTCTATGTAGCATATTTAATTTAATACATGATTACAATGGCTTGGAGTCTCTTTGGATTATCCTTTGCTTACTTAGAGGAAGGTGTTTTTTTTTTTTTTTCCTGTAGGAAATGGAAGAATTTCCATAATGCAATATTCAGTGATCTCTGCTTCAAGATCTGTTCCTCCAACAAGACTGCAGTTAGTGCAGTAACCTGTGTCCTAATACATTACAATAAATTAATAGTTCATCTGTAGCCCTTCTGTTCTGGCTGATCAAGGCTTTTGTGGAAAGAGAAAAGTATTTTTATGATGATCCTTTTAATTTTATTTCAGGTAAAATAATAGCCAATATTGCTTGCGTTCAAATGTTTAGTTCAGTATTAAAAGCTGTATGTGCTTGTCTACATAGTATTCTACAACARTTAGTTTTCTAATTAGTTACAAGATGAATCAAAATATTTCTTCTATGTGTTAAGAAGTACTTGGGCTGTTGATGAGAATTAGTTGATTAAGATATGGGACCAAGAAGTGTAAAGCTTCTGTTTTGACTCGTATATAATCAAAGTAGCACAACAGATGGGAATGTTGGAAGCGARCTATGTATCCTGAATGTGGTCCGCTAGTATCCCAGCCTTTCTCAGATCAAGTTTTTCTGAGGTAGCTTATTTTACTGAATCCTTTACCCTGATTTCTTTATTTAGATTTTTTAAACTTTATTTTGAAGCAAATTTCCCATTTTGTGTTCATTTTTTTGGCCTTAATGGCATTTGTTAGCTTTCTACTAATTGCCAGAAACAATGTTCATGTACAAAAACACCAGTTATTAACATTCTGATTCGTACACTGATTTTTTTTGTGAGTCATTATGACATCTTTTTGTTAACTTTCCTCTTCATGACCATGCTTTTATAAAATAACATTTAATTAAATCTGTCATATCTTTTGCAAATTATCTGTGTCTCTAAAACTTGGGCAGCAATAGTAGCTCCCCTAAACACAAGAATGATGGTTATAATTAGCTTTACACTTTTGATATTGCCTTTTAGAAATGAAGGGAACATGATATGAAAATAGTCTAAAAGAAATGGTTTATATTCATGTTCAAACAGGTGCTTTAGTGTAAATTTAGTATGAATGCTATATGACTAATAATACCATCTGTCCTTTGCACAAAATCTGTATTCCTGTACCATGGCCTCAGATTACGTAACTTAATTGACTTCAGTGGAGTTACATCTGCAAATATTTTGCCTAATGGCCTTTGGACAGCAATGGTAACACAGTACATATTGTCTGCATTTTTTTGCAAAGGATTCAAAGCTGCTTAAACATTAATGGATTAGAAATGACTTACAAATATTTTTAGAATTTAGTGTGTATTTTATTTTGCTACACTTTGTGGTATAAAAAAGCCTAAAATAGATTTTCCTCTTTTTCCTCCCCCTCTCTCCTCCTCCCATTTTATATATTTGATGAGAAAAGAAAATTGGTTTGCACCTGGACCTAATAGGTTTGACTGAGCTCCTATTGTAGTCTTCTACATGCTTTTCTTCCATGTTCAGGTAAAAGTGTCTGAATTCTCTGGGAGTGAAATCTCCCTGCATGCTTTTATTTGAGTTTCTTCTACCCTCAGGCCTGATATCCAAAGTGGTATAGTTGTTTTTAAACAACTTCATGTCTTCTCAGATACCTGTTATCAGTTGCACATCCTCTAACATAGTATTGTACATCAGTAAATACACAGCTTGATACTTTGATGCAGGTATCATGAATAATTGCACAAGAGTTATTGTAGACAGCAACTGTCAGGGCTAGAATTCAAAACACATTTAAAGGCGGCAAGACTACCACATAGTGGGGAACCAGGTCAGTTTGCAGCCCACTCCTGAATTATCTACCAGCTGGCTCTTCTCCCTTCAGCTCTAGAGCTAAAGCAGCAAACAGGCATATTTTTGTCTCTTGAGTGCTATCATCATCACTCTTCTGTTTAATCACAAGAGAATCCATAAATAAATTAATTACTTAACAGCAATGTGGCCTGTAAATGTTCCAGCCTACAAATGGCACTGTTTCAAGACATGCATACTTGGAAATAACTCTGTGATTGCAGCACACCCTGCAAAGCGATTAGGTTTCTTACATTTGCTTTAGATGACTCAACAAAAACGGATCGTTGGCCGTGTCTAAATTCACAGTGAGAAATCTTCACCACCAAATCATATTTCTGGCTTTTGGGAAATATGAATTCATATGTAGGAGTTTAAGTCTCTCCATC
>NW_028185062.1:437375-508837 GCF_003343005.1 Rhea americana | reverse complement strand
CCCTCTCTCTGTTTTCTGGCCGAATGCTCCTTTCAGCTCCCACTTAAAATGATTGTGAATGCATCAACTGAAGCATAAAATTGGACAAGCCCAAAAGCATCCATGGGAAATAAGACCTGCAAGAACAGCTCCTAAGAATCCACTTTCTTACAGATAAAGGAGATTCTAAGAGTCATTTTCCTGCACTTGAGGTTCAAAGTCAGTGGATATCAGTGTCCAAAGTCTTGGCTCGCTGTTTATCCATCTGTATTCCCTGTCATCCTTCATTGTTTGTATTTCAAAAGAAAAAATCAGGGATGTGTAACAGGAGACTTTAGAAGAAATTACTTTGTTGCACAAGACAGGTTGCTGAACAAGCATGTGAGGAGAATCACGTCATTTTTCCTTCAAAACTTGTTGTCCTTCCTGAGAGCCTCACTTTTGCATGCTTCTGTCAGAAACACGTTACCCATTTGGAAATATCTCTCACTTGAACATTTGATTTCCACCCAGATGCATCCCTCTGAGTTCCAGGTAGCCATCTCATATTCAAAACACTCTTGGACACTATTGCTACCATCAGTGTGGAAAACCCAACAACTGCTACACCTCTCGTGTGATGTTGTGGAATGTCTTACACCTCCTAGGCGCTGACAGGTCTCAGGCAGTATCACGTGTTCAGCTGGACGCTGGGCAAATGTGCCTTTAGGACCATTGCGCTGAAGCACTGGATGACCAAGTAGCCCATGTCCTCTGCGCCCTTTTTTGTTAATGCTCTGCTTCCCTTCAGTTCCAAGCCACACTTACTAATAAACTATAGCAGTTCTTGGGGCAGGGTAAAGGCACGTGTGAGCTACCAGAGCTGATGATGACAGAAATTATTGGTAAGGATGGGAGTGATAAGAGCTGTGAGTACATGGGAAGGCTTGGAACTGCTGTGGGGAAGAGAGGAGGGACAGGGAGCTAACRGAAGGAAATGGGGCTAAAGCTACTTTGTGGCTGGCTCTAGCCACTCATTTTTAACTGCTCACTTCTCATACCCCAGACTAACCTAATCACTTCTGGCTTCCATCATGCAAAGAGCTTCATATAATTTCTGAATAACGCAAAACACGATTTCTACCCCAGGCAGAACAGGAAGCTGGCGGCATGTGGTCTGAAGCAGTCTTGCAGAAAATGTTTCTGTGCTTCATACTGCTGCTGCTACCCCTACTTGTACGTGGCAGCCTTYCTTCGAGAGCATTGTAGTAACAGGAGATGGTTCTGTACACATGAACCATCCGTTTCTGTTTGTAATGTAAGTCACAACTTCATTAATTATTAATAAAATGCTCTCACTAATTTGAGCTCTGTGGGCAGATTGCATTTCAATAATAATTCATTAATGGGGCTTTCAATCATGAGGCTAAAGGAATACAAAATTCATACGCTTTTGACCCAATCACACCAGAATTAAACTATCTAGGTTCCAAAAACAATTTTCCTAACTTTTTTCCTAAGTGAAATCATGAATGTATTCTGCATTCCTACCACTGCCATCTGTTAAAATTTCATACTATATTTCCATGCTTTCGTTCTTTTTCATACTCATTTTCATGCCTTCTCCCTTACTTTCTGACCCGCTCTGAAGCAGCCTCCTTCTAACCTCCACCAAGCTAATTTACTAGTCTCCTCTAAAACTTCCTCATGCTTTCCTATGCAAAGATGTGAAAAATGGCTAAACTATTACCCAGGCCACTAGCCACTGCAGGGGTCCTTGTTTACTTTGCTCTCTCATTTGCTCTCTCATTGATTTGTCTGTATCCATTTACCTGGCTGCGTGCACGTGTGCATGCACGCACGCATGCATGCGTGTGTGCGTGCGTGCGTGCGTGTGTATTCTGAGGCAAGCACTGCTTTTTTGTTGTCTTTGTACATCTTACGAGCATCAAGTATCTCCCAAGTTCTGTTTATATCCCTAATAAGAATAAAAGTTAGTTTTAAAAGCTGGAAGACACACTTCTGTTTGATGATTGTCTAGAAAAAAAAAAGAAAAAACTTGATATGAAGTAATGTTTAAATAACCAGGATCATTTTAATTGCTAGCCATGTTCTCTAAATAATTTGGCTTGTTAAGAATCACAAACATGAGATGGGAACCTTATCTTACAATCACTGAATTTCAAAGGATGTGGGATGTATCTGAAATCAAAGTGAGGAAGTGTGGATTCCACGGGAATGATTTTCATGAGTGTGATAGGGGAGAACCATTCTGTTGTTGGTGATGGGTTTTTTATTTTTAATTTCATGTTGCTTTTCCGAGTGATGACTCCAGCTTCTGCACTGCATCATTATTTGGCTTATTGTGACTGTGATATGTGGTATAAGCACTTTAATAGAATGTGTGTTAGAATAAGRCTTTGAGATTATGTTTTTGCTTGAGATAAAAAATACTAAAGATGTATTTTTGTGTGTGTGTGTGAGAGAATGTCATGTATCTGGTTGAATGCACAAGCTACAAACTCTGGTAGAATTAATTTGTGATGAGTATAATTAGAAAAAAATAAAAAGTCAAAGTTTTCTCCCATAGAACTTAGTTGGCTTACTGCACATTCAGTGTATTTGGTAGTGAAATGTGTACGTGGCCAACACATTGAGTTAATATTAAAAGATGAGCTGCCAGCTTTTGAACTTCTTTAATTTGTTAAGGCTTCACGTTGAAAATGTATCTTTACATTAGTACTTATTCTTGGCGTCTAGTTTTCCTTTTATACCGTTTACTTTTCCAATGAGTTGAAATCCAAACTGTGGATAAGCAGACCAGTAACGGAGCTTGTAAATTCCTTGCTCAGGAATTATATAAAGATGCTGCACATTCCTTCATCAGGAGCTAAGTGGCTTCTTGCAATTACAAGCTTAATCATTCCTTGATCCAAAAGCTATTGAGCTACTCAGTCTTATCATTCTTTGGCTACTTCAGCAGCTGAGATTGTAAATTCCTGTAACATGAGTAACAGGCGAGGAATAGTTTCACTAACCAGAATCACCTCTCTCTATTTGCCCGTCATACTTTCTGCAGAATGGGGACGATAATGTTTGGCTTATTTTGAACCTTGAATTATGTAAAAGGAAAATATATCTATATGAATTATTATTTATTTTTTGTATTACTGTAGTGCTCGGAAGTTCTTTACTGTGCTGGATGCTTACAAATGTAAAATGAGGAGCTTTTATTCAAACTAAAATTCTACTTCCTACTTGTTGTTTTCCAATATTCTGTGTTATTTTGGAATGCCAGTAGCTGCTGTGCACTTACAGGCAGGTTATTTATAAACCCTTGATAAAATTTCCTAATCTGAACTGCAAAATCTAGACTCCTCATGTATAAATATATGAGCAAAAATGAACTGATTTTCAGTGAAGATGACTAATGCCAGACTTCTTTTTTTCCAGATTTAGTAATGCCCACATTTCCCATTAAGCTGTGTTTATGTACTAAATTTGATGTTTAAAAGTCAGCTGTTTCCTCTTACTGTCACAAAATATTGTTACAGAAATGTTTGAGGTTTTTTAATCTTTTTTGACTTTTTTCACAAGAAAAAAACAGATCAAAACTTTCCAAAAAAGCAGCCTTCAAACAGATAAAATTGTGAAAAGTTTAAGTGAGAGAGCTAAAAGAAGACTTTTTTTTTTCTTCTTCACACAGTGAAGGGATTGTTAAAAGAGCGGCTATAGATAGAATATCTCTGATCGTTCTTTAGCCTGAAGCRTTTTCCCTTACTTATACACCGGATGCCCTAATTCCAGTAATACTCACTAGAGATCTCATGGAGTTCTGCAGTGTTAAAATTACATGATATGCGAAAGGCAGGAATCATGATTTATTCAAGCATGTACTGCTTTTTCAGCCCTCCTGAAATCCTGTTCAACATTATCTTAATTTGGAGTGTTTTGAACTATATAAATAACATGAAATAGAAAACCAAAGRGATTAATATTTCTTGGGAGAATGCAAAGATCCTCTCTAGAAGTTATGGAGCGTGTGACTGGTTCTCTGTCACTCAGAGCGAGTAATAAGAGCTTTTCCTCCCCCCGCTGTGATAATCACCACGTTTGGGTTCATTTGTTCATAAGAATTGTGTAGGACTAGTGATGTTGGACACCTGTTAGATTTCTTCTCTTTGGAGAAATAAACTGGAATAATAAGATCCATTTCTCTTCACCATTAACTAGCAAAAGTAATCAACTTCACAGTCAGAGAAGCCGTCACTTCCCATCCAGAGAGGTGCAAAATGTTCATGTGAAATTTTTAATCTATGTGAAAGGAATGTACAAATGTAAAAAACAACTGCTTTATCAAAGGTAGTTAAACCATTAGAAATCGGAAGTGACAATGCCTTGGAGATTACACTGTCAAATTTCATCTACTCAGTCATACTTTTTTTTGCCATCATTGGCAATCACAAACATTAGACATTTCAAGAAATCTCAAACATCATGTGATTTTAAAAATGGAATAAGCTTATGAGTATCTTCTGTTTTGTGTTTGATGAGCCTTTGCAGCTCTTATTTTCAAGGTTTTCTCTACAGTCATGAGGTCTGGTATATACTTATTTTTTATATAAGGTTCCACTTTGATCTGATTCCAGAAACTGCAGCTCTAAGAACATTAAATGATGTGATAGCTGTGATAGAAACTGAAGGACTGGTGACACCACTGTCACTTCAGAGTTATAGCGTATAGAGGGTCTTGTTAAAATGAGCCCTGCTTTAGTGCTTTGCAGTTCTTGATGAGAGACAGGGGTTGGATTTGTGATCTGTCTCTGGCAGCAGCTGGTTCCAGATATTAGGCCAAAATGAAAGCTCTTCCTAACAAGTGTAGGCTCTTTTGTTGTGGTAGGCACAGCAGGTTTTACCTTGGATGAGCCTAACAGGGGATCAGTCTTGTTCAGTCTTTTGCAAGGTACACAAAGGCCTACATTAATAAGTATTATTGATTAACTCTGAAAAGGACATGTTGTAAAAAAGCTGTGCATCTTGTGCTGTACATTCAGGTTTTAGTGATTCTGAGTATRCAGTGGCATCAATGAAATGAGAGCCTGGCTCTAAAAGTCAGGAATCCCAGATTTAGCAGAGTTTCCTCCATCACTGTGTACTGTACACATGCATTTCAAACAATTGTAACTTCACCTTTCAACATCTTTTTTTCAAACTTAATTGTGGACATGGAATGCTCCTGGGCCATCTTTCTCTATCCACACACAAGTGTTCTGCAGGTGAACTCTCCCTAGCTCTGCTTCCCACCATCTCTTTGTCCTCCTTCTCAGACACACAGTGTCCTTGCACCTTGCATCCCGTCTTATACTTTCTAGGCCTCCTCTTCTTTCCTGTGTATGCATCTTCTGAGTGAGTAAAAAGTAAGTTCTGAATCAGCTACCATTAGCTTTAATTTTCATAGAGATTTCAGCACCAAAAAATACCATCAGAGGTTGCTACTGATACTTCCTGGGAATTATCAGGAAAAAAAGAACAGGAGATGTTTATACTGCCCAAAATGCCGGAGAGAGAGACSACAAGCTTCTTTCAGAGCCCTGAAGGTGGCTGGGAGAGGAGATGAGAAATGGAAATAGTCGGACAATTCAATATGTTTCACCTCTATCCTCTCCCCTAATCCAAAGTCTCTGGATATAATTTTATGACTGAAGGTTGCCAAACTAGTTACTGATTTCGCTACAGAATGACTCAACATCTTTTTTATAATAAGTTTATAAAATATCATCTCTTTTCTCTCTCTATTATTTTGTTATTGAGGCATCTCATTTCTSTGATGTACACAAGCTAGCCCAAAATTTTGTCTGCCAAGCTGCTCTCAAATTTTGTTTATCGGTTGTGATCCTTACCTGTTTTCTTTACAGGCTCTGGCATCTTCACTTTGTTTCAGCTGAAGCTCCCAGTTGCATCTAGAAAGCAGGATCCAAGCTGAATGAGAATGAGACTGCAGGGCTTTTGAGACCCCTAAAGAAACACTGAGTGCAAGCCCCCATCCTGCTCCTCCCCCTTGATCCCCCACTGTTGTCAAGTACGGCACCTTATCATCAGCAGGACACACTTGACAGGCTACATCAGCCAGGATAAATATAGCCAGGTTCCAGGAGCCAGAGTGCTCAAACCACCCAAGACTGGCTACCACTGATCTGTTGGCATAATCTGGAGCACAATCTGATGCTGCATGTGCATACCATACTTTTTCTGTCCTCAAAAATATATAATGTATTAAGAATTCCTACACTGCCCATGTTTGTAGCACATTTTGTAAACTAGATTTGACAATTATATATCCTATATGCTGGTTCTGTACTTACTGTATGTACTTGCTTGCATACTTGCTGCCTGCTTCAGGCTCTGTTATTGTTATAATTGGGTCAGACCTGAACAGAGCTCTTCAGGGAGCTTTTTTCTGTTTTTTTTTTTTTTTTTTTTTTTTCTACTGAAGATTATGTAGAACTAAATATGAGCCTTTGAGAAGGAACTTATTTTTTCAGAGACACTTGCACATTACTGACATTTGCAGTCACAACTGGAAAGCATGACACTACTTAAATAGTTTCAGTCATCCGTCCCATCCACCCACTTGTTCTGCAGCATAAATCTCCTTAAAACTGGCAGATATTTTTTTTAAGCAGCATGATTCCAGGCTTTATTAGATACCACTAGAAGTTTTAATTTTGCTGAATTACATAGAAATAATCTTAGGGTATCTCACCAGGAAATTATTCTGGTATTGCCATTTCATGCAGCAGTCATTGCTGCTTATTTATTCATGCATTTAGCATACATCCAAATATCAACTGCGGACTATCATCCTRTTGTTGACTTTGTGGAGTATCCATTTCTTGCCACTTTTGTCTCTCATTTTGTATTTTGAACTTAATGGGAGAAACTCTGTAGGCCCCGCATTTAGCACATTTTAGCTACCTTTGGAATTGAAAAAAAAAAAGTGTAAGCATGGTTTTAGTGGTTCTTGTTGTACAAAAATGAATCTACAGGATTTCCACTTTTGGCAGGGAGCTCAGAATAGATGGGTCTGCATGCAGCCCATTATTCATTGTACTTTGTATCTGTCCTTCACACCTGGCTCTCTGGGTAGACTGATAGGATAAATGTGAAGATGCAAGAATGACTGCTGTTATTCCTCTCTTGATTTTGGGACAAATACTTCCTCCTCTTGTTTTATATAAGGAGTTTTTTACACAGGAGTAAGGAAGATGGGCAGGATGTGCCCTATGTACATTTTCCATTGCTTCTGTTTCTAAAGGAGCAGAATTTAGTGTGATACGATTTTAACCTACTATCCTGTGCCTGGAGCATTTCACTGAGAATCAGGAAATCTAGGCTCTTCTCTTAGTCTTGAACTCTTTCTGAGAGCTTGGACCCCAGAATATGAAACATCTGTCACTTGACTAATGAAGATCATTATTATTTTCTTAAATATTTCTCCCTATTAGAGAGCTGCCATTAACCCTTTCTTCTTTCCAGRACAGATCCCTATCACATACCCGTCAAAATCCCTTCATTAAARAAAGTTGTCTTCTTACAGTCTTGGACAATAGGGACACAGCTAATACGACTTGGTAGAGGAAAAAAAGAAACAATATAGAGTATGCAGAGATAGACTGTGGTCAGAGGTCCATTTATTTGCCTCTCTAGTATGTGTCTTTGAAATAATGTTTACAAGGAAAATTAGCTGACTAGAAGTCACCTCTGCAGTATTTAAAACTTGAACCTCTTGTAATTGCCATCAGAATATAATTATCTTCCTCAGCAATTATATTGCCTAGAGAAGTTTGTTTTGCTACTTCATACTTTCTCCCTCTTCTATCACTGAGGATTTTTTTTTACTGAAAGCCTATATGCTTATGCCTTAGGTTCTTGATTGATAAAATACATAATACACTGAAGTTTTTTGCTTGATCTGGATTCAAGTGATTGTTCCATCATCAAGGTTTTTTACAATTAGCATCACAGGCCTTTATTAGCACATACTAAAATAATGTGAGTGGAAATAAAGCCATTTATATGGCTTGAAAGGAAACGTACTTTTACCAACATATTTAAAATATAAGCATCTAGGATTTTTTCAAATCTGTATTCTTTTTATAGGAGTGTCCAGTAAGAGATGCTTTAAAGCAAGAACTGAAACTCTGGTGTAATGAAGGGGGAGGTCAATTCATATCTAACACAGATCTCCTACTGAATACTACTGGCTTACTTAGATCTTGAATGTTTCTTAGAAATTCTTGGAACTCTCAATATGCTTGATTCACCTTAATACTCATTATTTTCTCCACAGTTTCCAATTGTGGTGATTACATGATCAAAATACATGTTGCAAAAATAGGAATTCCATTGTTGCTTCTGAATGTCTTAACTTTTAATTTGAATATCCTCCTGTTCTGAGAGAGCAGAAGTTGTCACTCAGTGTCTGAATGATACCTATACTTTTATCACAGTACCTCCTCTTCTTTTAGGACAAAAAATAAGGCTATGTAGATCTACATAAAACACTTTAACCCTGATGACAGTGTATATGTAACAGAGATCACTGCCTCATTTCCAAAGTGATGGCAAGGTTCTCTAGGGTAGATGGGGAATTAATCCTGCCGTCTCATGGCTGATAGAAGAATTGCATGTGAGTGTTCCTCTTGGGAAATGTATGGGATGCTCTAAACCCTACATCCTTTCAAAGGTGATACAGTCATACATTAGATTCAATTCTGAGGGTGTGTTTTTTGTGGGTAGTAACTGTCTCTAAGCTGTTGTTTCCTAGGGAATTTGGAAGAAGTTTATACTAATCTGAAAAAAAAAAAACTGTAACAGGGTAATAGGTCACCAGGGATACATAATAAGATGATGGAGCATTCCCACCATGTATTAGAATGGAAAGCTAAACAATACACTCTGCATTTCTATATTAGAATCATAGAATCATAGAAGGTTGGAAGGGACCTCTGGAGATCATCTAGTCCAACCTCCCTGCTCAGCAGGGTCGCCTAGAGCACGTATTAGACAGGGTTGCATCCAGGTGGGCCTTGAAGATCTCCAGAGAAGGAGACTCCACAACCTCTCTGGGCAGAGGCATGCTGGGACTAGCATGTACAGGAGTTCATCCCTGTGGTGCTTTCTGGGAATTTGTAAATAGATTTGATCAGTTCCATAATCTCTCTTGCTTGTTTATGACAGATGCTTAGAAACTTTTTTAGATTTGAAGAGTTATGGACTGTTTTAAGTGCCTGGGAACCTTTTCCCATTGCCTTTCATGTTTCCTAACCTATAAAAATATATATCTGTGTTTAAATAGTTACTGCTCACTCAATGTGAGTGTATGATTTTCGTTTTCAGGAATGGATTTTTCACCTAGGTAAAACACCTGCCATCTTATTTTCTTTGGATCTCTGCTCAGGATTTTATTTAATCTATTCCATATCTATCTCCCTGTAGATTTGATTCTCTTTGTAAACATTTAGTGAGTGTGATTTTAATACAGCAAGCTACTGAAGRGCTTGAGTAACTTTAAATATGGACTTCATTTTGACTACTTTTGTGCTCGGAATCTGTGCTGACTCAATCCTTTAGCTGGGTATTTGCCCTAGATACTTTCCAGGTTTTAGAATCAAATTTAATTTTGAGTTACTTCTTCTCCTAGTGAAACAGAGCAACAAGAATTATTTCATCTGAAACAGGAAAAYAATCCTATTCCACAGTTATAACTTTACTTTTCTTTAGTGATTTTAAATATATTACTTAAAATAAGTCAGCTTGTTTAAGGCAGAGCAAAACGTTTGCCCTGCTATTACACCTCTGGTTAMCAGGTGGCAGCATTGTAGTATTAATGAACTTTTTTCTAGCATTTTCTACATTTTGTTTATTTACTTATGTAGTCACTTTTAATAACAAAATTGCTATGCAAATGAAATATATGATAGGAATTGCCTCATTTCCCAAAAATACATCCATGCATGTGATGGATTGTGATAGCTTCTTAGCAGTACACAGCACTAAACAATTTTTAAGAAACTATATGAAGATTCGTCCTCTACCGAAGTGAAACTATGTACATACATGTAAAGAAGCATGTAATAAATATCTCTGGAGTTTTGCTAGAACAGTAAGTGAGAGGGAAAAGGATGTCCTTTCTTGTCGGAGGAACAACGTGACAAGTCTGAAACGATTGTTCCGTGCCTCAGACAATRGCTTTCGTCATATATTTCAGAGTCAAGTTTAAAAATGACAGTAATAGATGACATGCAGTGACAGGCTGTGTGATGTATCTTCCTGATTTTGGATAGGTACAGCAGGGCTTACACAGAGAAACACAAGGATTTATTATTTATAGACAAAGTTAGCAGCGCCTGCTTCTAATAAGACTATCCAACCTCTCGGTAGAAGAACATATTTTTAGATGGTTATGGCTCTGACCAAATTTAGCTCTTCAGGCAGAAAATATATATACTGCTTGTCTGCTTTGGGCATTTTTAGCTTTTTGTTTCTGTCATACTGTCTGATTTTTTTGTCTTTGTCTGTTTGTCTTTCTGCCTTTTAGGTTCGATTTGTGAAAATATCACCTCAGCAATTCAGTAGTGTCTGAGGACAAGGTTAGTATAATTAACTTGTAGTTTTTTGGTTTACTGGTATAAATGCTGGGGTAGTTGAGCTGGCTATGTGCAGAGCACAGGTCTAGCAGGAGTGATTTGCTCAAGTGCTGTGCCCCATGAAACCAGCTGGACTGTTTCCAGGAAGAACTCGGTGTCTTAGTACTGTGTTTTTGAAACACGAAGCTCTGGGGCATGTGGTGCAAAGGCAACTGACCTCGCTGACAGAACTTGGGTCTTTAAGTGCTTACTAGATCTGAGTTAATGCTGATCCTGCTTATTATAATTTGCTTTTGCACAACCATGTTATACCCCTACCCTGTACCTTTAATATTTTGGATCTTTCTGGATATTTGATGCTTAAGTAGCTTTTAGTTCAGGGGTGTACCTTTGACTGGCTACACGAAAATCAACCTGAGTTGTTCCATATTATAATCTATCGAAAAAAAGGCAGTTTACGCATGCTCAGTGAAAACTTCTTAGACTTTATCCTCTGAAAGTTTTGACTGTATCAGTTGTGGTCCACTATAGGGTTCAGCAGGCTTTTCCCTGCATTTGTCTCCAGGCTGTTGTGGAGCTTGAGTTGAACCCACATACTTGAACTGAGAGAAAGCAGYGTGTATGTCTTGTGTTCCAAATAATATCTCTCTGAGACTCAGAAAAAATGGAAGGGAAGGCTATCTGATCTGAATGAAGAGGACAAAGAATGGGACCTTTTGAGCGAGAAGGGGACAGATGTGATAGAGTGGGACAAGGAAATAACAATATGTGATTGAAAGGTAAAGATGGGAAGAAGAAAACTGAGACTAGAGGTTGTGGGAGGGCGTTGAAATATATCTTCAAAGGACAGGAATATTGAGTGGGAAGCTGGGGTACAAATGGGAGAGAGGGAAGAGAACTGAGAGTTAGTAGCTGATGAGACTGAAAAGGTAAGGGGATGTGAGATRGGAAAATTAGAAATGGCTGAATAAATGTACTGGAACTGAGAATCATTCACGTAAGTAGAAACCAAGAGGAGGCATATATGAGAAAAKTTGGTATGAGAGGAAGAAATAAGACTAGCTGACAAGTTGAAAGCTGGCTTTGAGGATAAGGTGACTGGGATCTAATATGGAGATGCCTGGTGGCTGGGTTTAGAGGCAGAGAAAAGCTGAGTGAAGACCTAGGAGTGGATAACTGGGACTGGCTGAAAAAGGAATGAGGGATGAAGTGACAGTGGATGGAAAAAAAGTGAAAGACAGAATGTCTGAAGAATTCTGTAATTATGTTTCCAAAAGCAAGCACTTAAAACTCAGGAAATTAGTTAAACCCAAAAGAAACCCAAACTGATTTGTATATGCAAATGCCAAGCTTAACACCCAAACATTCTTGACTTTGCATAAAGCAGAGGCATCCAAGCATTCTGCACAAAGGCATCAGTGGTCAAAGGGTTTCTCACAGAAGAGCACTAATGCTCTGCTGCTGGGGAGCTGAAACAAAAGCTCAGAGGGAGCCTTTAAAGCACAGAAACTGCATTCCTTCCTACCACAAAGCCGCTTCCCCAATCCTTTGCATAACCTTGGTCTCCCTAACACCTCCTCCCACCCTTCCTTCTCCTCCACCACCTCCTGCAAAACCTTATCTACTCTACCACATCCTCATTTCTCTCTTGTCGATAGACTGCTCTGCTCATTCTCACGTACTCCTTTGGCTCCCCAAGAGTAAAAAGTAACCCTGTGGGGCACCAGAAGCATAAAGAAGGGGTGTATGTGGTTGTATGAGTGGAGAGAATGGAAAGAAACACAGAATTGAAAGGAAGTTGCCCTGAAAAACCTGATCTAATTGGCCCTGCTTTGAGTAGGGGGTTGGACGAAAGGACCTCCGAAGGTGCCTTCCAACCTAAGTTATTCTGTGACTCTGATGGGGGTTGTGAGGGAAATAAATGGGGCTAAAGCAGACACAGCGGAGTTAAGAGAGAAAATGAGGAATAGTGTCTGCAGTCCACTGCTCTTTTCATGTTCTTTGGAAGCAATTCACGTTCCCCAGCTCATGAAACAGGACGGTGATGAGGCTTGAGTTATATACAGGCCTCCCTCATACCACAGGCAAACGAACCAACTGAATGCAACATGCAAATTTGCTGGAGAAGAAAGGTGCAGCATAGCAAAGTTAGCTGTGTTACCATGGCCTCCTGGAGCAGAGAGCTTTGTTTATTTGGATTGTAGGATAAGATTAGTAGCTTCATTAGAGTTACTTTATTTACTGCAAGATTTTCATTTTTAGTATTTTACCTATATGGGTATGTGAAATCAGGTAGATCTGTTCTGAGCATTGCTTAGCACAAGGAAAGGTGAGGGAGCAAGTTAACATACAAAATAAATGAAAAGTAAATGCAAGTTMTTGGAAAATGCAGACTGTGCCCATAGACTAATTGCTGTAGTCAGTGTCATATCACAGTCTCTTTTACCAGTAATCTATATGTTTTAGATTCTTAAAGAGCAGGATCCCCAAGGGAAAAATACTATTCTGGGCTCTGTCGGAGAAAAATATGAATTTATTGTATTGTCAGGAATGATGAAGTCTCTTCTCTGAATTTGCAATATGCAGCTGGATAATAAGAAAAAATAGAGGAATAGATTAAATAAACTGAACTGAATTGTCTTGTGATAGATATAATTGTTATTGTAACCTTCTATACCTCTGACAGCTGGTTGGAGGAAGTCTAAAATACCATAGGAGCTTCAGTATTTTAAATTTAATTCTGTAATAGTTTACTGTTTTCTGTAATAGTTGCCTTTCTGCAAGGATTGATCAGGAGCTGGTCAGCAGCCAATAAACCTGGTTGATTTCTTTAAAGCAGGTTGCAAAGGTCGTATAGAAGTTGAATATATAGCTGTAGTTTGAATACTTGCTTTGAGAGAGGGATTGATGATCTCTGATATCAGTGGACTACAAAATGTTTCAGCAAGCTTGTACTAATCATGGGTCATCTTTCCAGATAATGACCTAACCTACGTTTTTTGAGCACCTCTGCCTGTCTGTGACTGAGCAAATTCCAGAGAAAATGATGTTCTTGGTACTCTGTAATTTTACTGAACCAGTGATTCTGTCACATTTATTTTTGTATTTTTCTCTAAAATAGCCAAACAGCTTCTGCTTGCATGTACAACTGAATGGCGATAATTCAGCTTGATTAGACAGCTTACTTTCCAGAACGGTTTGGTTGGATGAGATACAAATGGCACTGTGGCTGAGGAGCATCATCATTTGATCTCCTTCACAGCTGCGACACATGATTATTCAGACTCTTTATGCCACAGATGAAAAACCTAACCAGAAACAGATGGAGGTGGAATATTTTTAGAAACAGTGTTTCAAAGTTAACAAGAGGAAGAGAAAAAGATTTCAACATTGGAAATAAACACGATTTTAAACCTTCTTGTTAAAGTATATTCAATAGGATTTGTAAAAATGTTTTAATTACAAATAACACTATCCCCAGAAATTTTTTTCCTCAGAGTCTTTCATTTCCATTTCCATTTCGATGTTGCTTGAGGCCAAAACATACAATGAAAAACTCTCAATTCAGGTATAAGCAGCTGTTCTAAAGTAGTATTTTAAAATCATGCACAGATGTCAGATCATTCATTTAAAGGTTTTTGGTGTTTCTACATGATCATTTATTTAAATTTTTTATTATTTTTCTGGCACTTTATTGCTCTTTATGTCAGACTTCCTAGGAAAGCAAGTGACCAGGTCGTCAAAGAAGGCTCTTTGATGAGCTTGAAGTGAGTTATCCTCGTATGATATACTAAACATCTTCACAATTAGCTCACCAGTTAGCTGTTTTCAGTCATCATAGTTTTCCTGCAAGAGGAAATGATCCTTCTCCTCTGAATTAATAGTTTTAGAAAATGATTAGTTCTGCTTTTGAAACTGCATTTGTGATAAAGATTTTTTTATGAAGAGGGGAATTAATCATCTAATTTTCTTGAATATCAAGTCTGCAAGTCTGGTAAGGGCAAATGTCTTTTATCTGTTGCTAGTAGCAAGTCTGTAGTGTGGAGTCATCTTTACAACCAAGCAGGAAAATCTTGAGTTTCTACTTCAGCATCTTGAGTTTCTAACTCAGCACTGAAGAAACTCTGAATATGTCATGGTTGTGCTCTTCTCGTCTTCTTCTGAGGGCTATCTTAGCACCAAAAGAGGTAGCATCTTCACCTTCCATCCTAGAACTGCAATTTGGATGCATGTGGAGTTTATGAGAGTCCGATCTAGTGAGTATTACATGGTGTGATATAAGAAGTAGATTGTCACTGTACAACTTTAAAAACAAAATTTCTTCCTTAATAGTTTCTTCTTTAATAGAGTAGTGGGGTTGTAGGATTTTTATAAGATGGAAATATAATTTCTGTTTGGTACTGCTGCTTTTGATAGAGAAAGTTCTGAAGTCCTTATCCAGTTTTAATTCTCAGCTGATTTCTTGCTTTGGCTGATGTATTTATTACGCTCGTAAATTAGATCCGAGAAGTACCACATTGTGAATTTTTTTAAAGCAGGAGCTTCTTGCTCTTTGGGTCCAAGGAGTCATGGTGGCCCAGTGATGTCACCAGACTTTCAATTCCATAGTGAGATGGTTAGTATAGATAAAAGTGATTACATTTACATATAACTTAGATAACTCAGTTCTGCTCATCATTTTCAATTGTTTCTGGTTTCAGTGGGGAATACTCCTAGGAGCAAACTTGGGAAAAAGCTCCAAGTTGCTTAATCTGCTTCTTTCACGTCATCATATTTGGCATGTTCTGTTACTGTTTAACATTGTTAAACAAAAACCTTCTCTCTATTTCAGGCCTATCTGTCTCATTTTCGCTCAKATATTTTGGAATTCAATCTCTCCCAGCTAGCTTACTGATTTTTTTTACAGCTTCCAAAAATACAATTCTTCTATTAGTTTTGGTCACAAACTATGAATATATGTTGCATGTCATGAATATAAATAGATTGTGAATTATTTGTCAGGTACTTCAGATGTGTACTGGAATTGAGGATGAATATTGTGTTGGATTCTTTGATGGTCTGTAACTGTGTAACTACACTATTGCAATATACCTGTAGAAATGGCGAAAGAAAGCTTCATTCCTTCAGTCATGGTGACATTTCCTGATTTCTGAGTGTTTAACCACAGTCAAGAAAAGTTAAATTATGTTAAATGTTAAAATGTTAATTTGTCAATGTCAGTTGACTTTGTTTTCTTTTTTGTGTTCAGTTGCACTGTATAACTTTTCCATTGTGTTGTAGGTGTTGAATTCTCTCTTATTTTGCATTCTGGGTGTAATTTATAAAATGCAGTTGTTATTAGCTACTATTAATTGCTTTACAGTAGGGCCTAAAATCTATAGTTAAAAACTTAAAAACCTCTGGTACTAGAATTCTGTAAAGACATGATTAAAGAATAGTTATTTCCCAGAAGGGTTGATAACCTAAAAGCAAGATGTCACTATGGAGGTAGCAAGCAAGAGGAAAGAACAGGAGTAAGAAAAATAGTGAAACCACAGAAGAAAATGAATTAATTGTTGTGTTCTAAAGAGAATAAAGCTGTAAATGCTTTCCTTGGTTTAAGTTAACAGAAATTATTCACTTGGGTAGGTCTTTATTTGCAGAGGCAAAAGTGATGAGAATTTATATATATTATAAAATTGATTAAGCACTGTAGCCTTTTTTACAGTAATAGATCTCACCTCTTATCTTTGCTACTTGGTCCGATGCTTCTAAGGAAATTGAAAGGTAGGGACAGATGACATACAGATAAGGCCCCACAGTCCTATTTGCTTTCTGTCCACATAACGTATGAGCTATATCTGTATAAATGAAAACACGCAAGATTTGTTTGTGAAGTAATCATTTATTATGCAAACACCATAACTTTGTTATATCAAATTTTATTAAATATGTACATGTTATTACTATTTAAAAGAACAAGTATCATTCCAAGATCTGCGAACTTCTCTCTGGCTTTGAGAGCTGCGGCAGAGCCTGTATTAATGCTAGTTTGAAAGCTGTAAGCTCATGCAGTGTCACTGTGAATGACACAGCACCACTTTTGAAGGCAAAACTTCATCAGCTGTATTCTTGAGTTACAAAACAATCAAAAATAGTTTCTGACAATAATAAATTTTTACATTGTTTAAATTTCTCAACTCTGTCCAACTTGTAGGATGGAAGCAAAGAATTCTGTCACCTTTATGATTCTCAGATGCTGAAGAAAGGAATTCGTACCAGAAACATCTGATGGTAAAGGCCCTTTAAAGGTAGAGAAGAGGGCACAGGAAGCAAAGAGAAAGTTGCGTCCATCTCCTCTGCTGGTATCCAGCCAGGAGGTCTTAAAATTTTTCTTGCTCAGGGTCCCATGGCCTCAATGAGGATAATGCTTCCTATCACTGACCCCCCTTCCCATCACCTCCCCACTAAACTGGTAGGTCAGCTTCTTCTTGACCTTCTTGACCTCCCCTGTCTTGCCGTAATTTCTCAAAGCTCGTGCCATCTTCTGGTAGGTCATTTTCTTGCGATTGCCTTTCTGGATGCCCCAGCGATGTGCCAGTGCTTCTTTGTGTTTGGACGAGAACTGGAAAGTACCCTTTTCCTTGTCCACCCACCAGATGCTGTCCTTCATGTCTCCACTGCGAAGAAGGTCCAGAAGGAACTGATACAGACGGATCTTTTTCTTGCTGCCTGTGTGAGAGTTAGAAGGGAAAGGTGGTGGAACATAAGTGTCAGTGTATAGTCTCTGATGAAACAGGGGAATTTATATAGTTCCTATAACTGTTCCAGCTAGCTTGTGAATTCACCTAATTTCTTCAATTTGCAACATTTGTAACAAGAGACAGTGTTACACTGCCAGAACTTAAAGTGGGTTTGTGTACCAGGAAGAGAAATGATAATAAGGAATTCCAGAGATCTAAACCTTGTTTTGAAACTAATTTACTAATTTGAAGCTAGCTGAAAGCTAATTTGGGCAGGTTGTACAGAACGTGACTTTTAGGTACTGAACAAACAGAGCTTTTAAAAATTTTTAAAGATCAGTTCCTTGACCTCCTTGCTCCTTTACCCATCTGTTAATGGAAATGGGAGTAGAAATGGCAATAGCTAAGGGGAAGCCTGAATAAGCAAAGAAGAAAAAGGAAGTGAGAATGCTTGAAGAAATGTGATTTGAAATCTAGACACAGTTGTGCTCCTAAACGATCCTGAAGACAGGAAAGGAGGGTGTCAAGGGGACGGGGCCACACTCTCTTCGGTTGCCCCGTGTGACAGGACAAGAGGCAATGGGCAGAAACTGAACCACAGGAAGTTCCGCCTGAMCGTGAGGGGGAATTTCTTCCCTGTGAGAGTGATGGAGCACTGGAACAGGTTGCCCAGAGAGGCTGTGGAGTCTCCTTCTCTGGCCTGCCTGGATGCAACCCTGTGTAACATGCTCTAGGTGACCCTGCTTGAGTGGGGATGTTGGACTAGATGATCTCCAGAGGTCCCTTCCAACCTTACTGATTCTATGATTCTATGAAAGTGAAGCTTTGGGAGTGGGGCAAAATACTATCACTGCAGTTCTATAGTTTTATTCATTATCACCATAGTAATATAACAGCTGCTCAACACACAGCTCAGTCAAGTTCCACAGTTTTTACTGACCTGTTTCACCGTGCATAATCCCAGGCCCAGGGTCCACACCATCAGTCTCCCCATCTGATACCTCCAGTGGGGGGCTCTGCCTTTCTATGTCCTCCTCATCAGAGCTGGGCTGCGGTGGAGAGGGGTATGGTAGACACATCCGGGGCAAGTAGGAAACCTTTGGGAGACAAGAGTAGTAGAGAAGGGAGGAGGTAGTGACAGAGAATGGGACATCAAAGGAAAAAAGGAGATGTCATGGAGTTAAAGAGAAAAAGGGGGAGAAAGTAATAGGTATGTGGGATTATTTAGGGTAATAATTAGTGACTTAGTTGTTGACATTTAAAATAAATACTAGGCAGCTAAGAAACCCATCCAGCTAGGAGTTATCACTTACATATGTACAAAGATGCATCTTAAATAAGTCTCTACRAGAGGGAAGGAGGAACAAATTTGTGAAAGTCAGAACTTTCCCATATGTTACATCCTATGCAAATGATATTGCCCCCTCCCCCCATACCTCCCCAGTACAATAACCTTCTTTTTCTAATTTAAATGGTATTTACTCTTGTTGGGAGGTGGAGATAGCTGTATTGTTTATGTAGGAGAACTCTAGAAGAGGTGATAATGGTCCACACATTACCAGCTTTCCTAGTGGGCTGAGAATTCTTTTTTTTTTTTCCTGGTTGAAGACACTGTATTTGTGTGACAGATGCCTTTGCCTGATATATGGATTACCGTGTGTACATACTCCTAAAATGAGATTTTATAGGTAGGCCTTCTAGGAAAGAAATGCTATATTGATAATACTTGCAAGATTCCTGCTGTATGGTGATTGTATACCAAGACAGCATTTTTCCAATGACTTTCTGATCTCTGTTACCTATCTCCTGTGCCAAACTGCTTTTGACAACAGTTTTTTTCTAACATGGTCTCTCTGGAAGTCCTCTTTTACGTTTGGCTGTTGAGCAGTTCTGCCCTAGCATAGCCACTTTGACTGCTCTTGGCTTTATTGTCTTCTTTTTCTTTCCAGAATATAGTACCTTCTGACAGCACTGAATCCCTATAGGATTGCTTCCAGCTCTGGAGCAGAGGTTACACAGAACTGTCAGCTTCTTGTCTTGAATTCCCTCCTATGAAGGGGAAGAGGTTTCCCACTAAGATAAAGAATACGTCATATTGGATCACATTCTCTTTTCCTAAGTGGCTATCTAAAAATTCCCCACTGATGGGGATTTCTCATCTGGAAAACTAGCAAGCCATCTTCTGTGCTAAATTCTCTCACCCTTTAATAGGGAACATATCAGGAGAATGTGGAATATACCTCCACTCTGTATTTCTCAATTTCTTTCTAGTTTGTTAGGCATCATGACTAGTTGCCATGAGTTACTGCAGCTCCTTATTGAAGAGTCAGAAACAGGTCAGCCTGTGGGAGAGAGGAGTAAGGAATCCAATTCCTCTCTTAAAAAAAAAAAAAAAAAAAAAAAAAGCCCCAGAGGAGCAAATAAAATGTGGTTCTCATGAAATATCCCAGATCCATAGTCCTGGAAGGCAAACTCCTTTTGAACTGCTCTTTTTAACTCATCAAGAAAGGATGTTTTGAGCATGGTTCCCTTCATGCAAGCTTAGGCATTGAAGCAGGGAGTGGGTGCTCACCTCCGTGACTCACACTACCCACCCAGTATCAGGCCCTGCTGGGTGGTGCTTTTTAGATGAGCTTTGCAGCCATTTAAAATGTCCCAATATGGAGTGCGCAAAGGGCTGGTTTAGGGTGCAGCAGCTGGCGGTTAATGAGTTGGCAGATTGGCTGGAGATGAACATGGCAGGAAGGCCAGGATTGGGTAAGAGTGTGTGTAAGCTTCCTGTCAGATCCCCAAGAGCGAAACTTCAGCCCTCACCACAGAGTCACCTTTAGCATTTTACAGTTAAGAAAGCTGTGGCCTCAGAGTTAGGAAGGAAGGGAGAGACAGTGTTGGTGGGGGAAGGGGAATGAGATGGTGGGACAATGTCTTACAGGGGAGGGGGACAGAGATTGGTGCCCCTGGAAAGAAGMAGCTTGTGGAAACTCAGTGCGTTGAGGGGTGGGGTGGGAGAAAGGAAAACGGTTCCCCCAGGGTGGAGGGTAAGGTGGGAGGATGCTGTGGAGGAGGGCGGAGGAAWGATGGCTCCCTAGCAAAGGAAGCTGCAGATACTGAACTGGGGAGCAGACGGAGCTGCACCCACACTGTCCCTGCTTTCCTTATTTACTGCATTTTGGTTACACTTACTTTCCTAATGTCTGAAACGCAGTGTAGGTCAATGCATACAGTGGCCTGAGACTGTTACCCAAAGAGTTGCCAGGAACCTGCTAGTGTGTTTCAAAGAGCCAGGTTATTAATAYAACTCTGGAAAGGGAAAACTTGAAGAAATTGCTAGCTACTTTACATATTCTGATGCTGTCTCAGACTCTGTGGCATCTCTCTGTGGTTTTCCTCTTTCTAATTCTCTTTGCAGTTTTCCTACCTTTTCTTTCATTCTCTTGTCAGAAAGGCTGTTATTTTCTTCATTTATTATTTGGAGAGCACCTGTGGGCAGGTTATCAAAACTTTTAAAAGAAATTTTATTCAAGGAATGGTTTGAGCCTCAAAATTGATTTTGAAAAATAATGTAGTATCAACAGAAAATTGGAAAAATATCTTTGTATGTTCTTCCTTTATTTGCAAAGGATATTGCATGACTGCCATGGGCACAGTTAGTAACTGGGAAATTCAGCTGAGGATTAAAGCTTGCTTCCTGATTCTGTTTTCCTGAAGATGCCTAGAATAATAGTAGGTGTTGCCTAGGGTTGTGGCTGAGACATACTAGAGTCTGAACCTCAGAGCATGCTGAGTACCACTTGCATGAGTTGCTGTAGGTTAAAGTAAAAATCCAAAGATCCCCAGCTGGTGAGGAAGAAGAGACTAGTGGTGAACTGACTACTCGTATCATCTGCAGCTTTCCATGGGGTATGGGAAAGGGAGCGCAGGGCTCTTTAATGTCTATCTTTCATCCTGAAATGAAAAATAGTAGCTAAGTGGCATGAAGCAGGATAAGCAAAACCACCCTTTCTCTTGTTTTCTGGTGATGCTTCCAAAGAAATCCATAATGGAGCTAGTTTTATTCTTGGCCTTGGGTTGGATGTAACAGTTGGTCATTATGTACTAGCAGTTACACTGAGCAACCGAAATGGCTTGAAGCTTCCCACAGACTGCTGTTCCATGAAACCTTTTTTATATTTGTAACTTTCTGTTCCTAATTCTTTGTGTCTGCATCTTATCTTCTGTTGCTGATTTTTTACCAAGCAAAAGGTGACAAGTTTGAGGGTTTTCAGTAAGTCGGTTTCCTGCTGATAGTGTAACTTAATCACTCAAAATTTTTCTGTATTTGTTGTTTATTATTTATGTATGTGTATACGATTTCAGTTCATGTTGAACAAAGAAACTCAAAATAATAACTGTATAAAAGCAGTTTCTCTGACAAAACTGCTGCCATGGCACCATTATAGGCAGCATTGTAATCAGTAAACACCTCTTTCTCTGACCTTGGTTCTGCTGTATGTCTTGCATTCAGCAAATTATCAGTAGCGCCTGTCCTGGGAAACTCCTGAGCACACGATCACATTGCTCTCTTACTGTTCCCTGTAATGAGTTTGGGCATATTCTTGTGGGCCTGTGGGTTAAAAGGAATTCTCACACTCACTTGGTGCTAGTGTATTTGCAGTACCAGGGAACTCCTTATAATTTCTGCTTTAGTGTGTACTCAGTGGCACTTCCATACCATCTTCATTGAACAATGGAGTTCATTTTTTTTTCTGAGAGGTGATTGTCTCCATTTAAACACTAGTAGTGACAAGACAGTGTATATCATAACTTAYCTACTTTTAGGTAGAAACATAAGTAGATTACCCTTAGAATGTTTCATGRTGATAAAATAACTTGTGACTTGTCTCTATTTCTGTTTCATGTAGGATTCTGTGTATGTGAAATTGTGAGAGCTGCTTGCAAATATCTGAAGCTTTCTTACTATTTTGGGGCTCAGAACACTTCCTAAGAGTCACTGATACCTTCACTGTAACAGTGCACAGCTTATCAAGTCCAATTCCTATGCAGAATTTCAAAACTACTGATTTTGATTCCAAATTAAGCAAAAGTTGGAAATTTCAAAACCCTCCACAAAACAGAATTGTCTTTTTATGCACAGTTTGAGGAACATGACCCATCTAATAAGGGGCAACCTATGAACCTTCACTCATATGAAAAGAATGCTTAAACCACACTTGCCCTCAGAATGAAGAGTTTTATATCAAGTACTTGTGCAGTAATAATTCATACAATTAATTTCATCAACATCTTTGGCATAACAATATCCACTTCCTGTTGCACCCTGTTCCTGCCCTTAACTATCATCATAAATGCTGAGCGAGAAGTGGTAACCGTACCTGATGGTTGAGTCCAATGTGTGTGGTGGGGATTGCAGAATCCAGCACATGCATTTGTTCTATCTCCATGTGCCTGTAGAGCTGTTGCAGCTGGGGAGGCTGTACGCTCTGCAGTTCTGTGAAGTGGTTGTCTCCAAAGGTCTCAAACTCACTGTGCATGTGGTGTGGATGATATTCCCAGTAATGATCTAAGGAAAATAAACACAGTTTGTATGTCATTACAAAAGTAAGAAATATTACATTTATCTGTCCTTCATAGCTTCCTACTCCTGGTATTGTCCTTTCCTCCATCACAATCCATAGATATCCCTAATAATTTCCTAATCTCCTAAATGCCTGTGACTCRCAAGTGATACGTAGGCAACTTCCATTAGGAAAAAACTCTTACATGGAACTGCAATAGATTTCAGTGGTAATAAAGCATAAAGTGCCAAAGGGGTTTGTGCTGGCACTTTTCTCAACAGGAGACCAGTCARTCTTCCATTTTCCTTCTTGAGGCAAAAAATTCCATGATTTATATATCGTCAGATTGTCATTAAGAGTCTTCCTCATGGTATGGAAGTGAKGAAAATAATTACAACTCTTTCTACAGTTTTCTTCATCTTTTGTTTTAATCTGAAACCAAAATTTCAGGAACACTGCAGAAAAGGCATGGGACTTTGCTTGATTTTTCCTCTAATCTTGTATTGTTACGTTACACATTTTTCAGTATCAGTATCAGAGAATAAAAAGATAAAAACTGTTGGGAATGTCCTGTGTACACTCTTGTACAGTKGGGCAAATGTCTGATGCAGAATCTTTCTCAGCTTTTTTTTATCTCTGAATTATATTAGAAATGTGTAAGAAATTTAGATTCTTTTCAAAGACATAAAAAGCACTCTGATAATCAKTATACTGTCTCGTGATATATTTACTTTGAAATTAAATTCCATATAATTCTCAGTTTCAGATTTCTGTTCTATACAAAACCTTTCCTAAATTTTCAGATTTTCATATTTTCTGCTCAAAATTTAAAATATGTTAGAGGAAATCTGAAGCTTTGCAAACTCCCTTTGTCTCATACAGTAGCTGCATGCATAATTATGCACACGTTTGTGTGCACTCTTTTTTTTAAAACCAAAATCAACATCACGTCCTCTTCTCTGACACAGCTTGGAACTAGTCTTTCGTAATTTAACTTTTCATGCATCATTTTATGCATAGTTGGAAGTTCTTATGATATTCAATGTAACATTTCTAATTTTTATCTCATTCCTCATTTTCTCCCCTTATATTATTCTAAATTATTTCTTTCTCACCCTTCCTATATTTTCAGGTTGCTATCATGTATCCTCACAAACTACACTTRATCCAGTTGTAGATGTTTACCTTCATAATCTTTCAGTATAAATTAGTACATTCGATCCCCTAATCATACCTGGGATCGTCTCCAAACTCCCTTCCATCTGTTGACATCCTTCTGAYAATATGATGGACAGAACATGTTGTTCCCAGTGCGTTGTACTGAAGAGGTAAAGGGAGGACTAACTGTYTCATTCTGTAATATGATGCTACTATGTGACATTATCTAGATACTGACATGCTGTGAATATTTTTGTTTTTGAATACCAGTTGCATTTTTTTAACTTCTATCTCCTCATCCTTCCTCCATTTATCTTTCAGATATTTAGGCCTAACCCAGCTGAAGATTTTGAAAAGCAGGAAAGTGGTTTTGAATGTGGCTTCTCTCAGAGTGGACCTGATATCTCAAGATGACATCTTCATAATTTGTACCTGGGAAGCTGTAGGCTCTTTCTGCTGCTGTTAGGGCTCAGGCCTGTAGAAATGTACTTGTTGAAGGCTTTGYCAGACCATTTCCACACTAGGGCTTATTCTTCTGTCATTCCTAATTTTTTGTATCATATCACTGCATATGAAAGGGATGGAAGGGTGTTTTTAAAAGTGCTCAGTGAGTTGCTGCATTGACTTTGTAATTTCATTGCTTTGTTATATAGTGCTTTCTGTGGACTATATATGKATTTTATAGCCAGAAGCTATAAAGCCTGGTAGTACTTCTTCATATGTTAATGCTAGGGAGAAATTTTGTTTTCTSTGGGAAAATAACATATCTTGTAGGGTGCAAAGTGCCAAGTACTTTTACGTGTTACATTCACATCTTCTGCAACCCAAGGAATGGCAGAGTGTATGTGAGTSTGAATCCCAGGTAGTGTTCTAGTAGGAGGCTTTCAGCTCATACAGTCTGAAAGATATTTGTGTACTTAGAAGGCTGAGCTGCACTAACTCATGCTTTTGCAAGGTTAAATTACTGCAAACCACCCATGGTGGTAACATATAGTTATTCTTTGGGCCAGTAGACAGCCAGTCGTATATAATAATTTGTTGAGAATGCATCGTAAGAGCACTCTGTACTCCTGTTCCTTAGACTGATCTGGTAGTGCTTCTTGTGCAGCAGGTCTTCTGCCAGATACCAGTATTTCTTCTCAAAGACCACATGTCTTAGGTGATCTACTGCAGCAAATTAGAACTGTAAATAATCTTGAGGATGACAAAKCCCAGATAAAACTCTCTGAGGCTGGAGAGCAAGTAGTGCCAATAAGAGCTCTTCAGCTGGAGAGTTTCTTTCTAGTAGTAGCTAAGGTGRTCAAGAGACAAGGCAGTACATTTCCAACATGCATAGCCATGAGTATTTGTGCATGCTCCAGTAGTCTGCTTTTGAATCTTCTTAAATATTTTTATGAGCAGGGTTGTTTTTGTATACTTCAAGTATACTTCAAGATATCTCTTAACTTATTGGAGCCCGTGACTTAGATTCTTTCTGTCTCTAGATTTGTCCTTTTAAACTCTTCCTTGGCCAGTGAATTAACCTGTGCAGCAGTATTTTATGTTTAGTCATGTTAATCTTAATGTAATAGTTAGCCTACTCATTAATGACTTTCTTTTCTATTGTATTATAGGTTGCTGAAGTACTACAATAATGCTTTAATATGATAACACTAATACGCCAGTGGGGACTTACAGTGACCACATAATAGTTRCTTACATGTTACAATGTCTGAAATTACTTCAACACAAACTTATGGATATTAAAAATAAATATTCAAGTTATGACAGAAGAAAAGTCCTTATTTTTTTCTAAATCATGTATAACTTCAGAGTGATCCTTGGGAAAACAAAGATGTGTCTTTAATGACTTTAAAAGAGAAATTCCTCATTCTACCTCCACAAACTGCTCTACAGTTCTACCACCCTGCCTAATTCAGTGCACATCAAAACATAAACAATTTATAAATATCTRCAGATAACTGGAGTTATCAGCTGCATTGCAGCTATTCCCTTCTACCTTCTGTGTTAGTGTGATGTCAGTAATGCATTGCAGTTCTGTTCTTTTCACAAAAATGTAAAGGTGGACAGAAGAGAAAAGAAAGGAGAGAAACATTCTWGAAATGGAAAGTGTCTATTCTTTGGGTCAAGGAAAATGTCGCTAAAACTCAACCTATAGCTACACAATGGAGTCATTATGAGAAATTTCATGTGAAGTGAAAGAGGATGTGAAAAAAATCTGTCTTATAGAGACATGGAGATCATGTTTGTTTTGGTCTTGTATGTAATGAAAGGTTAGAGGAAGGACAGTCATGAGTTCTGAACTCTCTCTCATGACAGAAGGGATGTTAGCCTGCTGGGAAGCAATAGTGGATCTAAAGGCATTGTGTTAATACTCATCATGGAGAYAGATCTGCACTCTAGAAGTGAGAAAACATAGCTAAATTTTCTTGGCCATCCTCTGTCCAAGAGAAATTTCTTTCCTCTTGTTTTAACAGATAAATAACATTAGGACAAACAGTTAGAATATGAAGTAGGCTTAAGAAAAGTGTTAAGTGGAGCAACTGGCTACATCTGCATTATGCAGTGCAAAACTATGCAGAAATTCATGAGACAGCTCTTGAACCGGAAATRTGATAGCTATGTCAGCACAGCACTCTGCCTGATCTAAGATCACTTTACTAAGACGGCTATACTTTTGAGGTCTGAGCTAGTTATCTCTGAATGGTTCTACTCCGTGCCATGCAGATATTCCAGCTCATTTTGAACTAAGAGAAGTTTTTTTTTACACAGTCCCTCATTGCATGGCTTAGATGTTTCCACTGTATTTTACCTATCTGAAGAAACAAGCCAAGAAAAATCCCATATAGGAAATGAGAAAAATATTGAAGGACACTGCAAAAACTATGTCTTGATCCTGTATAGAATCACTGTGTTCAGTGAGATGCCATGTTTCTAGGCAATGTTGCAGTCTTATCTAGAATGACAGTAGAATCTCATTAGCTCTCACTTTTCTAATTAAAAAACTTTATGATTTTAATAATACCGAATGTTAAAAAATCCATGAGCCAGGCCCCAAGAAACCTTCAGGATGACTTTAAAATAAGGGGATTTTGGAGTTCTTTTTATTTGCCATATGGTATTTAAGACTAAGGTTCACATGTTTGGATTTTCCTCCACTACTATATAGGCTAAAATCCTAACGAGAATGTTAAATGGTCACATTACTCCGGGAGGTGGGATGAAAATAAAAACCCAAACCACAAAAACTAATAAGTTTCATGAAACTAGCAACAAAATGAAAAGTGGCTGACATTTAGTTTCATACAAATAATGATTTTTTAACTAAACCAGTCATGTTTAATAAAAATTTAGAGACAAAAGTGCAGTGGAATTTTGTAATTACCAAGATTGCATTAGTGTTACAAAATAYACTACATTACGTTTACAGTCTTACTAGCATACAAGCTCAGGGTAGGGCAATGGACTAATACATGAACACTTGAAGCAGCTTTTGCCCTACATGCCTGTATCTCTGTGTTACAGTATTTGCAAAATAGTTAATCTACAATATACAAAATAAATGCAGACAATGCATGTTGTGATTTAGCATGTAGATGTTTTATGGTTTATTTTTGTTAGTTAATTTTACAGAGTCACTTATTTGCAATGATCTCCTAGGTATTAAATTAGTACCATTCTGCTGCATGCACTCTAATGTCTACTCAATTGCACTTTACTGTCTAGTCAAGTAGACACTTGACATTCAAGTAGTCACTCCCCTCCATACTCCTTAGTTGTTCATTGCTCAGTAGACTGAGAAATTCAAGAAAGACTATGGCATATAAAGTGTTTGGGCACAACCAACTATATTGCAGAAGGAAAAATTCATAAAAATTCTTTTAAAAAATAATAAAAATTCTTTCATAAGTAAAAATTCAGCTGAAATGTGGAGATTGGTATTAAAATGCCTCTTCCATAACCACTTGCTGTAGGAGAACTTTAAAACATTTTTGAAATCGTTTGACTAAATATAACAAAAGTTTAGGGAAAAAAAAATTGTCTTGAATGGGTGTTTAGGTGTCCTCAGCATTCATATTAAATAGTGTACTTAATCCACATAGGTGGCTTTGAGTTTTCTTGTGTTCATCAGAGAGAGTTAAAACATGCTGGTGATCTGAGCAGTGTACCTTAGGAACAGCCTTCCCTGTAGAAAAATGGGCAGTAAGCCAGACTGGACTTCATAAAGTTATGAAGCATAAAGGAGTGTTGTTGCCTGAGGTAGCTAGATTTGACAAAAGAGTTCTTTTCCAGTGCTTTTTCCTGCATGGCATCTTTTATCTTTATTCTTTAATTGTCACAATTGCTCTTTGAGGTAATAAGTGTTATCCTTTACTTTATGGAAGCTGAGGTGCAGATTATAATGTAAAAGCCCTGAATTTGCATGTGGAAGTTTCTGGGTTTGATCAATGTGACAGGACAGAGGCTATGAGATGATAACTTATAAAAACTAAATGAATTCTTTGTCTTCAGGCTTTAAGGATTTCATATCTGTTTTTTGAATGCAATGTAGAGAACAATTTTTTCAGTTAAATGTCCAGCCTGTTCTGAAACTTGTTGTCCATTAATATGGATTCTGCTGCCACAGATAAAGCAGTGCTATGCTATGCAAYTGTTAGATGTCTTAAACTAAACAGTGGTGGGTCTAGTTACTGTATCTGTAGGAGTCTTTAAGGGAAACTCCAGGATCTGCCATGACTGCCATGAGTGATACAGCAGAACGGTGCTTTTCCTTCCTGAGTCAATATTGACCATGATATTTCCCGGGTGGTGTTGCTGGAACATTGTTTTGCACAGCAGAGGAGATTCACAAAGCAGTGCTCTCCCCTCTGCACTGATAYAGTCTAGTGCCCAGAGGACTTGACAATACAGAAGACAGCAAAACTTACTTCAATACAAACATTAAATTGAAATTGCATATATAAATTGAAGCAATAAATAATAATACAATATTTTTATATTGAGCTAGGTTTACATACAAACAGTTACAAGGAAGTTTTACATAGCTATAAAGAGAGGAAGTACTTGGGTGCATTGCAGGAAGAGTGAAAGTTTAAGCTAGGTGTGGCAGCATGCGAAAGAGATAAAAAAAAAAGAGAGAGAAATATATGGAGTTGAAAGTGGCCAAATGCCAAAGAAACGGAATAAAAATGAAGGAACAGAGTATTTAGGACCTAAGTCAAAGAAGAATTGGAGATGGCAGCATGAGAAGTACAGTATTGCGAATCAATGACCTCAGAGAGTTCTAAAATAAGCAGAGTGATTTTGATCTGCAGAGAAAAGTTAAAACACAGCAAAGATAATTAAGGATAGAGATCATGAGATCCCACCTTCTTGSCAATACACTGAATGTCCTGGAAGTTCCTTGCGTTATTCAGTACTTTATAAAATTCTCTTTCAGAGAAGACTGTGTCACTGATGCTGTAGTGGAATGGTGTCACTAAATGGAATGAATTATCACAGGTTTCTGATTTGAAAGTATGTGCCTATACATTATAGATCAAAATATGTGTGTTCTTTTTATGAATGTACTAAATCTCTTTCCTGCAATATCCCATGAGACTTTATGCTCCAAGGAAATATTTTTAAACTTACCACCATGACTCTCTCCATCACTGTTGAGATACTGGTAATAGTCATGGGGCTGTCGGTAGAAGTCTGACTCATAGGGTGCCATATCTTCAGAGGGCTGTAAAGAGAAGAAGAATTTTTAGAACTGTAAGCTTAGATAAATCCCTTCAAAATCATTCCCATCAGTTAGGGGAAGGGGCATTGCCAGCACAATTTCTGTTGCTGAAGGGAAGAATGGGGAGGAGAAGTAAAAAGCTTGACACTAAGCACTRGCTTGCAACCCACTCCTCAACCTTCTGTAGATGTTAAGAGTGCTACCTCAGACATCAGGCCCTGGCCAAGAAGCCATCACACTATTACAGCAGAGAAACTTTTCTTTAGTTGTRATGGACATTTACTCTTCTTCCTCCTCCTCTAAACAGAAAAACAAACAGAAAAGTCCAAGCAGTGTGGAGCATAATGTGACCTTGGATGCTTAGTGGCAGAATGAAAGTCCTGTCTTTCTTCTTAAAACAGGTGATGTAGGAAAACTATCTTGCTTGTGTTCCTCTCTATGCCTAGCAGTCCAATATGAGCATATTTAATTTATTCTGTTACTTCAATAAAAGTGGGAAAGATAAAAATCTCAAATCCTCATCTCCCTTCATGAATCTGGCTCATTTTTGGAATGTAGGATTTTTCTAAGTTTACACTATGATGACAGCATGCTGGAAGGGCAGACGAGCTTCTCTCTTTCATGCTCTTTTGGCTTCCTTGAGAACATGAAACCTAAGGCAGCAGCTACCATTAAAATCTGGCTAGAGGTGGAAGATAAGCAGCTGGCAAAAGCAAGAGATTTCTTTTTGATGAAAACCAGATCAGAGTTGTCATTCCTCATTAATTCTTCTTGTTTAATTCTTCCAGTTAACTCCTTCAGTTCGTTCTGGTGCAATTGTAGGATTTGAAGACTGTTATTTTCTAGGGATGTCATTTCTATGATGACATTGAAGAAAACATCAGTAACAGGACAGACTTCTCAGAGGATTAAGATATTAGAACACACACAAAAGGATGAAAAATACTCTTAGAAAGTACTTGGATATTTTTAGAACCTCACTGGCAGCTGTGTGCTTTGTTAGTGTATCATATTAGAATGTGCTGGTACAAGTATCTAAAATGTCATGACTTCCAGAATGCAGATGAATTGAAATGAACACTAAAGAGGTGTCAGATCCGTGGAGTCCTCAAAGCTGCAGGAGCAAACTCTTTGCCTAGCTGTAAGGTGCTGGTATAAACTGTGGTAGYTGATAATTGTTCTATAAAGAACATCAGAAAATGATAACCCACAAAAACAATGTAAGAGAAAGACTAAATGAAAGGAGATTGTCATCATTTACTTGTATCCACGACAGAGTACCAGATTTCAGATCTCCAGAGGGAGTAGGYTTAGTCTCTCTTTCCATACCAATATTATTCTAGTAGAATCACCTCTCATCGACCGAGGGATTTAGTGGAAAGTGTAGCCCATTTTCTAGATTTTAGAGAGGTGATCATAGGAGAAGTACAGGCATATCATCTCCCTGATGCTTCTGTTTTTCCTCTACATATTTTCTTTGTGTTTTCAAACCACAGCTGATCATATTCATTCAGTCATCCTAATTCATTATACCTGGGATGTATTTTGATCTTCTATAGTAAAAAATACTGGGGCTATGTTTTGCATTCTTCACAGGCCAAATAGGAAGATGATATTCTGAACAGAATTTCTAGTTTTCATTATCTTTGCAAATTAATTAATCTCACTCCCCCATTTCCTTTCCATAAATATATGCTTCCTGTCAAAATCATGTCAGCCTGAAGAGTATATGAAATTTCTAACTTAAAAGGATATGAGTCTTCATATTCAGAAATTCTGACTTGTCACAACTCAAAGGAAACCACTCTTGCTCTAGGAAAGGAGAGATCTCGACATCCAAACAGAAAATGCACATCATATAAGCTGGGAGAAATGGAGGTTTAAAAAGTCATGTAAATGTATATCATTCGAAAGAATAATCTTTGTTTCCTTTCAGCTCAAATAGAAGCTGACTGAAATCGTACAAGTTCTCCATATCTAAATGCATCAAAATTTGTAGCTTTGGTACATATTTAGCCGAGAGTAAACAACTTTCCAAAGAAATTTTTGTCCAGTCAATTTAGGCTTAATTTGCCATGTTCAAAATTTCACTCCTGCTCCTGGTCATCTACAAAAATTCTATCACTTTTATATCTTTACAGAACCATAGCCTGGAAAGCAGGCCAAGTAGCAGCCCCAAAATAGGTAATAAAGAATATCTCACTTTCCTAGTTGCATTTTTCCTGAGTTGTCTCTTCTTCCCAAAGATTTCCCATATCCCCYCATTTCAGTCCAATATACTCACTAACACCCAATATATTCTCACATTCTGAGGACTGAGAGTGAAATATTTCTATCATTCAATGGCTACTATTCAGGGTTCAGATCTGTATTCAATGATCAGAGCTAAAGGAAGATGCGTTAAATAGTTAAACTTAAGCAAAAGTGATTTCCTTAATATTTACAGATACTGCTGATCGCAGAGTTGCGCATACTCAGCATCTAAAATCAGTCTGCTTTTATATAGATCACTGTTTTTTACATACTTTACTTTGAAAGTCTGGGAGTTAGAATCTCTTTCTTATGGATTGTGGGAATATTATTTCTTGAATTTATTTTCTGTTCAGTGATCCATTGGATGAAATACATGTATATGTATCCTTATTGGCTTATGCCACCTTGACCAGTCCATTTCCACAAAGGACTTGAAGTGGCACCACTTTTCATCTTGGCATCTGATCTCCAAGGGTACAGCAACAAATATTTAGTTGAGAAGATTTATAGTAAATGTTTAAAGATTTGTGTATCATATTTTCCTTGATTATGCTTATCCTATGAGGGGGTGGGATGTTTTCCTTCATTCATTAGAGAAACTATCTCCAAGCCTAGTTGTAATACATGTCTCTGAGTTTTCTTCCTTTAAGTCTTACTAAAAACTTATTTTTCTCTAGTAGAGAGAAGAAGTTTCACCATGTGCTGCTGTTAGCTTTTGCACCAATCATTACCCACCAGCCCTGTCCTTCTCTGGAACCTCCCCACCCACACATACATTTCACTGTCTTACTTATAGCACTTCCATGACACTTACTGAACTGTTTTATTTCCCCAGAAAAAAAGCAACAAATAGATTATGTTAAAATTTAGTTGCTTAGCTGATCTTAATGGACAATTATGGACATTGTTCTAGCAACTGTTTTCCTCAAAAAGAGTGACAGGAACCTTTGTTCAGAACTCATGACTGTGGTCTAAAGTTTTCTCCTTTCCTGTGCTCCCCGAAGTGCAGTACGTTATCAAAAATCATGTTACAACCTAAAGCAAGAAGTCAGCAAACAAGTCTTTATCTGTCATTGATTTTGGTAAATGGAAAGTTGCCTCCACCTTCCTTCTTTGTCCTGAAAATCTAGATTAAGTTGTTGCAACAGGGAAAAGCCAAAAAACTGTTTGGACAGAGCTTAGTTGCCATTGGTTAAGAGAGACACAGGGGATTCAACAGAATAATAATCTGAAAATTCTTATTATTCACCAAGACTTTGTTGGATGATTCCAGATGATTACAAATTCACTGCKATTTTTTTTTTGTTATCCTGACATAACTATTCATTGGCATGTGATTCAGAAATCCTCCACACAGTTTCCAATGATGTGCTGCTGAGACAAGTTTAAAGGCCAAGATTAACCTTATTTCCTTGGAAAAATTTACAGTATAACTATTCTAGAAAAGATGAGCATAAATATCAACGTGGACACTGACTGGGCTATCCAGCCTCACTGCACCATCTTGGAGATGCAGTTGTGTGGAACAGAACACTTCTGAAGTGCATTTTCACTCTCATACAAATRTATCTCCATTCAAAACTGAGTACTACAGGTGGCTATGTAGGGATTCATAGATATTCTGGGCACCTCTGTAGATAAAGATGTTTTCTGCTGAGTAGCACAGCTACATACTATCATGCATTAAAAGACATGGGCCCAGTTTGCAGGTCTTTTCCATATTAAGTTCTTAATCTTCAAAGAAAAATACAGTAACTCTTAAACCATTTGAGTAGCACTTTCCAAACGAAAGTTAAGAGTTTCCTAGCATAGTCAAGAGGAAGGCAGTTACCGGCCCACCCTCAACTGAAAGGGCTAATGTCGCCTCTCTGAAAAAAGTCCCAGGAGGCACAGACTTTTATAATGATGCCATGTGGGGCCCTAACTGTCAGTGCTCAAAGCAAGTAAACTAAAACAGTTTTGAAAGCACAAAACACAAAGTTTTCCTTTTTGAACATCTTAATCACAAAAAACAAAAATAATTTGCCCTGCCAAGTGTTCCTGTAAGATGTAATTGCATTTTCACTGCCTGTTGTCTTATTCACCTGAACAGAGTCAGTCAGATTACTTATCTGCAACAAAAATTAGAATATGAGCCAGACCGTGTTAGATTTTCACTCCATTTAGTCAATSTACACACTGAAATTCAAGAGTGAAGAAACAGGCCACAGAAGGTGGCTATGAGGAAACAAGTGGAAAGAAAGTTAACATTAATAGTAAAAATAATGGGAGATGCTAGTGGAGGACAAGTTTTTTTGTTTGTTTGTTTTTTGTTATTTTTTTAAGCTCAACGAGTAACATATTCAGAAATCTTCATGKTTTTTTTTTCATTTTCTAAGTTTCTTTTCAAATTCTTATCTGGATGTATTTACAATAGATCCACTGGGTAACTTGAGTATTTAAGAAAAAGAAAAAAGTTTTTTTTAGAGTCGTCACACCCTTTGACCGAATAATGGATTTCATTGACTTGAGTGGATTTTAAGAAAATAACAAGTATTTTTTCAGTCAATATAGATAGAAAATATGTAAGGAATTCAGAGGTCCCTCTTTCTGTATGGAAAATAAGAAAATGTGCCTTTAGCCTTCATTAGATGGGACAAGAAGAAAAGAAAGCACAATACAAATTTTATTACAATACTCTTCGAGTTGCATTGTCTCGTACTCTCTTTTCGGAACACACACAGCAAATACCGTATGTGATCTGCCACATAAAAAGCCAAGTAAAACACCYTATCTGACATCTTTTCAGCTACTATGGAATTGGCAAATCTTATTAGAGTCTATTTTACCCATTCTGCCTTGAGATTTCCCATTACAGTTTGTCTCTGAACAACTGGTTAGTGAGATTATATTCTTCACAAATAATAATCTCCAAAGTGACCACAGTGTAAATTACAGCAGTGTAAAAATGCTTCAGAGCTAAAGAAAGAACAGGAACAGCCATGTAATCATACAGAAAATGTGTAACTAAGAGAAAAGATTGAAAGGCCCAATGTTATTTTCCCCCTGCCCTGCTCTACCATTTGCTTTTTATAGTCTGAAATAGGAGAGTCTTCAACTGCATCCATGTATGTTCAAAATGATTTAAGGTTATTTCCTGGCTTATATTTTAAATAAAAGTCACCAAATAAAAAATGTAAAATATGGTTGAGAGAAGCTGACACTAGAGACTAGAATTTTGTCATTACAAAGAGCACAAGACCTTAAGTCTGAAAAATGTAAAAGCGGCATTCGGCAACTCTTCTCTCATATWTTGGTAGATATTTAATACATAAACTGTGTCAGAGTCTCAAGGCTAATTAATAATTACAGCCTGAAGCAGGACTCAGCCTTATACCACAAAGGCTGTACAGAAGAAAAAATCTTACTAACTTGCTGTACGTATACCCTGCAAAAATACTGTGAGTTTAATCTTTGAAAACAACTGGAGATCAAAATCAGATACAAATGTAGGGAGGAAATGTTAATTTCCCATTCATTGCAATGTTGTCACTGGTTTTATATACTGACCTGAGCCCAACTTCCTGGCAGTACAGATACAGACCAAAAGAGAGACATTATCAAATAATAAAACCAAGTTTACTTTGTCTTTTGCTACTGAGCCCAATCATCCATATTAAGAATAAACCCCAGATACTCACAGGGGGAATGAGGGGAAATCCTTCCATTTTGCAAGCTTGCAACATTCAGCCAACTCCTGAGTGAATTTTTCTTAATTCAGTTTTCAGACATCCAGAATAACTGACTTTAAAAATCACATGAAACAAAACAAACAAACAAACAAACAAACAACAAAAAAAAAAAAACACAGCAAAAGTGAGACCCTTGGACTCTGTGAAGTCCCCTAGCAGTAATGGATCTCAGGATTGGAGAAAGACCCTAGTAAGTTTTCATAGTTTGCCCTAATAGGCTCTGAGGTGAACTTCTTCCCGAGTTGTATCTGAAGTTCCTGATTTTATCAAATGTCTGTAGAAGGGAGATAGCCCTTGGGTCTATCCGTGACATCACAGCTTTTAGCTGGTTTGCATAAATCTCATTTCAGGGAGCAGCGGCGCTGTGACAGGAAGTCTGCCCTTAGCCAGATCTGCCATGGGCAGGTGCTTACTGTATAATCAGCAACCCAGAGCCCAGGCCTGCTACCAATAAGCAAACATAGGGGTACAGCGTTCTTACCGACTGTGGAAGACTATGTACTTCCCATTGGAGACGAACTGTAGCGATGTTGCTGTTCTCTGGTTTAATGATGTGTCATGGAGCTACAATCCTGACAACTGCTGTGAGGCTATGCACTGGCATAGACTTGTTTTAATGACGGTCTTATGCTGCAATTAAGTGGCAGTTACTAGCAGAAGGGAAAAAAGGGTATACAGTCTCAACTATAACAGGCTTAGGTTTCTACAGGAAACTAAAACTATGCCAATGAGACTTTCTTCACAAACTTTTTTATAGAGTGAAACAATTCAATGGAAACCACTGAGTCCTCTTATTTGTTGCTTTTCTAGGTCCTGCAAGGAGAAAGCAAGTGGGCAACAAGTCCCGTGTCATGGCCTCTACTTCTCCCAGAAGAATTTCTTTAACAGTGAGTAGAGAACATAGTTGCAACCTGTATCTGAAAAGTCAGATGCTGAAATTTCTTCTACTCTGCTTCTTATGTGGTGTTTTCCTGCTCATTATCCCACTATTTTACTTGTATTTAGCTGCAGTGAATATGTGGCCTTCTAACAAATGGTTCTGACAGAGGCATGAATGAGTGGGCCACAGTGCAGGACTGACAGCATGAGGCTTTGCAACAAGGGAAGAACTCTCTCACGCTGCAAAATGCCTTCTTGCTTTGCAATAAGTTACTAATATTTTGGAAAAGTGAAGTTTCTTTGTCTGGGTTGTTCCCCTTCAATCTATGCCCGTGTGCCACAGGTTCTGCTTTTGAAAGTAGCCTGTTCACCACTCACCTGGGTCTATGTCTGAGGGGGAATTTCAGCCACTACAAACTTCCTCCCTCATACACTGGTAAAACCAGAGGCCACTCACAAGTTCCTCTCATTCCACACCCTAAGGAACCCCACGAGCAAACCATATTAGCAATGGGATAAGATTGAGAACATGATGGGAAATTAACTCTTGAATCCCCAGACTGAATTTCGTCAGCATTAGTTGATCCATATGCTTTTCAGTCTTACTGTACTAGTACCAAAAATCTTGACGTTAGCCTGGAAATGAGTGAACTGCTGAATAGTCCACCTTTGTCTCTGAGATGATTGTCAAGTCTCTCTTCTGGTATCAGCCTAGAAGTTACTGGGTCTACCTGGGGGAGTAGGCGAGAAACAAAATACAATCCTGACAATAAAATTCAGTAAAAACAGAACAGAAGGGAAAGAACAATAGCCGTACGTAAATCTTAAAATAGGTAATTGGAGAACAGATGATAAAAGTAATTGTGGCAAATGTATGTATATTAAAAATGGTATTCTGAACAGAGAAGACATGCCATCTGACTCTTAATACACTGAAATATACCTTAAACAGCTACTGAAAGATATAAAAATGTAGTGTTTTGCAGAGAGGGTCTTTTATTGAAGTGTAACATGACTATATTTAATACACTGGAGTGTTATGTCTCCAGTGCTGTCTTAGTGCTGTCTCTTAGCACAGGAAATTACCTAATAAGGATATATATTTTGCACGAGCCTCACTGTACTCAGGGAATGCTAGATTACCAACTTTACCAACGTTAATGACCAGGAGTAATCATAAATATACSAAACATACCAACATAAATAATGAAATTGATTCTCTGTGTATTGAGTTAGAAGAATATAATATACCGTAAAGCCTGAGGAACAGCAGGAGGTCCAGAAGTTGAATAAGTTTCTGATGAAGGACAGTATCTCCATAAATGGAAACACTAAGAGTTAAACAAAATGCTTGTTTACAGCATTATATTGGTATAGGAACAGTATTGTAACAATCTTGCTAAAATTCAACCTAGATTTAACTGGAGTTTTATCCCATGCTTGTTGTCATAGAATTTTCTCACTCTTAAAAGAATGCCTATTAAAAGAAATACTTTTGGCCCCTTGCAGTGCTTTATTTGATGACTTATACATAGAACAACAGATGAATTACCGAATTATTATATAGCAGAGAACAGCTTTTCAGGTAACAGCTTTAATATATCATTGAACTACAGAATTTCAAAGAATAATTTCAATAATTTCAATATTGTCTATCAAAATGCTCATCAAAGATATCTGAGTGCATATGAATAATTACCAAACTTTTTATATATCTCTTTTTTAGCCTATCTCAAATCTTTCTATCACTTTTTTATTTCTCTTAATAACTTACATCTGAAATCCCAGGGTTTCCATTAATAATCTCTATTATTTACTCAATGCATAGCAGTTCACCAACCAATATAGTTCCTATCCTGAGATGCTGTAAGGTTTTACTTTAAAAATAATACTGAAAAAAGGGGAAAAAATCAAACATGTAAATGAAAGAAAGTGTTTATGCAAATGCTTACTGCAGTGAGATGCTTCCAGATTTGTTTGTTGTAATTTTAAATACTTAGTTTTATTCAAAAACATTTTGGTATGGCATCAAAGGGAGGCAGATTAGAGAGGCAGATACTGACTTAAAGAATTACCATATATGGAATAAAGTATTAAAAGTCAGTATTAGTGATGCTGATTCAGGCAATAAGAAGGTCTGATAGAACGCACAAAGGTATTTACAGGTGATGAATGATGGCAGAGCAAGCAGAGCAAGAAATGGATGACATGACTTTTAAAGGGTGTTTTTCCCCCATCTCTACCCATTTATTCTTCGAACTATTTGTAACCACAAGATAGCAAAGCGAAAGGGTTTCAGCTTGCAGCCACATCACAAAGAGGTCCCTTTACCTCAAACCTTGTAATTTTTCTCCCTACTGAAACCACATATGACATCACTCATCCTGAAGCCTCTTAATCAAAAACAGGTGTTTACACGGACTCTACTACTGAGTTTGCTTGTAACAGGAAGACAAGACCTCTAAACAAAAGATCCCCTTATATCTTGCAAATTCATCCCAGAGCTGTTAGCTATTGAACTTGTTTTATCCAGAGATGGCATGGGTTGTGGGTCTCACATATCATCCTTTGACCTTATTATCCACTCAGATGCCATGTGGGGTTTGCCATCTTCTCTTAAGAGCCAATGGGTGTCTCTCACTGTGGAGTTGGGGCACAGTTCATTGCATTTAACTACTTGTTACATACACCACTAATGAATTGCAAGATATGGATTGGAATATCTTTGTTGCATATTTCCGTAATAAGAGAGTAGGAACTAGAAAGGAGCTGCTGCAAGCTACGAGCTAAGAGTGTTTTACAAATTATTCCCATGTAGAGCTCTACTTTAGGGTCTTTAGCAGTCTGAACGTAGTCTCCGCTTCAATATGTACTCCCCTTTTCCATGTGATAGTTTATCACTCACTGATGTTCCTTTGTGAAACCTACAAGTTTATTACTGTGAGTACACTTGAACAAAGACTTTTCCTGGCTATATGAGATCCCTTCCTACGGCTGATGCAGTTTGTAGTAGCAAAAAAGTGCTTTTTACAGTCAACCTTGTATGGATTCCCAAATTTTATGTAACTGCATTTGCACAAGAACTTCAGTAAGTGGGAAATGTCATTAAAATGTCATTAAATAACTTGACTGTGTTGGCAAAGATTTCAAGTGTAGACTGGACGAAATCTGTATCAGATTGGAAGGAAGAGGAGTGATGTGGGTCTGTATTAATTCAGAAAGCTTCATGGGGTTTTTAGGAACTATATTATGATAACCAATCTCTCACAGTAATGAAAAACACTTCATTTATCATTTTATTAGTAAGTTTTAAACTGTCCCTAGAGCAGAAGTAAGCAAAGAAGAAAATCTCCCATTGAGCAATTCATACAGCTTCAAGATCTGCTTGCATCACAGCTATATTTGATTGTTTACTGTATTTGGAAAGACTTGTTTTGGCTTTAAGGCATGTTCAATAGCTATATGATTTGGTGTCCGTTTTTAATGGTCTTCTGCATTCTGCAGACAGCAGAATTTCAGGAGCAGTTTATACATTCCTGCTTATTTATAGTCATTCAGTCTCTCAAAACTTTTTTATTTATTCCATTTCAAGCAATTCATATAGAAGAATGCTGTTATGCCATCTACTCTTGAAATCTACATCTGAGAGTCAGTAGTGTCACTAAGATGCAAGTAGTAGTATCTAATGTAACTTCATATAGTTGTACCTTGATCCCACAATCCAATCTCTCGTTTCTACTTAAATTAATCTTACTTGAGATTTTTCCCCCTAAGTTAGATACTTTAATAATCAAAACTAAACTATAAGGATGATGTGCATTTGAGCTGATTTAATATGAAATTGCACAATAAATAGTGTTCACTGTTACTTGAATCTGTGGTAGGGATAGTAACTTCTCTTGCATTTCAGATAGGTCAAACATGAAATACAAATGGCAGACTTGGTCTGTCAATGTATCTTAAGCTATGTCTATATTAACAAATGGTATGGCCCATTAAGAGCATATTTGTAAACAAAAGCCTGTTTATGCTGAAAGCCAAGCAACCATCTTTTTTTGGAGGAAGGGAGGTCACTTCAGACTGGCTCCAGTCTGGTCCCATGGACTGAAATCCCATTTGAAGTGGGAGTCCTGAAGTGCATCATCTGGTTCAGTTTCATCTGAAAAGTATCCAGTTTGCTCGTTCTAAATGTAATGCAAATTGAAGTACAGTAAGTGGGGAGGATCAAGAGATTAATTTTAAAAGTGCACTTATGTTTTTAAACTGAATTGCAGATCTTAGCTTAGAAAGGATCCATTCCCAGGGTCCATAGCAGCCTGCGCAGGCTGTGTCAGAAGTATTTCTATGTGGAATTTGATTTGTGTGTTTAGAAAACAGTTCTTTCTTGAGAGGGCAGCTGTATCTGCGATAAAGCCTTGCTCCCCTAATGCAAATAATGCTTTTCACACATACATTTTACTAGGATTATATCTGTTAGTAATCTCCCAAAATTCAAAAGAGAAAAACACTACTCATAAATAAGTTCTTCAAGTGTGTGTGGGTGTTCAGCTGGACTTCCTGTTCTCTGCCACTGTTTTCACAAGGACTTTGTGTCTGGAATTTTTCATAAACAAGAGGAACTAAAGCTTTGGAAGTCAAGGCTCTTTACACAGTCTCACAGTATATATTTGGCTCTATAAGAGATGAAGCATGCATGCAAGGCCTGTGTTACAGCTTTATTGGTGTGTATGACTTGTGTATGACAAACTGTAGCATATTATTCATATTGATATTTTCTTTAAAAAGTAGTCACTGGTAAGAAAAATTGCCTTTGAATTAGTTTACTTTAGCTTCCTTTATAACCTTAAGCCATCTCTGTGATTAAACTTTTGTCTTCGTTTTTGCTTTCTTGCCTGTAGGTTTTTCAGGTACCTTGAAATCTGCAGTGGCTGGTAAAAATCTGGCATCATTCATTAAGATTATTGTAGAAAAATTGAAATAGTCTAAGTAGCTCCATCTTAAGCTGTTCAATTATTTAGGACCACAATTTGCTTACTGCTTTGGCAAATTTTACATCAGTCATGTAAAGACTTCAGGCCCATTGAAAGGAATTATGTTTTTTTTTTTTTTTTTTTTTTTTNTGGTTGCAGTTGTTTTGCTCAGTGTTTTGGCACTCTATTTTTTTATAAAGTTTTGCTGCTAACAATATATGGGTTGGAACTTTATTTCTCCCCTCCTGTTGCTCTGCTGAGTTCATGTATTGGTTTCTTCTAGCGTTGCAATCTTTTCAATCTTTTTTTTTTTTTTTAATGCAAACAATTTTCTGTACTACAGTTCAGTATTTATCTCAAACTGATGGTTACGCCAGAAGTGCTATATAATAATACATTAAACATACAAGTACTAAGGAGAACCAGTTTTGTGAAGGGTCTTAAAAGAACAAGAAACTTATTTTTGATGTGGTAACTGACAGGAAGTTAGTGGAGAAGTATTAAAGAGAGTGTTTGAACAGTGTTTTCATCCCCCCTTAGACTGGATGAAGGGAAATGATTGTCTGAAGCCAGCAAGGCCAGTGAGAATGAGAGTGCCATAGTTCAGGTCATTGGTGGGTGATAGTTTTGGCAATGAAAAGAAAGTTAAAAAGTTTGATTGCAGAAGTGTTCTGTGAAAGGAAACTGCATATCCCAAAGCCTGTTGTTGTTGATTGACATGATGTCAGTGACAACTTCTGGTGAGGATAACAGGAATAGTTAAAAACAAGGAGGTAGAAGGGAAGGAAAAATGAGAAAAAAAATTGAGTATATTAAACTAGTGGTAGCAGTGAAACATTTTAGAGAATGTTACAGAAGAATAAGCCAAGAGGTATTTATGTGTTTCAGAAGATGGAATTATCGTCCCATTCTAGGAGGAGAAACCTCCGCAAATAAGAGTCAATTAACAGTGTGGAGAGCCTAAGATTTTGTGACTAGGAAGATGTTCTTCCAGTGCCGGATGCGTATGTGAGAGCGTAGAGGAACAGAATGCTTTGGATGTTAACTTTTTGTGTATGGTCGAGAGGGAAAAAAGGAAAGAGGAACTTGGGGTATCTTAGCATGTAGGACTGGATCAATTCACAATAATTCCCGGAAGGAGTTAAACATTTTCTGGGGTTAAAGTGAATCAGAATCTACACACTATGTGCTGGAAATTCCCTAAATGATTTCAGTGGTTGTTGAGAAAAGGGAAATGATTCTTTTCTGAGTAGGAGATGGTAGGAGACAGAGGAGGAGACACCAAGCCAGGGCCATGGCTGAGTATTTATAACTCAGCTGACTCTGTCCCCAGATTGCAGGATTCCTACCAGCTGAGGAAGAGACAGACTTTCCCTATGGCTTTATCTGCTGAGCGAGATCTTGTTAGTAACTACTGAGTGATAATTCAGTCGGTTGAGATAATTACAGTTCTGTTAGCAATACTATGTGCAGTTACCTACAACATGGGCAACCGTAGATAAAACTGCTGATAAAATGTGCTCCACTGCTAAATGGAGCTTCATCTCTTCTCTGGTCACCTTATTACCATTCCTATACCTCTTGGCTTACTCAAGTTTGTTGTCTCTTCAGTCCTGGACCTCACCTACATATGAAGTCTTCACTGTTGGATTAAAATATATTCAGATACTGTACTGTATAGTTAAAACAGTGCAAGTTTCTAACTGACTAAATTTAACAGTTTACAGTTGCAGTATATTGTAAACCAACCAATGTTGATTTTGTGCAGTTCAATAATACATAAAATAAACTTAATTTAACTTGTACAAATACTGTGTTTAGATCTACAATTTGAGTCATGACCTTTTAAGTCATGGTTTGTAGGCCTCTGCAAGTCCGTGAAGTACTTTTGAGGGATCTGAAAAAAATAACAAGTTGTCAGTGCACTTAAATTCACTATGTAGGAATTTGCACTTCCATGAAAACATTTTGGAGATCTGCAAATAAAAAGTTTTTGAACTTCCAATCTAGAGGAAGCAACAGACTGTCTCCTTTTTTTCTGTATAACTTTTCTTCCAAGTACCATTTGCCTCCAGCCAAGATCTTGCTGGCAGCCCCTAATGCCTAACGGACAGTAGAATTTCTGCTATGGTGAAAGCAAATATAAAATGTCTGCCACAAGTTAGTAACCAAATTTCCTTCCACTGAACCTATGGAGAATTTTGCCTTTGGAAAAGCATTCAGAGGACAGTGTAAAGACCTCAGGAATGCAGATGCTGTTCATCGCACCTTCCCAACCCACAGAGTTTCCTCAGTTCTGCTCCTGTTCATCTCCATTTTTGCGTCTACCTACTTTCCTGGTAATCTCTCCTGGATGCTATGGCTAGCTGTAGCTTTTTCACTCCTTTTTTCATGGTTACTCATGTAACTGTAATCTTTCTAGACAGCATGTACTCACCATCCCCTCTGTCTCAGGTGTTAAAGATGTCTGACGTATGTAGAGGATTCCTTTACAAATTCTTTTTCTCAGTAATCTGTTTGATTCACGGTGAATGTTCTGGTCATAATATCTCTTTGCATGCTCAGTGCAGATTACTATCAACCTAGAATAAATCCATTACTGACTGCCCTGCCATGATCTAACCTTCCAGAGGCCATCACTCCTATGAGCATTGTGCAGAAGTTCTTCACTGCTTATTTACAGATGCATGACTGCATTTCCCCTTCTAGTTTATGCCACTTTAGCTGTGTATGTTTAGTACAAAATTCTGCTTCATACTATATATTTTTGAATATACAGACCTCTTTGAGTGTTTTAGAATGAAAATGATGGCAATAGGTACAGAATTTAAAGCATATCCGGTCTGCAATTAAACACAAACCCACAGCAGTAGCTGCTGAACCAAGCTCACCATGTAGTTTCCAAACAAGCTGACAGCAGTAGGAATCGTGGTTTATAAAAAGCTGCCAGCAGTGCTGAGCTGGTGAAGAGAAAGAGGAAGCTACAACGGGAGAGAAAAAAAAAAAGCACAACCAAAGGCAACTTCACTTCTCTGCCTTTACTGTTTTTAAATAGATTTGGCTCTAAGTTGCTGTTGGCAGTGCTGTGAAGAACAGTGATAACCTCGTAGACTGAGAGCCTTACAATATTTGTGCCTGTCCGAACACCACCTGCAAATTGTCTTCCAGCTCTRTGGGATGTCTGTTTGTGTTTATGCATATGTGTAAGAATCTATGTATGGATGTATGAATATACACCATGTTACCGAAGCTATTGCTCAATAGCATGCCAGTAAACACAAGTTTACTTATAAATTACAAATAGCATTTTCCATGTTACTCCTCCTTTGCACGATATGATGAGCTGGTTTCCTAAGCTTGTTTCCTGATGTTCCCATCCACTTTAGGCTGCAAATTTCACTTGGTTAGTCCTTCTTGTTCTATGAAAAGTGGAATATTGCTCCTCAGCCTCAAACTGCCAGTAGGATAAATGATCTGAGGCAATGTTGTCTGAATCATCTTGTACTGAGTGTCAGAATTATGGGAAGGTGCTCTTGAAGATCTCAGTTGGGAACTTGGGCACAGACTGACTCTTCTCACTTGGGGAAAGAGGTTTAGCTGATCAGAGGTTCTTTAGCCAGAAGGCAAGTCTCCTGTTAGGTTATTTGGATGCATCTTGGATCTTATTACATGTGCTAAGCCAGGTGATGGAAGATAAACTGCACAAAAAGAATAGTGTAACTGGACAGCGAACCCAGAAAGCAGAGACAGAAATAATATGAGAGGCTGACAGTTAAAATTGTTTGGATTAGAAACTCCTTTACTTTGTGTCATTCTGAGATCACAGCTTTGATCCATTGCATGATAGTTGAGATGAGATTTAACTTTCTGTAGATCTGATAAGCAAATTTCAGGAAGAAGAAGATGTTGCAGAGGGAAAGAGTGCTGGGATTCTGGAAAATTAACTGCATTTTGTGTTACATTGTATTGTTAGTTCTCTGAAAGAAGGACATGGCAGAGAGTCTGTCGAGAATCAAGAACTGAGCCTGGGGTTCATGACCCTGCATCTGAATAYGAAGATTCTTTTATCAAAATGAAAATCCTTCAAAGATACCATAATTTTTTTCAGTAACTGTGCTGGTCCTAGGAACAGGGCTGCCGTGGGCCGTAAAAGAATTGGGCATGATCCTTGAGGATAAACTGAAGAGCTGTTTAATCTGCCCTAGCTACAACAATAAACCTGTATTGTTGCAGTGTAGATCCCAACACTAGCCAACCCTCATCTGTAAGCAGAAGGCAAAAGGTAAGCTGTGGAACACGTGAATCCCATGAGTTTCCTGGCAGCTAGAATGCTGACCATAGTTGGAAGGAGTTGTTTAAGCACCTAAGTTTATAATACTGGTTTATTTCCCTTTATGGCAGTTTTTGGCACCAAAACCTGTTAGCAAATTTGCTCTTAGTATCTGCGATATGTGTATATACGAGGATATCTTCAGCTCTGTCACTAGAGCCTTTTATATTTACCAAATAGCTATTAGTTGGTGGTGGGATCTGCAGTGCTTTTTTTTTTCTTTCTTTCTTTTTTTCTTTCTTTCTTTCTTTCTGAAACTTTATAACATCAAACTTTCAAGAGAGACAAAGCTATAATTATTTCATTCCAAAAGTTTCTATTTGACAGTGAGAGAATGGCTTGATGGATATCTATTCTTCCTCATAGTCTCCAGGAGAACATTTCCCATTTTTTCCCATTCCTATTTTGCATGAAGTGAGAAGAGACCAGGCTTGTTATCATTGCCAGCATGTGTAGGCTTGGAGAAACACTGTGTAGCTCCATTTCTGTCCAACAGCAAGTGCAGTAAGTTCTTTCGCAATGTGCACAAGCTTGGGAGCTCTCCCAGCTCCCTTTTTTTGCTATCATGGAAAGAAAGTTTTCTAAGTATTTTTCTGTTTATTCTTCTGATCCAAACAATCCTTAAAAAGACCAAAACCTCATGCAGCTATTGTAGCAGTAGTCATAAAACCATGATTCTGAGACAGGACTTCTGAACAGATCCTCAACACCTTCATATTCAGTCATTATCAAAGGGTCTAGATCTGCTTTCACAGAAACAAGGACAATTTTTTCACCTTGATCCCAAAGCACTACATCTAGAAACTTGGGTGTTGGGTAACGGGAACACAAATGATGAAAGATGCTCAACTGGGGAATAAAACATGAATCAGGAAGCCATTAACTTGCTCTTTGTACAAAATTAAATGTAAATCATTTTCTGTGAGCTTCTGGGCAAAGTCTTGACCCATCCCACATTCATCTTCTAAAATCTTAAATCTTTATATTCTTGAAACAGTCAAAATTTAACTTTTGAAGTTAGATATGTTATCCTATAATCCTCATCTGTGAATTTACAAGGCATTATATTCTTAAGTTTGGTTCATAGTAATTTTCCTGTAGAGAATCACCTCCATTTTGGAAAGTCAAAGATCTTATGAGTCAAATTTTGTCAGATCTGTGATAGTCTGCATATCTACCACATTTTCATCAAGAACTATTTATTGTGGCCATCACTTCAGAAAAGGAGAGCTGCCTGAAATAATTTTTCTTAGCAGATCCTCCTTGTAGGGTGAACTTGTGGCATTAAAACCTTGTATAACATTAACTTAAGTAGCTAGTAATTTAAATGTCAGTAACTTTATGAAAGAAAAGGATTTTTTCCCTGAGTTGCACTCCTGTATGTTATGATGCTGAACACACACCTTATACATCCAGAGGGCCACTTTCTATTCGCCAAATAATAATTAACAGTTAGGAGGGCCATAGTAGGATTATCCACATTGAAGAGTACAGCAGTGTCTTCAGGATCCTTCAGGCGAGTTGATAGTTGATAGTTGACTTAGCAAGGCACTAAGCTGAAACTTAGGCTCAGCCATGGGTCTGGCCAGACCACTGTCTGTCACATATACCTGAGGAATTAATTTGAAGATCTCTACATCAGCACAAAGAAAACATCATAGCACATCATAGCACAAAGAAGACACCATCTCTGAAAATCTGTCTAGAATCCAGTCARTCAGCAGAGCCTCCCTTTTGTTTTAGCATTTTAGCATACTCCACTGAGGCTAAAACTGTTTTCCCTGTCTATTTTAGATGTATCCTAGAAGGGCTTAGAAAAACCATGGTACAGACTTCAGTGTGTTTACTTTACATTACTGTGTTACCTGATGGACAGATGAGATGCCAAATTTGGCAGAATTCTCTTCTGTAGCAAGGTCTCTGGTCTTCTTCTTAGCAGTCAGAAATTGCTAACTTGCCATTAAATCCACTTGAAACCATACAACAAAATATTTGAAGTGGTTTTAAAGTGGCTATGCACTTCTTCAGTTTATGGTTCTATTTTTGTGCACATGGATCCCCAAGCTACTTTCTCCCTTCATATTTGTGGTACGGGTTTTACCAATGAGATGTTGACTCTGTTGTGGAACTATGTGGCTATTGGGTCTAGATTCCACTTTTTTTTTTTTCTTTTTTTTTCTTTTTTTTCTCCCAGCTGCATAAGGATAGAAGGCATACACCCAGCACAGTGCATACTATTTGATGAAAAGTTTAAGCCCATACTAGTATGACCCATGTTCACCAGCTTTGTGCAGGTGAGGAACTTTCTTCTAACAGAGCCACTCCTTCTCTGGGTACTGATAAATCCAGACATGGCATATCCCTAGAGTTTGTGCATGGGTTTCAAGGAAGGATGGTTATTTGCTTTGGACTGGATTGGAAATGCAAAGTATTTGAGGAAAGTATTTCTTTAGTCAGGTTGCCATTGGGTCCAGTTTCCTCAAATTATACATAAAACAGTTGTAAAATGTACTTTGGATCAGTTTATTGCTGAGTGTTACTATTCCTTTCAGGTATTGCAGTGGCCTCAGTTGCACCTGTCTCCAGCCTACAATTATGCTCACACATATCTGTGTAGAAAGGAGTGAAAGAGATTTACCCCAGGCTAGATTTTTTTTCTTCTAGTTTCTTATTATGATGTTGAGAGCATATTACTTGTTCTCTGCAAAACCCAGTTTTATTAAGAAAGAAACCTGAAGAGCAAGAGTGAAAACAAGACAGAGACTTCTATTTTTAAAAGTAATATTATCTTTTTATGGGTCTCTCACATAAGCACAGAAACTCTTGCTCTTCTTCCATTTCCTTACCATTTTTTGCCGAATTTGGAAACTTACATGTTTGATACTCACATATGCTGTCGGTACTGAATAAAGAAAAGACGGTATCTGGAAAATGAGAATTGAGCCCTGAATTCTTAACTACTTCTTTCTGAATTGCTGTCCAGCTCAGCCCTGCAACTTCTCGCAGATATGTTCTTTTATGCAGTGATACGAATTTGTTAAATTCTGGGAAATTCTGTTACCGCAACTTTTCCTCTTTAACAGACTTAAGATATATCTAAGTGATAGCTACAAGTTCAAGCTTGTATTCATGCTTATACCATGTGATCATCTGAAGTGAAAATCCCAGTATTATGTCAAAGGACAAGACTGCAGACTAGCAATGTCCAAAGTGGACAGTGTTTATGACTATCTCTATGTGAAAGAATAAGGTTCCAGATTGCCCAAATTTGCATATGTCAGATTTACTTAAAAGTCCTTCATCCTGCACTTTCCTAGTGCTGTCCACACTGGTACCATCCATCTCCACTTATGAAGCCCTCTCTACTCATCAGGAAGTGAGGAATAAGATTTTTTACAGTTAACATTTTCACTGGCTCCTGCTGGAGTGCAAACTATAGATACAGTGCATCGTCAGTAACCTTAATGCAAGTTAGAGGCTCTTTCTGTAAAAGCCTGGTGTTATTTCACCTACACTCTTGTTGCTGATAATCAGTGGATAAACAACTTTCATAACAACACTGCAACTCCCTCTTCCCCGCCTAGCAGTCTGACAGTTGACTTGATGGTTAGCCACGGACTTGTAGCAGCCTCGGGTAGCCAATTTCCAGATAGCAGCCCGCATCTCTGGACATTATGGGCTCTGTCAGTCATGGGATATGGTTCCAAAGAGCTGGGGCAGACTTATTACACAAGTCTGTGAAGGCCTGCTTCCTCTTGCAGAAGTTTTGGAGCCACTGCTGCACAGTGATGTGATTTGATCATCTATGTTAATTCAGTTCCAGAAAATGCTGATATACATTTTGGGAAAATTAGCGTAACTGATCATATCATCCAAAACTGGTGTATCTTCCATATTACCACCCTCCATGTCGTTTAGCATTGCGTTTCCCCCCAAGTTACAAAGACTGGTCTGTGTCTGTCTGCACTGCTTCTTGAATTTGTGAATACCTCAGCTGCAGTTACAAGGAATTGCCCTGCAAGAAGCATGGTAGCGCCATACTGCCACAAACTGAGCAGTGTACCAGATTGTCAAAAATGTCTGGTGGTTCAGGACTGCAATAATTATAGTTTTAGAGCTAGGAAGGAAAAAAAAAGTTACTTTATTCTCAGAAAGATTTTGCTCAGTGGTGTGGTAGGGAAAATGGGATGTGCCCTTTCTTCATTTAGTGTTTTATATGAGAAATCTAGTGTAGATATGGCTAAGCAGGCTTGGTGAAAATTACAGAAAAGAATGTGGGTAAAGAAATGGAAGCTTAGTGTCCAAGTCACTGAGTCAGATCATGAAGATATCTAATGATATCCAGAGCCAGTTCCTTCATCCTATGAACTGGGAACTCAAGAACCCTACACTTGAGCTCAGAGAGCTTCAGATCAAATGAGYGGGTGAAAAGAGAAGAAAGTGAAACAAATGCAATGCAAAGAGAGGAACCAAAGCTCTTTCGTATTCACTTCTCTGTGAAAAGAGTCATGACAAGGCCCATGACAGCAGTTCAGAAAGCAAAGGAACATTCATCCATATTAATTATTTGTGTAAAGCACAATACAAGAATATGGGGGACTGGGGAAGAGCAGGAAATGCAGAAAGTGCAAAATGATGTGCAAACATTTGGGAGTATTTTAGAAGATGACAGTGTAGTATGAGGTATAAATAGACAGTTAGAATCAAGGGTGTAGGCAGGCAGGTAATGGAATGTAGAAGGCATTCTATTTTATGTGTTAAATGTATCCAGCACARTGTTTAAATATGGCAGTCAGTAGGATTGAACATGTATGTCATCACTTTGAAGCGTGAGACTTAAGGTATAAGATCAAGGAGTRACAGAGCTATTTGGTTTAAGTAGCAGTCTCTGTTCCTTTCTGGGCTGACCCCAAATGCTAAGCGTGACCACACATTCCTTCCCAGCAGGGTCCTTCCTGCTAATCCTTCCTTTTGCCACTGCTCCTTCCATACAGAAGAATGAGGTCTTCTCTCTCTTTTTCTCACTTTCTCTCTCTCACTCTCTCTCTCTCTCTCTTTTTTTTTTTTTTTTTTAACAATCTTGTCTCCAAAATATAGACCTGTGCTGCTTTGGATATGGCCATGAAGACAGCAGTAGTGGGTCAAGGCTTTAATTGTGAGCCTCCCTGGAGCAGGCTGAGGAGCTTGGATCTGAACCCAAACAGGTTCAAAAGATGTCTTGCTAGTTTGCTGGAAAAGTCTAGTGCCGTGATGGATAGGTTAAAAGCATGGAGGGAAGCCYAATATTTAATTCACTGAGCTTAGTGCATGGTAAAATGCACACTGCCTTGTCTATGCAAGATTTCTCAAGCATATTTATTAGCATATGCTAACTAACAGGTGTTAGCCTCAAATTTCTAGACAATCTTGGGGCCAATGTGGTTGTGAAGCTCAAAGTCTGGCATGAATTTAACTGCTTTTCTTTTTCTTTTTTTCTTTCTTTCTCTTTTTTTNGGGGGCACTTCTAAGCAGGTACTTCAAATATTCATTTTAGCTTTGAGGATATCCTGTGTAGGGTAGAATTTATTGTAAAACTTGTTATATTGTATTTACTTGTAAATAAGTATGGAGAATATCTCATACTGATACCAAATTTTTATAATAGTAACTAGAGGAAGTTGCAACAAGRTAGATTTATTCTGCATCTTTTATCCTACATCAGAGGATTTTTGTGAGCTCCTTTTCCCTTCCTTTTCTATCTTTTACAAAAAAGAGTTCCCTTCTTTTACCAACAAACTGAATTTAGTGTATCCTTGAATCCTTCAATGTTAGAATAATTATTAGTCAAAGGTCTGTGAAAAGGCGGTTCYGTGTCTCAGTAACAACCTGCCTGTGCAGCCACTGTTACCAACTTGTGTTTTAATTAAAAGCCTTGTAGTACTCGGTGGTTTTCATACTAAAAAAGTGAAGAAAAGATTTCTTGTTTGCATTGCAGAGAAAGGCCAATGGTTCTCAAAGAACAGAAGACAAACAAAATGAACAGACAAACTCTTTTCCCAAAGTTGTATGATTTTTGAACGAGTCTCATGATCTTTTGTCATCTGGCTCTTGACTTTTAACTGCTTGGAGTCGGCAGGCTTTCCCCACGCTCCTCGTGAGGCACGCGCAGGTAGGCAGTCCGGCGCTACCAGAGTTAGAGTTCCAACTCTGGAAAGATTTGGGAGTTTTCTGTGCGGATGGGATGGTGATTCATTCTGCGCTCTCACAAGACAATCATGCAGCTGCCCCTGTTTCAAAATCAGCAGCCCCGCCAGCTTGTCTCCATCGGCCTTGAGAAAACAGGAAGCACAACGGCCACCACAGGAAGTGGTGCGTTCTTACACCCACCCCAGAAAGCTTAGCTACTGAGCCTATTGCAAAATGTTAACAGAACACAGAGAAAGAGATGAGAAATCTGCTGACCTTGGGTGCCTGTGCAATTCCCGGGTTCARTTTCTCAGGCCTGTAACTTAACCCAGTCATTAACAGCCAGTGTCCTCTGTTTTTCGGTCATTATAGCTTAAATCCCCTACAGCGGGAGTTAGTAGGGTTTGGAGACCGTTATTGTTCTTGATTACTTTGTATCATCCCGACAATTTGTACAGAAATGCAGTAAGACAGCTTCTTGCCTGAAGGACTGTCAGACTGGAAGATAGAAATAGAGAAGATGGGAGGATTGTGTTTTGTTCACAATGATTAACTATGTACTCATTTCCTTGGTAACACGAGAGAAACGGGTGCTTTTAGGGTGGAGATATATGTGTATATCTTGTGATTTGAATGTTTTTCATACTAAATAARTTTCTCTGCAACTCTTGTGTTTGCAGAGAAAAGACTGTATTACAAAATCTCAGAGAATAGAGGTGTCCTGTGCATATAAAAGGAGAAGCCCAACGAATTGCACTGAGTAGGAAATACCGTTCTGTGGGGATGCTGWGGGAAATGGAATAGCATTAGGAGTGGCTGAAGGAGATGAATGGGACGATCGGTGGCAAGAAAAAGAGGCAAGAGATACAATAGGCAAAAAGATTTGAAATTTTATAATTTTTGGTCGGCAACTTTTTGTTGTGCTTGCATCCTGCAAATGATCTTGAAAATTTGTTTTGCAAAATCCGAGAGCAATAAATGCAAATTTATATGCTGGATGATGGGCACATAAAATTTTAAAAGGGGCTTTTGAATTAAGTGACCAAGATTTGTGAGTTGGAGAATCTACTGCAAAAGAAATGTGGTAATAGAAGAGGCAGGAGAGGATCAAGAATAGAAAATTTTGTTAGCTGTTGAGACTAGATCTGGGCATTATTTTTCTGACAGATGTTTCATTTGTCCAGTAAACAGTGATTTGGGCCCATCAATAATATTTGTAAATTCTTGTTAAATTTGCTGAATTATTTTGGCCAAACAGAATTGGAGCTTTTGAAGGCAGATTTTTTATTGTTTCAAAATTTATCAAAGTTTAAAGTAGAAAGGTACATAATTATGGTCTGAAAGAAATACTTCATCCAACTCATAATTAAATGTCAGGGGATTTCCATTTTAGTAAGAAAACTGTAAAAATATTTTAGAGTTAAAATGAATTTCCTATACTTCCTTTCTTTATTTATTTTGATTCAGCCAGTAAAAGTCAGTTATTCCTACAGCTCTAACCAGGCAGAGAAAGATCAGATTCCTGAAATGGTCTGGAGGAAAGAATGTTGGGATATGCAAATAGCTTAGATGCAAGAAGCATGAAAAGGAAAAAACAAACGAAGCTCAGATTTGTAGTCTCTGTTACACAGAAATGGTGGTCTTCAACAGTACTGGAAGACAGGGACTATTAAGAGTTATATTGCAAAGATCTGAAACTCCTATACAGAAAGGAAATGTAGATTGGAAGTCAATGTCACTAGATCACTGGAGAAAGATCTCTAGAAAAGTGGCTTGATTTTACTAAGCAGCAAAGTTGCAGGCAAAATCTTTAAGCAGTCTTGCCTGGATGTGGATTACTGAGAAATATCTTATTCAGCAGAATGAATAAATGACATACCACTTTATCCCTCAGCTCTGGCTGCTAAATGTCTTCTTTCTCTGTTCCGTTTCAATTGATCTTGTTCTACGGTGAATGGAAATGCAGTTCTACAGTAAATTGAATATTTTTTTCTGATTCTATTAATTTGAAGGGTTCTCTGTCCAGCCTTCTGTTCCCCAGATTATGTTTAGATTACTGTTTATGACACTTCTAGCACAGGTTACTTCTGTAAATATTTAATCTGAAATAAAAACTTCATAATGTTTCATTTTGAATTCATTTTATACAGATTGTTTCTGTTTTGCACAGTCATTCAGTGGGCGACTTCAGTGTGTCTTGTAACTCCCCTCATTACGTTAACTTTCTTAATAGCACATGCTTCGGAATTTTTCTAAAGCTCATAACTGTTTTTTTTTTCCCTACCATGAAATACATTTTCATTTCAAGTGTGCACAGAGATTAATAGCATGCCTAGTTCCAATATTAACACGACCATAGTCTCTTCATTTTGATCTAACATTTCTCTCTTCCTACTGGTTATTCTGTCTGTTAGTTATTTTCAGAAATCTAAACGCATTCATAAAATCATGAGGTTTCCTGGATATAATACTGTTCTGCAAAGTCTGAACATTCTTCTTTATGTTTTGAGCTCCTGTATGATCTCTCATGAAAAAAAAGTCTCAGGTTTGCCCTGACTGTCCATGACTTTTCTCCTGAAAACTGGGATGCAGTTACCCTTTCCTTTTGGAGATCTTCAATGGATTATATTTGTGTGGACAAATTAGCACATTGTTTAACTCCAAATATGTCTTACTGCTCTTCATCCACACAAAGAAATCACTAGCTCACTTAAAATTTCAGGTCTGCATTAAATTCTGGCCTTTTGGGAATATTGGGCCAGTATTTCTAACTGGACTTCTGGGACTCCATGTCATGGCTATGCAAATGTGAAAACAGCCTGGCCTGAGCAAGGGAGAGATCCTTACCATGCCTGTTCATGTGAAAATCAGTCCTGGAAACCAAACATTCAGAAACAAACTATTCCATCAGTTCTTCCTCATTTACTTTATTCAACTTTGACCACAACTCACAACTAGCTTCCAGATGTTCTCCAGAGGTCTGATGATTCTTTTCAAACTGTTTCTAGTGCAACATGATTTTCTCCTCGTGACCTATCCAAAGTGTGTATTATTGGCTTCTGCAGATAGCAATTTAAGTTCTCAGAGGACAAATCACAAATCATTCATTTTCATAACACTAGCATACAAAGCCAGTGAAGATGATCAGGGAAACCAGGAGTTTCAGTCCTCTTAACCTTTGTGTGCTTATTAGAATTGTACATGCTTTCTGAAATTTTTAACATATTAGTGGTCTCCAAGAATGCAGTATGAAAATAATTTAATGTGTGAGGCAAGAAATAGAAGGGAAGGAGTGCATTTTATGCAAATGTACTCAGAAAGTGTTCAGGACTAGTGACTTTTAAGTGCTTAGGAAGCTGAGAGAATCTTGTAGTTAAAAAGAGTTTTTTCCGTGCTTCTCTGCAGAGAAAGCATTGATTGGTTGGTTTGGTGTAGCACTTTGCATGTCAAGCAGGTACAAAACTGTCTTTAAGGCTAGAAAATCACCCTGTGTATACAGGCATAATTTGTAAGAAACTGTATCATGTGAGTGCAGATTTGAAAATAGAAAGCAGTCCTAAGGATGTGGACATGCCCAGTGTTTTTTTTTAAGAGCCAGATCTGTGCTATAGAAGACTAAGCTGGTTACATTTGATTACATTTTGTTCAATTATTTCTTCCTATTTTTTTCAGAGATCTTTTTCAAAATGTCAAGCTGCTATTATCTCTGCTAACTATGGCTCTACCTGGCCAGTCTCTGAACTGGTTTTCTTTCAACTGTTCTTGCCAAGATTATAGAAGGCCTCAGGTAAGCATAATATGCATAGCTTTCTAGGCCTTCACAAAAAAAATAAGGACAATAGGAAATATTATATCTTCAGTAGCCATTCTATCATACACATCGATTACTTCAACTCTATTTGTTTTGATTTTTAAAATTACTCTGCAGGCTTCATTCTGCACCTTCATTTGTTCTCTCCAGTTCACTGGTCAGGTAATCACTCTGACTGACCTCTACGCTATATTACATTTTTAGTAGTCAACAGCTCCCCTCACAACCTCATTTTGCCAAGCTGCAACTCTAGAACTCATTTTGTGAAATATAGTTCATGTTTATATCCTTATTTCATTGTTTCGTTGTTTGTATTAATTGACAGACAAAAAAGGGATTGGGACAATGGAGAAAGAGAAAAAAGAAATGAAGACTAAAAGTTCAAAATATAAATGCAGTCTCATCACTTTCAAACTAACTTGATAATATATGTATTCCAGTCCATCAATTTCTTGATTCAGCCTTAGATCAAAATGTATTATATTTTATAGCATTCATTGAAGCATAATTCTCTTTAATTTAGAGGTAGGATTAACAACAGGAGGAAAAAATGATATGCAAGGATGGACATGTCTTTGATGACTTGGCTAGTAGAGACTTTGAAACACTGACTGTGTTCAGTTTCTATAATGTGTAAGAGAAGCGGTTTGTTCTCTCCTTAGACACTTAGACTAGATTTTCTTAGATCCTGAATGCTCTTGATTTAAACTGCAATTGCTGGAACATTTAGGCTACTAGGTATTTCAACAATAAATAATCTAACTCTTCTGAAAGCTGAACCTGATTTATAAAATAAAAAATCAGCAGTATTTTTGCAGCTAAACCAGTGCAGAAAAATACTTTCCATGATGTAATCAGAATTTAAGAAAAAGTGAATCATTAGCTTTATGTATTGCTTAAAGCAAATGTTTTACTTTTGCTTTAACTACATCAGTACCTAAAATATGCAAGTTGTGTCTTGTGAATGATAGAGGATTTCTGCCTACCAATTCCCATTCTGGCTTCGCCAGCTTTCCTGACAGGGAACAACCTCCTTATGTCAGGATTATGTGATAGAACTGAACTCAGGGTAAGAGCAGAGTTTTGTTTCCTCTTGGAGATTTTTTTTGCAGTTTTAGCCTCATTCAAAATTATACTTGTCCCATGTTTCAATTATGCAGATGCTTACAGTATTTTTTCCCTTTGAGCTGACAGCTTAAGTCTGAACCAGATGACACAAGGGCTGCAAACATCCTGCTCTGAGCATTGCTTAGGGAGAAGCTGCAGCTGTCATAGACCTCCCTGGTAAATTCACACTTGCTTATTTTATAGTCTTCAGGAATTTAAGAACCTTCCTTACAGCATAAAACTTCAGAAGATTATGTAGAAGATTTTCTGAAAATGAGTTAAGGACCACTCTGAGAAGGAGATCACCTCAGATCTCTGGTTTTTTTCAGTGCTTCTAGTCTCTTCTTTTCTACTAAAGATTAAGGAATAATTTTGGTGCAGCATCTTCCAGAACCATTAGTCTTAGTCTCCAGCTTTCGAAACCATCAGTCTTGGTCTCTAGGACTATGTGCAGTGAAGCTGGACTTCATTTTGGATTTGCAGTCCTGGAAGCAAGTGACTCCAGCCAGGGGCCTCCACAGCTCCATTAGGGGCAGATCTCCACTTTAAGCCATAAAGTTTCCTCCAGAGCAGAGCCGTGCAAGAGCCAGCGTGTGGGCAGAGTGGATAATCAGGGAGCTAACATGACAGTATAGGTGTAACCTATATAATTCCAGTCCTGAGCAGCACCGTTAACCTCAACAATGAAGATTAACTTCTCTGCCAGTTTGCCACTTTTTGTTTCACAGAGGATACTGCTTTTGTCAGGTGAAAGAGAAATAACCTATTTTAGAAAGTCTCCTTCCTCCTACATCTCACCTTTTATGGCAGAAACATCATAGGGCTGAGCCATGACATTCCAGCGCTAAAAATGGATAATGGAATAGTCCATAAACAAAGTCTTTATTTTCATGCATATACACGACACCCTTCTGTTTTTATTCACTTTTTGGTGAAGTAGAAGGAGAAAAATAATCAAGGCTTGCTTGGAATAATAATAATAATAATAATAAAAGATAAAGCAACTAGACCATTTCTACCCTGCATTTGTTCCATTAGGTGATAAGCTTGACTGTATCTCTCCCCCACCTATGCAAAGATTGAGCTTTGTTTCTTCAGGTCTTAAATGGCATGATTTTGCATTTCTGCCTGCTTAGTCTGGTTTGGGTGAAGTAACGCAGTGGGGCTTTGCAGAGTGGGACAGCTGGGTGAACTGCTTATTGCTCTCTGATTCTTTCTTTCTCTTTCAAAGTGAGTTGCACTAGTTCTTTTGGGAAGGAAGGAGAAGATGGTGGTTTTGCACAAACATTCTCAGTGACTTTTCTTTTCTGAGGCAATCTTGGAATTTCCCAGAAGGCTTTTGTTTCCTTCCTTCAGCTAATCTTTATTCAATTACTGGCCCATTTTCTTTTCCAGGTCTCTGAGCCTCAAACAAAGACTTTGTTGCTCTCTTTTACTACTGTAATGGAAAAATAACCTTTGATCATCTGGACATTTTGGAATATCAGGGCAGTAATAATTCCAAAAAGATGTGGAGGTAGAGCTGCTTGTCGCCTCTGGTGGATGGATTTTTCAGAAGAGTTAGTGCTGATTGTATCACTCAGCCACACCAAGGTTATACAAAGAGCAGAAAAGCCTCAGGAACATAACAGTCGGTCTGCTCTTAACCTCAACCTTTATCTCTCACAGCCAGCTTCCTTCCCACACCACAAGCACCACGTGTTATTTTATACTGAAGCAACACTAAGCAACTGAGGTCTATCTGCCCAAAGAATGAAGACGGAAAAGGAGGATGACATGAACACAAGATCAGTGTGCAGTATGAGGACTAACAATTATGGAGCAATGCTACTGTAAACCAGTGCCAGATTACTACRTGCTAGGGCTTGTGGGCTTTGGAGTGGCAGAGGTAGGCTTTTCATCAGTCATTTCTTCTTTTGTCAGGCTGTTACCTTAACCTACCTTAACCTCTAGATGATGAGAARTGAATTTGACTGATACCTGCTGAATGAAATGAGAGAAAGCTGAAGGAATCAGGAGGTGATAGCACCTGCTTTAGTCTGTCTGAAGGCACCCATGACTGAAACCAATGCCCCTGTGCGCCCCAGGGGGATATATTCATGGTACCTGGTGGTGGTAGCTCCCATAAGGTTCCATCACTAAGTGTTCACATCACTTCACTCCCTCCCGATTAGAAATTTGTTGAATAGAGTGAATAAAGTAGGAAAAATGTGATTATTTACTTTTATGTATTTCCTGTAAATCATCCATGTAGGAGAAGGGTGATGCTTAGTGAAGTTCATGAGCAGCAAGGCCTTCTAAAGCTCTTGGCAAGGGGATAAATTGTGGAGCATGTGTCCCTAGAAAACAAACAGAAAACAAAGGAAAATCTAAAGCCCAAAGGGAAAAGTCTGTCCAAGAAAGAATGTGCTGGTGTTTCTTACAGAATTACCAACAAATGAGACAGAGATACTCGGTTATTCAGGGTTTTGTGTTCATAATAGGGGCAAAATGTTAAAGAAATCATAACATTTCTTACTCTTCATCTCCTTGATCTGCGACACAAAGTGATAAGCGGTTTATAAACATGAAATGTGGTAGGCAAAAAAACACAGACAGCTGCACAGACCAACAGCTGTGACACACACAGGAAATTTGGATGGAAAGAACCATTAGTGCATTGAGACCATCTCTTTGCCTGTTAGCAGGGCCAGCCCGCTTTTAGCAGACTTTGCAAAAGCAGCTCCTTCATGACAGATTTGAGTGCTTTTAAGATTTTTTGCTTTTTAAATATCCTCTGAGGGAAGAAGCCTTTTCAGACTTCAGTTTCTTCCTCACCTTTTCTAATTTAAGTTTTTGTCCATYGGGCGACAGAAGTAGGCCTATTCTCTATATTTATAGGACCTGTCAAACTACCATGTTGCTCCTAAAAAATATCTGAACTTCATGTTTTTCTTGGATCTGTATTATTCAAAAAAATATTTTTCCTTTGTTTTCCACAGCTTGTTCAATAAAATGACAGAGACCGTCCTAGGACAGGCATACGACGACTAGGAACAGCTATTTTGCAGCCAATGTGTTGAGTGATGGATATGTGTCCTAAATCTTACAGGAAATAAATAGCAGGCAAGACTGTACATGTCTCTTGGCACATCTGTTATCAAGCCTCAAATATTCCAGTTTTGCTTTGCAGTCCATCTGCTTATCCTCTTAATCCCTTCAGAAAAGAGTGGATTACAAGGTCAATAAACACAAGTTCAAATTTTAGAGCCTGTGTGGCAARTCTGCACTTGGGTCATCTTGATTCCGGGTTTTCCACCTTTAAGCTAACCCATTTCAAATTAATTCCAAGGATAAAATCCAAAATAAATGTTCCTCATGTAGCTGGAAAACTTTCATGGCCATTCAGTGTCCAAAATAGTCTATCCAAACATTAAAACTTTTTCTTTTATCGTATCACAATTTTTTAAAGATACTTGATGGAAGATTTTTTTGAAGAGCCATAGCTGGAAAATTACTAATTGTTTTGGCAAAATAAGAKATTTGAAGTCTTGTCTGTCTTTTAAGATGAGTCTGTCCTCTTCCCTGTCTCGCCAAAGAAAGAAAAACATGTGTCTTCTGTCAAAGGCCAACAGTAAACCATGTGGAAAGCAAAAAGCTGTAAATAAGGCCTCCCCAGCATGAAAGAYGACTAATCTTCTGCTTCCAGTAATATCACCATCCAAAACCACAGAATCACAGAATGGATAAGGTTGGAAGGGACCTCTGGAGATGATCTAGTCCAACATCCCTGCTCAGTAGGGTCACCTAGAGCATGTTAGACAGGGTTGCATCCAGACGGGCTTTGAATATCTCCAGAGAAGGAGACTCTGCAGCCTCTCTGGGCAACCTGTTCCAGTGCTCCATCACTCTTGCAGTAAAGAAATTTCCCCCTTACTTCAAGCAGAACTTCCTGTGGTTCAGTTTGTGCCCGTTGCCGCTTGTTTTGTCTCATGGCAGCACTGAAAAGGGTCTGATTCCATTCCCTTGACACCTTCCCTTCAGATACTTAGAGACATTGATAAGATCCCCCCTCAGTCTTCTCTTMCCCAGGCTRAAGAGGCCCAGCTCTCACAGCCGTTCCTCATAGGGCAGRTGCTCCAGCCCTCTGATCATCTTAGTAGCCCTACGCTGGACTCTCTCCAGTAGCTCCATGTCTCTCTTGCACTGTGAAGCCCAGGACTGGATGCAGTACACGAGATGAGGCCTCCCCAGGGCTGAGCAGAGGGGCAGGATCACCTCCCTCGACCTGCTGGCAACASTCTTCCTAATGCACCCCAGGATCCCATTGGCCTTCCTGGCCACAMGGGCACATTGCTGGCTCATGGTCAACTTGYCATCCACCAGCACTCCCMGGTCTTTCTCTGCAGAGCTGCTCTCCAGAAGGTCAGCCCCCAGCTTGTACTGGTGCCTAGGGTTATTTTTCCCTAGGTGCGGGACCCTGCACCTGCCCTTGTTGAATCTCATGAGGTTCCTCTCTGCCCACCTCTCCAGCATATCCAGGTCTCTCTGAATGGCAGCACAGCCCTCAGGTGTGTCAGCCACTCCTCCCAGCTTGGTATCATCAGCAAACTTGCTGAGGAGGCACTCTGTCCCCTCATCCAGGTGGTTGATGAAAAAGTTGAACAGGATCATAGAATCATAGAATCAGTAAGGTTGGAAGGGACCTCTGGAGATCGTCTAATCCAACCTCCCCGCTCAGCAGGGTCACCTAGAGCATGTAAGACCCAGTACTGAGCCCTAGGGTCTCCAGTAGCCACAGGCCTCCAACTAGACTCTGCATCACTGAGCACAACCCTCTGAGCTCTGCCTTTCGGCCAGTTTTCAGTCCACCTCACTGTCCACTCGTCTAACGAACACTTCCTGAGCTTATCTATGTTATGAGAGACAGTGTCAAAAGCCTTGCTGAAGTCAAGGTACACAATGTCCACTGCTCTCCCCTCATCTACCCAGCCAGTCATTCCATCCTAGAAGGCTATCAGATTGGTTAAGCAGGATTTCCCYTTGGTGAATCCATGCTGACTACTGATCACCTTCTTTTCCTCCATATGGAGGAGACATTTTCCCTTACCCAGACATTTTCCTTTGCCCTCACCTATCTTTGTACAAAAGCCACATTGTAACACTCTATTCCCAACAACCTCTCCCATGGTGTCTCATTCCTACATTTGTTGCCCCATTTCAATCCTCAAATAATTGCAAAAATGTCATCTTAATTATCTCTGATGTCCCAGTTACTTTTGCAGAAAGTTAGGTTTCATAAAAGAAAATGGAATTGAAAGTGCTAACATAGGAGACTATAATCCTCTGTTTGGGTCTGATTTGTAATCTGGGATACTGGGTTAATGTCCTGGCTCTTGGACTCAAAAACCAGTCTCTTGTCCCCTGCCATGCCTTCATTTTCCCTGTCAGTCACAGGAGGATACGTGTTCAGTGCATTGCTTGAAGTAAAATACTGTGTCTAAAAAAAATGTTTTGAGATCTGTTGATGAAAAAAGCACTATATGCTACTATCACTAAGAAAAGAGTTGAAACTGTGCAATAGAGCTTAAAATCCATACAGATCTGGAAGATCACAGTGAAGGAATTCCTCCAGCTCTCSCTACTGTCACTCACCCGTTATCAGCTACCATGGCATAAATCACCCGCTCATTCATGAGTCTACCCTTTTCTTACATTTAATGGAACTAGGTGCTAAAATTAGTGTTGGCTTGGTAAGTATAGGCTGAAGATTTGAAAAGAGAAATAGTTCAACAGCCTATGAAGTTTTAGCATAGTTCTGTATATGTTCATATAATGATGGTACAAAAGAATGTTTTCTCAATAGAATTGGAATAGTTGTATTTGAAACTCTGAGATACATGAAGTATGTGATAGGAAAGTTTATGCAGAGTTTTAAAGTTTGATTTTAATTAACCTCTTAGTAATGTATGAGTATTTTTACTTTGATACTGTGTTCTAGCATGCTATAAGCAAAGCAGTGAACAAGAGAGCTTGTTTGTTGTTAAAAAAGCAAATTTTCACAAGAACTGAATAATGCAGTTGATGCAAGTTGCTGACCATATCTTTTTCATTTATTTTCTTTTTCTGTCCRACCATTCCTCCTATGGTTTGTGTCATTTACTTGTTGCATTTGATTTCAAGTTAGATTATAAGACATTGGGGATCAAAGGTCTTCTTTCTTGCACACCTGTCATTTTCATCCYAATGTTATGCTCATCTACTCATACCATATTAATCACAACAATAACAAATTTTGTTCTATGTTGGAAAAAATGATTTGTGTCAGATACAGCATTTCATAATTCCAGAGTAGCTTGTTATTTTGAATTTACCATGTATTTTGATAATCCTGGGATGAGTCATAGTTAGTAGAGAAGGACTGTCGATTTGTGAAGATCTGGCAGAAGTCTTTATTGTTTTTCTGTATTTTCCTTTTGGCTACGGTTTTGTCTGTTTATTAGCTGGTTGCAAAATAAGAATTTAGTAGAGGACAGCAGAGGAGCTGAAWTCCACTGAAATAAATTATACTTTAGCTCTTTTAATCTGTGGATTGTCCTAGATTTTTCTAATTGATATTACAATTTTTAATTGAATTTGTGCACAAGATCTAAAGGCACTTTTCTTGATAAATTTACTTAGTCAGAGTCTGGAATTTTTTCCTGCATGATTTAGCAAAACTGTAGGAGGTTTATGTATTAGTTTAAAGTAGGGAAGTTGTAACTCATTGGGCTATGAAAATGYGATTCAGAAAAGCATTTATCTGCACATAAAAGTGTTAAAAGCTTATGACTTTATATGCAGAAGATGTTTATCATTAAAAGTTTTTTCAGTGTCTTGGGTTAATCTCTGCCTTCCCCTGTTTTTTGCCAGGCCTCAAAAGCTTCTTCCATTCTTTGACATAACTTACTCTCTTTTTCTGTGTATTCTTAAAATGTTTCATTTCTCCATAAGTTGTCTCTGGGCACCTGTGTCTCACTGACTCTATCTGTGACTCCCCTTGCCTCTTTCTCCTCTTTTCTGTGCCTTGTGTCTTTCTAAGTTGTCTAATGCTTTCCAAGTCCTTCTACTGCATACATACCTTTCCATGTACTACTCTATTTTCTTTCCTCAATGCTCTCAGAACTGTTTTGTTAGGAATCCAGTTACAATACTGTAAAGCCAAACCATAGTTCAGTTCCATCTACAAGCTTAGGAAAAAAGCATGTTGTAAGCAAGCACCCGAACAAAATATTTTTGCAGTGCAAATAGGTTTTCTGTGGGAGGTCAACTCTCAAACGTGCAGTGTATCATTTGGAGAATTCCCTTGTGGGTCTGACCTTGTCAGACAAACGTCCCAGAAACTGGTGCCAAATGGAAGTTCATGGTAAATCGTCCAGTCACTGTCTGGTCATCAAAGTTATCTCGATAGAAGAGGAGAAGAAGAAGTATCTATCTAGAAGACCAGTGCAGGGTGGCATCAGATTTTGTTTGTGTCTGAATATGTATCTCGTCCATGCCCAAATGACGAGAACTTAGCCTGCTTCACCCAAAGTGCCAGAGCAGGAGGAGCTAGAACAAAAATCAGTGGCTCCATTTTGACATAGGCAGGAAGCAATGAGAGGGAGGGGGCCTTGTTTCTTCAGCATAAATAACATTTCTGTGACTCTCGTAACATGATTCAGCAGCTCTGATGTCAATTTACAGTAACAAAAGAGACGGGAGATGGTCTGTGTGGGAAGGAGTGTTGACAAAAGCATCTTGTACAACTTCCTCTGGGCTCCTCAGCTGTGTTATCAGGGGTGGGCAGCTGTATAGGACAAGGCCAGCTTTAGGGGAGCCAAGCCCCAGACTGCTGAGAAGAGGTCTGTGGCAGCAGCAAGAAATGGGAGTGGTAGATAAGCTTTCAATCTCAGGATCTATGATCTGTGTGGGGCCACTGGCTCTGGCAACCAGCCATKAACAAATGGATCATTTGCTCAGTGTAAATAAATGCCAGTTCTGGAAAAAAACTGCACTGTGCATTGTTCAGGGGATAGCCCATTTATAGGGCATTTGTGAATCTCCAAGATACAGGATGAACCTAAAAATGTCRTATTTGGTTAAAACATCTGTAGATTTTTGCAATATTAATTTGGGATTCTCCTTTTGTATTCTGATTTTTCAGTTCAGTTCAGTTCAGTTTCAGTTTTTCAAACATTTCAAGCTGCCTGACCACAATGTTAAAAAAAAAACCAACTTTTGAAAGAGAAATTGAGATTCCACAGGGACTCTCATTATGCCAAGAGAGAAGGCTTCTGGGAACACAAAGCAAAAGAAAAAAAAACCAAAAAACACTTAGTGTGAAGTTGTGGGAAAAAAAGAGTTGGCAGTACTTTATCTCTCTTGACTTTCCTCAGCTATCTTTTCTCTATCACAATTATATCTGGTACTTTCCCTGTCAAACTACATTAAGATGCAGTTTTCTGGACCTCTTCTTTGAGATCTTGTGCCTGACTCCCCATTTTCTCCTAAGCCTTTCTTTCAGTTGGTCCCTACGTAGACTTTCTTTTCCCAGCTGCTTAGTTCCTTCTTCCAAATCTTTCTGTTGATATCTCTGCTAAATTTACTTCTGCCTGCAACTTTTCATCACTGATTATAGCACCAGGAAAACATTGCTCTGTACTGGATTGCTCATCTTGGACGTTGCATGTGAATTGTTCTGTTTATTTAGCCAAAGCTTCAGGTTTCTTGGAAGACTGTGTAACAGTGAAAGCTAGCTGAACTTCAGTGGCAATTCTCATGCTATTCTTTTTCTGAACCTGGCTCTGTGATTATGTCTGCCACTAAGTTTCAGTCTTACCTGTGGCACTTCAGCTGTTGCTTCAGTCCTGGGCTTTTTTGAAGAACAGAACAGAGAAAAGAGGGGAAGGGAAGGGAAGGGAAGGGAAAGGAGAAAGGGAAGGAAAGGAAAGGAAAAGGAAGGCAAGGCAAGGCAAGGCAAGGCTGCGCTACCTGCTTTGAAATACCTCAGATGAACTTTTCTTCCAACTGTGCTCCGTTCAGTTCTAGTTTTACACAACCTCTGTCACCTTAAATAAATAGAAAAGGAAAAACTGAAATCTCAAAGTTTTCTTCAGTCTTTGAGGATTTATTCCATCATACAGCTTGCCAGATTCAAACATATCAGGGAATGTTCTCCTTGATATTCTTACAAGACTGTTTGTACCAAGTTACTGAGTAGTTTTGTAGTTTACCCAAATGGAGACTACGTTGATTCATAATCAGTGTGAACCCATGAAATAATGAGAATCAGGAATCTGGTAGGAGACTGTAAACCACTGACTTGGTTTCTTCATGCATAGAAAACTAGACTGAACTCTAATATCTAGACTTAGAATTTGAGTGGTGAATATTTATTGATGCTGAAAATTTTAGTTTCTGGCTCTGCTGACTTGAGATGGGATCATTCTGAATCACAGCATTACTGTTTTGGGGATCCTTGCACTCAGTGAACTTCATTCACTCACTTTGTTATAGTGGCCTGGTATTTAATCCTTGCTGCACGTCATGCCTTAGAGTGTAAACACCAGTCTCATAACACTGACGTTTGATTGTTGCTCCACTTAGAGGGTACGTAGCCCTGTACAGTGTGGACCTTGCAGCGCTCAGGATGAGTGATAGCATAGGTTTCACTGTTCTCACTATAGCTGGGAGTGTGAATCTTGGCATTAGTGTTCAGAATATGGACCTCACCATGCRCACACTGGGGAGAGGTTTTGATCTTTTTCTATGCAGAGAATTAAAGTGTGAATCATCTTGGTTATAAAGTATTCGTATGTCTGCAGCACTGATATTGCAACATGCATATAGAACAGCAGCCTGTTCTCTGTGAACTGAAAGGTGTGTACCATGGTTTGGGCTGTAACCTGTAGAGGTGAAGAAGATTATTAGGCTGTAGAAAACAGAGTACAGTGATTTTAATTGTTGAGGATGAAGTACATAAGAAAACCTTTCTTCATGGTCAGAATCCATCATTAATTACTTTTGTAAATAAGATAAAGACTATGCTCCAGCCCTACACATTGTTCATGGGCATATACATGATTTCTCCTCCTTTCCTCCTTTAGAAGGACTAAGTAGAGTATGTTTTCAGGATGAAGCTCATTGAATTTCCCATAAACCCTCTTTGGCTCATCTGTCACATTTTGCTCATCTGCCCTAACCTGCTGTCTGGTTATCTTTCCCTGACCAGGCCCATCTTTCTCCTTTCTCTAACAAGACACTGAAGTTTGCCCAGCCCGAAGAGCAGTCACCAGGCAGTCCATTTATTCCTTACAAATAGAAGTAAACTGCAGTGGGTTAGATGGAGTTCCCAGCTGGAAGCTGTTCACCTGGGCATGGAAGCAGAGGTAAAGGAGTCACTGGGACTAGTGGCCAAACTTGTGGTGCACACAGAGTTAACGTGCTGACAGAAACACTGAGGTTTACATCTGAAAAACCAAATATAAAAATAATATGATGAGTAAGACTAAAATTCCCTGTTCTGAGCTTCCATGGGGCCAGCTCCCCTCCCCCCCAATTCAGGGCTCAGCAGTCACTTCTCCTTTTCTGCTGTGCCTTGCAGAAATGTGTCCTGGGATGAGTCAGAGCAGGACTTCCAGGCAGTAGCATTACTGCATTTGGCTCCCACCAAAGAGCAGGCTAAAATGCCTGCTGCTGGGGCCTCGCAGCTCTTCTCACACACTCAGAGGGCTCTTCCTCTGATTCACTTGTTACTCCTTGATACTGTTTTTCCAAATCACAGAATCATAGAAAAATACAGCTTGGAAAGGACCTCTGGAGGTCATTTAGTCCAGCCTCCTGCTCAAAGCAAGGCTAACTTCACAGTTGGATCAGGTTGCTCAGGGTGGTATCCAGCTGAACTTCTGAAAGTTTGCAAGAATGGAGATACCTCACAGCTTTCCACAGCCTCTGTGGAGATGAATAGCTGAGCCTGATCACTCTCCCTGGGAAAACTTGTTACAGTCCTCCTGCCTGACCCCATTCATGGTTGATTCCTGTTTCTCTGCTTGGCCATGCCCCATCTCTTAAGGCTTAATATCTAGTCTCATACATGTACCACTATCAGACTTTTTTGTTTGCTCTCTCCAGAAATTTCACTGAGGCTTTAGTACCTTCTCTTTGCAGTAAGTRCACTCTCAGGGCCTACCACTACTTCATCCATAGCACTTTTTATCTTTCAAAAAGGAGTTTCTGACTGTACAATAATAATAATAATAAAGTATTTAAAAATGTCCTGGAGACAGAGTGCAGAGAGTACTGTTAGTGTGAGGAAGCATGAATTCACTCCAATCCCTTGATAAGCGAGCTTTGTGGTGGAAATTCAGGACCAAAATGTCCTCACAGGAAAGAAAAACACCCGCCAGCAGTGATTAGAAAGCTGAGAGTCCACCTGAGTGAGAGTCACCTCCTTAATCAAAAGTAGATACTCTGTATGTGTTTCATTAGAAACTCAGAGCCTAGCTTCCACTGAGGTTGTGTGTAGCTAGAAGAAATAGTGCTATAGCTTCAGAGTGGCAGCAGGGACAGTATCATGTGTAAGGCTTGAGGTGTTTCCCCACTGCCTGAGTAACACCTTGTCTTTGGAGTGAGAGGCAGCCAGCTGTGCAGCCTTGCAGGCCTCGTTCCCAAAGCCCGRTTGCACACAAAGCCCGAGTAGTGTGTTCTGGATTGTAAACTGCAATGGCAATAACAAATTATTGCCAAACATTCAGTGTAAGATGCCATGTAAGTTCCTGCTGTAGTTCGAGATCTTTTGAAGGCCATTCATGTATTATTACCCTTGGGTTTAATTGCTTAAATCCGGTAGCACTGTGAAGGATCAGGTACTGTATACCTGCTTGTATGCTCTTCCTTGCCCTGATGCTGGTGAAATTTTCCCCCAAAAGACGTTTTTCTATGATAGGCTTTTGTTTAAACCCTGGAAAAGAAACAGGAAATGGTTCAGTTGCTCGTTTTGAAGGCAGGTAGCCCCTCCATGTGGTGTTTCTTAACAATTACAGTTTTAACAATATTTCCACTTATCCCAACATTTTATCAAGTTGCTCCCGAGCAACTGTGAGCTACCAAATTCTGCTATCCGATAATCTCAAGAACCAGCTAGACATGTGAGAATAACTGATTTTCCACTTTTATCTTTATTTTGTCAGCTTTTCAGCCTGAGTGCTCTAAACTGATTTTTCAGATTGGTGACCAGGCAATAGATCTTCTTAACTGAAGTAAACTWCTTCTTGATTTGACACATATTACTAATTCTGCTATTTTGTTTTGGCCTGTATAAAAAATGTCGAAACAAAGTAGCTGCATTTTTGCTTAGACTTTGTGAATCAAATTGTTTGCAACATTTAACATTATTTACTAATTATTTAAGTATCTGAATTTTTCAGTAAACAAATAATTTGTCTGAAAAAAAACATGCTAAGTTCCACTGGTGTTGCTGGGCTTTTGTGGACACACAACATGTCAGCCTTGGGGGGGGGGGGGCAGCATGAGCTGGACCCTGTGTCTTTGTCTTCCTGGATACCAGTGAGCTGTTCAGACTTTACATCTTTGTTTGGAAAGCTCCTTCAGTTCTACCAGTATATTGGGACATTAAAGCAAGAAAGTCACAGGAGGACACAAACCTCATAAATATGGGAAAGTGCTGGAGGTAGCCCAGTAAAGATGCTAGAGACTGAGAAGCAAGAACATCAATTTCAAGTAAAAGAGGAGGAGGATTTGTTAWATGGTGACTGTGTTTGTTAATTTACCATTAAAAGTGGTCTGATTTTTTTCTCTGCAGCTGAGAAAATTGTTCAGAATACAGAAATCTAAAAGCCACTTTCAGAGACATTAGGTTCAAGAGTCTCAGTGGTTGGGGAAGGTAGGAGAACATACTAGTTCTGCTCCCTGCTCCARTCATCCAATAGCTATGGTGACAAAATAACAGCTTTCGGACCCAGCCTGCAGGACTCCGATTTAGCTATACTAATTTCTAGGCTATCACTGAAAATTCACTATGGTTAAGAACACAGCTACCAACTGTGAAAAGCTCCTTTGGATGCACGCTGCAGCAGCAGCTGCCTCTGGCAGACACAAGCTGACGGATGAGTGCACAGTTCATCCAGAGTTCTGCCCTGCTTCCCTGGCGCACGGTGCAACACAAGCTAAAGCTGAATCTCTTGGTGGGAACTACTGCATCCACTCAAGTCAAAAGCAAACTCCCACTTACTTCACTGAGACCAGGATATTGCTTTTGATCCTAATAGTCCAAAGTCCTCAGTGTGTGGCTTAGGTTACCTGAGGAAGTGCCTGCCTGTAACTATGACAATCACAGATACGAGCCGTGAGCACAGGGAACTGTCAGCCACTGGAGGGAGATTCAGGAAGACAGATGATGGCTCTTCAGGCAATAGGAAAATGGCTGTGGAACACAGGAACCATAAATCTTAAAACTTCAAAACAAAATACAGAATTTACTTCCTTGGAAAATTCACTTCCAGAGAATTCAGCCTCCTATATAAGCGTTCTGCTTGTGAGGGCGGAAGGTGTAACTTTCCTTAGGCTGCATTTGCAATGCGTTCGCGTAGGATTGTGCTCCTGTGACAGGGATGCAGAGAGAGCAGCTAACCCACGCAGGGCGCTGAGGGCCAACTTCATTCCTAGCTCTCGCTCCCAGGCATGATGTTGGTATGATGGAGTGAGATTCGGGTGAGCCTGTAGCAAGGAGTAGCAGCATCAGCTGTGTGTCCTCAGGAAATGGGAGTCTTTCTGACAGCTGAAGAGGGAAACAGATCATGTGTGTCAGGGAAAATGGTAAGAAAATAATACATTTTGGAGACTGTATTGCTCAGCTTGTATAAAAGTCAATCTTCGTTCTCCTCTGACCTAATTTCTTGAGTGCATACAGTTCCTACAACACCTGTAAGAGCTGTGGATATTCTTCACCTGTAGTAGTCAGGGCATAAGTGTTTGAGAAGTTTTGGTATTAAGTGTCATCTTGGAGGTTGCAATGCACTCACCTATAAGAAAAAATCATACAAGGARGAAGCAGATAGTTTAAAAGTCATTGTGTCTTTTAAAAACTTTTGGAGAATAAACCTAGGAGGTTTTCCTAGGAGGAGGCTGCCATACTTTCTTGTACCCAAGCATCCAGAAATTCCTCTGGAAAACAGGTTTTCTACTGTATTTGCTTTTACTCATTTGCAGGCAGATATTCTAATAAGTAAAACATTTTTTCCCCCAAATTCCCAAGACACATGTTTGCAAAGGGCAGGTCTTCCACAGCACGCGTTTGTCTGCATCCCGCTGTCCGGAAGCCTCTGCCATTTCCTCGCGTGCATTTTCCTTCGGAAAGGCCCCGCCGAGGCAGAAATGCCGCGGCTCCGTTGCGGACACCGGATGCCTCCTTGCGAGCGCTTCGCTTCGCTTC
>NW_028185062.1:391106-436675 GCF_003343005.1 Rhea americana | reverse complement strand
GCCCGGAAAGTTTTAGAAGCAACTTGGAAGAGGCGGTTCCAAGGGGAAGCGTCGCTCCGGGGGCGCCCCGCTGCGCGCCTCTGCCCGCGAGTTGTAGCGAGGGGAGATGGCAGCGCCGTCCCTGCGGGCAGCCGGCTCGCTGTCGTCCTGCCGCCGCTCGGCTGGTCGGCGTCTGCGCTGCGCTCGGCAGGGCGGCGCGGGATCCGCTCCCGGGGGAGCGCGGCGGCCGTGCGCGTCCGCGGGGTGCGCGGGGGGTTGACTGCCCTCCCCAGCGAGCGCGGCTCGCTTTGCGCTGTCAGCATTCCTCCCGCGGAGAAGCAGAGCGCTCCGTCCTCTCGGCGGCCGCCGCGGCGTTGTCGGACGCGATGCAAAGAGCGGGGCCGCCGGAGTAACCGCCTGGGGATAAGAGCGCGCTGCCGCGAAGCGGCTCGGGCRGAGGCGCTCGGCCGCCCGCGCCAGGCCCCGCGGCTGGCCGCTGGGCCGGGCCGGGCCGGGCCGGGAGAGGGCCCCGCGGCGGCGCCGGCACGGGCTGGGCTGGGCTGGGAGGAGGGAAACCTGCCCTGGCGCTGAGGGCGCGGAGGTGACTGCCGCCTCTGTAAACTTCCCTCGCAGGCTGGTCGCTGGGGAAGAAATCACTGTATCCCAAACTACTGTAGTGTTTGATCAATATTTTAGTATTTTAACCCTCTAGGAAAAGGCGCGATCCTGGGGCTGAGGCGTTTAATCTGTTCTGTGATACTGTTCTGTGCGTGTTGCGACGTGCATGACTTGTAGAGGTGAGAGTCTCGGTCCAAAACGATTCTGTAGGAAGTGGTATGAGGGAGAGGGGAAGAATCCCAGCAGAGCGATGGATTCCCTAAMGGTAGCCTGTGACTGGGAGAGAAGTGAGTGCTTTGGGGGACCAGAAACCTTTTGTGCCTCTGCAGAGGACAGGGCTTCCAGCAGAAATTCAGAGCTCTCTGCAGGGCTAATGGTGGGAGGTGGATTGTAGAGAATTCTTTTGGCTGAAATTTGTGTTTCCTCCCTGGAAAATAACCTTTTTTTTCCATTTCATGGAGTGCTCTTTTGCAACTACAAGGCTAGGCAACTAGGCTTCCAGACAAAACAGCTGCAAGACTTTTGTATGCAGTGAGTGACTGTATTGAGAGCTGAAGCACTGTACTGTGAAAAGGCAAGGTGTCTGGGAGGGAAGGAGGAGGGCTGCTGCAGGAATCCCTCTTATGTAAATATTTAATTTTCTCTTTTCCAGTAGTTTTTTGCCTTGGCACCTTAAGTTTTGTCTGCGTTTTCTCATGTGCTGCCTGCTGCAGATGTGCTCAGTGAGCACTGTGAGGCAGGGGCAGCCCAGGGAGCTTCCTGGGAAGTGGCACGAACTGTTCTCTTGACTTGGTGTTCATTGTCCCCTTTCCCCTTACTCGTGAGTGTGTAAATGGCAAATTCTCATTTAGTTACTCTTTTTGAGCAGGGAACTTATTACAGATCTTATTACTGTAATACTTATTACAGATCTAAGGCTGTTGCAGAAAGAACTAAGCAGACTCAGCTCCTGACTGCTCAGCTTTGAGACCTCCACAGGATGCTTAGATGCTATAGAAAGTGCTACTTGTGGAAACTGTGAACAGGTTCTGATCACAGCACAGTAAAGTGCTGTGATGCCAAAGTGTGTCATTTGTCAAAACTGGTGAGTAAGTTATGTGCTGGCTATTTATTTTAAATATTCTTAAATAGCTCCTATATCCCTCTTGAGAAGAACACAAGTCTCTTGTAAACCCAGTTGTGCCTCTGCCTCGTAGTAACCACAGCTTTTTCAGACTCTTTAGGCTTTCTTTAGCTGGGTTCCTAAAACAAATGTTGATGACTAAAATTAGGGTTAGGAAGACTTCCACCCTCTGCAGCTGTAGTGACAATGTATTATTCTCTCTCTTGAGATCTTATCTTAGGGCTACATTTTGGTTGCTCCCTTTCTTCCCCTTAAATATCTGGCTCAGTAGCCAGCAGTTTGAGTTCAGAGACTTTACAGACAGTAAATAAACCTTACATCTCATGAGAAGTGTGTAGCTGTGGGGTAGAGAAGAGGAGGAGCTATGGAGATAAAAAGTACTTTATCTTTTAAGCAAGTTATTATGTTATGTTAGAAAAAGCACATACTGGGAATATGCACTATATAACTAGCTGTGCAAGATCAATGCAAGTGTGTCCTGGATGGTGCACTGAGTTCCTCACAGCTGTTCTGTAGCCATCTACAATTTACTATATGAGAGATGGAGATGGCTCTTGAGCTGCAAGGTAATGATGGTCAGATGTGAATGAATGTATTCCCCTCCCTCCCCCCTCCCCTTTTTGTGACTAACAAGAAAAGAAACACCTGTGGGCCATAGAGGGTTGACTGACACATGTGTGTTAGGGGATCGGTTTTCCACAGCCTACCCCCTTTATTGTCCATAACTTCAGGAAGACACTTGGTGCCTCTCCTTACTGGGGAAAGGACATTGAAAACAGGCTGCATGCCTGGATCCAAGTCTTGGGCATGTCTTTTCTCCTCTATGCTTTTGCCTCTAACTAGGATTTTGGTTACTCAGTCTCAAAGAGCCTTTCAAATGTCTCTTATGGCAGGTATGGGCTGTGAGTAGGGAAAACAATAATAAGAAAGAAACGGACCTGTTGCATTAGTTGTTGTGTTTTCTTTTCCAGCCTGCTTCTCAGAAGCTGTTAATTTTGTGACAACCGTGTGCATATCTTGGATTACAACTCACTGACAAAATCAGGATGAGAAAGGGTTAGTTTGTGCCAATTTCCATCACTGCCAAGCTGCAGAGGGCAGTTGTTTTGCTACCTTTATTCTTTAATTCTTCGTGCTCATATGGTAGTTGTATAAGTCTTGATTTTTTTGCCAGAGTGGCATTACTCCGCACAGAGAAGCTATTCTCAGTCATTTTCTCCATCTAATCCTGTCATAAAGGAAGAGGATGTCTGTCAGGCTCAGTCTGGGCTTGGAAGGGATACCTGTCTGGTTTTTAAAGCAGGAATTTATGTAAATACAGGTTCATACACAGCAGCTGATCAGCGGAGAAGGCTGTGACTAGTGCAGTATGCCTGAAGAGTCCCTTAACCTCTCTGTGCAGAGGCCTCTGTGGCTGGATGGCTTTGGCCTGTGTACCTTCTCAGAACAGGAGAGAGTCTGCTCAGTTATGGGACAGCTAGTGTCTCCAGAACTTCAATCCTTTTGTTTTCCAAAGGGAAATTTGGCTGATTCTTGCTCAGTTTTACTGTAGCTTTGTGGGTCTGGTTGTGTAGATGTGGAGGGAAGTTCTAATCTCAGTGAAGGAGGCCAGGTGGCCCTGAAGCATCCCAGGTATGCTGCAGCAACAACAGGAGTTTTCGGAGTTTTACATTGTTGAAGCTGGGAGGACAGCAGTGTCCCTGGCACACTGGGCTCTCCTGGCACTTCTGTTGCTAGCACTGCATCAGCCCAGCACCTGTCCACTTCAGTGGCTGAGGTGAATTGGTGTTTCCTGTTCATGAAGTGCTGTGGGAAAGGAAAATGGGCCTTGCTACCAGTTCCCCCAGGCCTTCCCTATTCTTTTGGAGTAGTTGTGCCAATAATACTTTAGAGATCAAGACTTGCCTCACTTTGATAGGGTCCCACCAGGTTAAACAAGAGTCTAACCAACTTTAGGATATCACAGATGTAGGACTTGGAAAGACTCCAAGAGAGGATCTGGTCCTAGTCTTTGCAGTGAAACAGCATCTGGATGAGGTGTTTAATATTTAAAAAAAAAAAAAAAAAAAAAAAAAAAAAAAAAGAGTAGGAGATTCTCCATCATAGATGGGTTGAGTTTATTGTCATAGTTTGAATTTATCACCACTTTGACATCATTTCTTTTTAGCTAAGCCAAATCATATTTGCCAACTAGGCAGATTCTTCAATGTCCGTGAAAAAGAACTGTACACTTCTCCCTTTCTCATGACTTTTAGTGTATGCAGACTCTTCTATTCTCTTCAATCTTATTCTCTTCAGCTTATCTTTACTAGACTAAACACAACCAGGTCTGTTAGTCTTTTCTTCCAGGTCATGCTTTCTAAACTCTCATTTTTATTTCTTTCCAATGGAATGTCTTAGATTTTTGCATCTATTTGATAGAATACAGATTGCGAGGCTGGATGCAGTCTGTTGGCCCAGGTCTAACTGGTGTGGAGTAGAACGGAATCACTGCCCAATTTGTGTCACACACACAATATAGCTCTGAATATCTGAATATGTCCCCAAATGTCATTTTCCTTTTTTTGTAGCAGGTTTACATTGTTGACTCATATTTAATTTTTGATTCAAAATGTGTGTCTTTTTTTTTCCTAGCACATCAGAGTTACTGTTCTGTTATGTGCGTTTCTCTTTTTTTTCTTTTTTTTCCCCTCTATAGTGTGCTGCTTTGTACTTACCTTTACTGAGATTGGTTTGATGGTATATTAAAGCTATGCTTAGGGTTCCTATAGCCAGATCAAACCACTGCAATAAAATGCCACAGAATTTTGAGCTGGTTTGAAATTGTTATGTTGGACTTTTCTTTTTTTTTGTCAAAAAAAAAAAAAAAGAGAAAGAAAAAGAAAGAAAAAAGGTGATGGATTTCATATGGGTCAGTAGAGTTTATACTTGACCAGATGTTATCTTACCACAAGAGGTTTTAGTGGTCCTCGGTCCTCTCACAGCTAGCCAAAAGGACTCTTTATCAGTTCCTTCTTGCATCCTTCCTGCTGCTCATGTCTATGGTCACTGTGCCTGGATCTTAGTGTCCTCCTTCTGGGGAGCCGTGTGACCCTGTCCTTCCACATCTCTTTTTATCTTTCACTGTAGTTTGGCCTTCCTCCTGCAGTGATCTAGTTCAGGGAGTGAAATTAAAATAGGATGGAGCCTTTACAAAATTGGTTTTCTGTTGGTTTATTTTGAGCTTGCTCACCCATGGGATCAGGTGAGAGCATTGCAGGGTGGGGGGATGAATGAAGCAGTGAGGGAGAAGGGGCGACACTGCCCCTTTCCGCTCCAGTGGCTTCGAGCCCTTAGATTGGTTCCAGCGCCCTGGATCACGATACTGCTCTCTTATTCCCATGAAAATTTCATCCTGATGATTTCAGGCCCTTTCCTATTTGTCTGTTACTTAAAGTTTTGTTATCTTTATCACTTTTTCTCCTAGGTAACTACAAACTGATCACTTAATTTGACCAAGAATCTTTCTGAGGATTGAAGTTACTGGTCTGTAACTTCTTAAATCCCCCCCCGCCTTTTCTTTTCTGTTTATTAAGATAGGTGAGACATGACACTTGCCCAGCCTTCTGGGACCTTCCCACCTAATTTCTGTAAATTTTCATGGATAATCACTGATGCTTCAGAGATTACTTTTGCAAGTTCCTTAAATGCTTTCAGGTGAATGCCGTAATTCCTTGTCAATCTACAGGTATTTCTTTAATCCATTCTTTTCTAACCTGGTCTGTTCTCCTATTTCCAAATTAATTCTGATAGTCACTTTTAACTCTCTTTTCTGGAGACTGGAGGAGACACTAGTACTTCAACCTTTACATCAGTTGCTTTCCTTTCCCGTTTGCCAGTGAAAGTGTATTTAACTTGATTTTCCTCTTTTAACATGCCATCTTTCTCTCTTTCTTTTTGTGAGTGAAGGGTTGTTRGTAACAACCCTAATGATTTAGACCAAGAGTCTGTCTAACTCAGTATCTGTCCAGGGAAGAATAAAAATAGAGCAAATATATATGACACTTCCCTGGACTACTTTTCCAGCCTCCAGTTGCTTTTAGGTATGGGGATTTCCTGAGTCTAGTATGAGTTGTCTAACTATGAGCAATCAATACATTTGTCTTCCTGGTATTTTGTCCGGTCTCTTTTTGAATCCGTGTAAATTTTTCCATCAAACTAGAGTTTTTGCAGAAGTGCTACTATGTGTTACACGCTAGTGAAGAGCTGTATTTGGGGATTTTGTCTGTTTTTGAAGCTGACTCCCACTGGCCTCATGTGATGAGGCACAAGAAAAGCCCCACCCGCTTTTCTTATTCTGAAAGAGACAATGAACAGTCTAACACTGCTCACCCTCTTTATATCAGTCACGATTTTATAGACCTTCATCGTGTTACCTCTACAACCTAGTTGTCTGTGTTGTGTTCTAATTTGTTATCTGGATGCCATTTCATATCTTTGGTTGTCTTTACTGTTCTACCCACAGCCACATGTCCCTTGGGTTTTGTAATTCTGACACACCAACTCCAAATAAAAAAATATCATAGGGATTCTCTTCCAGTAGCTCACCAGTTAGGCAAAAGAGATTTATCCTGGTAGCACCTCCAGTCAAGACCTTTCTCTGGAGCCTCAAGATACTAATAGGCCAGGGCACCTAAGGGTACTGCCTGTGCAGAGCCCAAGTCCAACCCGCTTGGGAGGAAGGTGTAGGAAGCCAGACCTCTTCACAAGGTGTCTTAGCAGCAGTTTCACATACCTGATGATAAACAAGTGTCCTTGTCACAGCATTAAAGAGTTTCAGATTTTTCCTTATGGGGAAAAGGAGGATGTGTATACGCATTAAGATACTGAGGGAGGGGATGGAGCATCTAAGGCCTCTCCATCTGGATGGTGGGAGGGTATCTTCATGCTCTCAGAAATGCTTTCCCCTGTTCTTTTCAGAGATTGGCCAGACCAACTGAAACCACTTAGAGATGACAAAACAAAGGCTTCTGCTTGATGGGACACTCTCCTTGCTTCTGATCGTGGCCTGTGAAGCTCAGCAGCTCCCTAAGGGTCATGTTGCCACTAGTTCTGGTCCTCTGTGTGAGAAGGAGGCTGAGTCCTGGGGAAACCTTTTCAGTAATGAGCGGCTGGATGCCTGGATCTGTTCCCTCATTGGCTCGCTCATGGTGGGTCTGAGTGGGGTTTTCCCCTTGCTGGTGATTCCTTTTGAGACGGGAGCTGCTCTGCGCTCAGAAGGTAAGCCTGCTACCTGGGTTAGCCTTTCTGAAGCTGAAAGTCCTGGGTTGTGACTGAATGGCACAGTGATGAACAGGACTTTGAATCATCCCAGTGTCATAGGAATACTGCCCTCTAAAATAGCCACAGTTCATTGCTTTTGGCCATACCCATCAATTTGATAGGGTYGGTCCTAGCCAGAGCTTGTGCAAAAAGTATCGTTTGGGGTGTGTGCCATGGGGAATTGCTTGGTCCAGGACCCTCCCACATACTGCTGTCTCAACCACTTTTTCTTGAACTCTAGTTATTTTTCTCATACTCTCTTCTTTGAAAACTTGGCTTGCAGATGCTTCTAATTCAGGTTTCTTTGTGCAAAATCTCAGCTGGAGATGTTTTGGCTCCTGGCTGAATTACGATCTTTTTTTTTTGTTTCTTTTTTAGCTGGATCACATCGTTTGAAGCAGTTGTTGAGCTTTGCCATTGGTGGGCTGCTGGGGAACGTGTTTCTGCACCTGCTTCCTGAAGCTTGGGCCTACACATGCAGTGCAACAACAGGTATGAAAGCCCCCTCTGCCTAAAAGCAGCTCAGGCTATGCCTACTGCTGTGCTTTTTGAGTCTGTTCCATGTTGAAAGCACAAGAAGAGCTAGACAGAGTCAGCTCCAAAACAGGCCTAGACTGGTATTCTGTTTGGATATCTAAAAGTGAATACCTAGGCAGAGTATAAGAACAACAAAAGCACATGTATTTCTTCTCTGTATTTTACAGGCCTCTAAAGATTTTAAGATTGGAGGTTTCCTGAGTTGGGTGTAGTTTTTTAGTGTTTAGCAACCTGTAATGGATTTTTCATCTATGAACTTTTTGCATCTTTCACTGAACTCTTGTAAATCTGTGTTGGGTTCCTTTACCCCCTTCCTCTAAGGAAAGGGAAGGCTTTTTTAAAGTGATTAGGAAATAATAGATCTRTGTGGTTTGATACCTGAATATGTGCACCATTTCACGTGGGAATAACACCCCATTATCTAATGTCTCCTCTAGAAGTCTGTCCCTGTCAGAGAGGCTACTCACAGAGGCTCTTTACTGGAACTTAATCAGTACTTTACTGGTACTTTAATCTGTTGAAACCCAAATGTGTTGCCCTCTCAGGCTTTGCTCAAGGAGACGTTATGAAAAATTGACTGTTCTAGAGCCATTGGCTGTGATGGGGCAAAGGAAACAAAAATTATAGGTGACAGAGCTTGGCCTGCAATTTAAACACTGGCTAGGTTGAGGTAGTGCTTGCGGTATTGGTGTATCCTCTTCAGCCCTCAGGTAGTCAAGCTTGTTGAAACCTGTAATGATTATATTTCTGCCTTGGAAAACTGATGACATGAGAAGCCAAGTAGTGCTTAATCCCATCTGTTGTAAAAACCATGAAATCCTTTCCCTACTGAGAATATGAGAAAGCGAAAAGGATGCCCTGGGTTTCTAGACTTCATTGCATCTATGTACTGGGACTTCAGATCCTCCATGGATCTGTGGGTCCCTTAGTACTCTCCTTCTTCACAGTTCTTGTGCTGTCAGTAAAACTCGCTGTCCTTTTTTTCCTCCTCCTTACAGTGGTTTCCTGGTGACTCCGCTTTCTTGCTGTAGTTTGTTTGCTTTTGCCAGACTGTCCTGAGCACAAAGGTTTCCATGACCCATATATGCCCCACTGCAGAGTCTTTTTGTTCTTCCACTGCAATGCAACCTCCATTTCTGCAGCTGGGCTGAATGGATGATTATCTCACAGGCTTGGCTGCAATTGAAAAAAAAGTTTATAGCTTTAGGCTTAATAACTTATCCAGGTGTGGCAAAAAGGTGAGTCTATAGCTCTGCTAATGGGGAGGGTTGTTTGGGCTTGCTGCTCAGTAGAGGCAGCTGCAGGATTTTTGTTGATGCAAGGATATAATTTCTCCTTGCTTCTGGAGCTCAGGGAAATTCTTAGTATTGTCAGAAAACAGTCTGGATTGCCCTATTGAAGCAAAGGGGTTGGGGCTCTCAGTCTGAATGTGCTGCAGTGAGACTTATCTATTAGATCAAAAATGAGTTGATGAAACTAATTTGCTGTGAGTTATATCTGCTCCTTACTCTTCAAAGGGACAGTGGAAACACCTCTTTTCTTGTTGTCTTGGGACTCTTGGTTAAACTGTCTGGGATGGGTTCCCGTATGGGAAAACACTGCATCCTCCTTAAYAGAATATCACGAAGATCTCTGTCTTGTTCTTCAGGAGAAGGGCAGAGCTTTCAGCAGCAGAAGCTTCTCGGTCTCTGGGTGATCATTGGTTTCTTGACCTTCCTGGCACTAGAGAAGATCTTCCTAGAGAAAGAAGAGAAGGATTGCCCAGGTGTGGTAAGTGAGCAGCCAGAGGGGAGGGAGTACTGTTATGTTTAGTTTGAGTCAGGTGCATAAGCAGTGTACTAAAAGCCTCTTCCCTGTGCTATCTGACAGGTTCAGCTAATGGGCTTGGAGCTGTGAATAGCTTGTTGTCAGTGGCCGTTAGGAGCTTTTTGCTACTTCTTTTACACTGGGCTGTAGGAGAGGATGTTTCCTCTTCAAGATTTGGTTTTTGGTTTTATCTGAGATTTCTCACCTGTGGGTTTGTTTTTTTTTTTTTTTTTTTTTTTTTTTTTTTTTTTTCCTCTCTGTGAACTATGTAAAAGACAGCTCCTCTTTTATGTGGCCTGGGAGCTGAAGCATTGTGCAGATGAGACTTTATCAAGTGAACTTCAAGGGATGACAGCTTGCCAACACAGACCGCTGGATGATCCGTGACTGTGACTCATTACTAGGCACTTCACTTCTTTCTTGGGGCTCGGTCAGGACAAAGAGAGCCTTCTCTGGAAGGCTCTTTTCCTGCGTATAACCTTGGTCAGGCCCCTGTTCTGTGGAGCTAGTACATTGTGTAGAAGGGATTTATGGTTGGCCAGGTTGTACCATGTAATGCTTCAGGCAAGAGTCATCTTGCAGCAAGAGATGCATTAACAAAGAAGTAATGGAAGGTAACCTCAAAACAGGAAGATGGCTAGTCTTTAGCGATCTGCACAACTTGTAGCAGCAGCTCCTATTGACTGTTGAGTCCTTGCTGTGTCATGCCTTTTGAGAGATGAAACTGGAGATCAGGCACTGCATAACTAGATTTAACTCTGATTTAACATGAGATTTTAAACTCTGAAAGGAATTTACTCTCCTAATATGAGAGAGTAAAGTCTGAGGTAAACAGTTTGTTGTGTTTGAAACTGACAATCCCAGTTATAGAATAATTCTCTGAACTTAGTTATCCTGGTGCACTGGAGAGAACAAGACTGTTTACCCTGCTTTCTCCTCTGGCCTAGAGGGAGTTGAATTTCTCTTGTCTCAGTCTTTCCAATGGGACATGGCTCATAGCCATAAGGTTTAACTTGGATTCCCAGTCTCTCTTGTTATTTTCCATTTCCTGATGGTTCGGGAAGTCTTTGCTCATGTTGTCTAACTGTGTTAGCCAGTTAGCCTTGTAGATGAAACTTAATACATCAATTCCATGTTACAAATGTGACAAAAAGCTCTCTGAAATGTATCTCATTTCTCATAGTTATAGTTATTAGAATGTGGTACCAAAGTTACTGATTTGGGGCTGTAGGGACAAAAGGATTCAGGCTGATAATTGGATTTCTGACCCTGATTCATGCTCTTTGTTGGGGACAACAAGGCAGTGATGAGTTGTTTTTCCCTAATTTAGGGCTCTGATTCTAAAGCACCAGAGAAGATTCCCAATGGAAGGGGCTTCCCCCCTCAGAAGGTATCAGGAAGACCCCAAAGAGTAGGAACGGTTTCAGCTCAGTGTAATGGCTCCTCTCTCCAGTCTCATCCAACAGACAACAGGATCAAGGTAAGACATCCACAAGCAAAGTTCAATTAAATGCTTCACATCTTATGTTTTCTAGGGCAAATATTTTAAAGTTCAGTCAGGAGAAAGTTGTCTGTGGAAAGTATTGTTCCAGAGTGGGGAACTCTTGTTTAAGAGCGTTACGCTTCTTTTTGCACTGTTGAAGTGTCCATCACAGTTACAATAGGTGGGAAATAGCAGTCTTACTGGAGAAAATCTGCAGCTTATGCAAGAAAGGCAAAGTCACAATATGTCTTCACAATAGTCTGTTTTGACTGAATTCTGAGACCGAAACACAGTACTTCCGTATTTTGTAACACTGTATTTTGTAGTCAGTATATAGTATTCATTTAAATTTTGGGGCAATGATTTTTCTTTTCTTCAGTGTCCGCACTGTAGCAGTTGTGAGCACCACACTTCCTGTTCAGACAACTTTTAGATGCATTTTGACAGTTGAAGCTATTCATTGTAAAACATAAGGGTTTGGTTTCTCAGATTAGCAACTGTCCACTGTTGAAAGGGGCCTCTTGCCCACTTCTGTCTCCAAACATGCATTTTCCATCTCATCGTTTGATCTCACAGTGAGGCAGCTCAAGGAGCTAAACAGGCTGAGAACTTTTTTTTGTTGTTGTTTTTGTAGGTTTAATTCTCTGCTGATTTAGCTTCTTGAATCAGCTTGCTATGCTGTCAGGGATCCTGTAGTGTTGGGATGAGGGGTTATTAGGAAGGTCATAAGATTGGAGGTGGGGCAGAGAAACCACTTGGCAGTGGCTAACCTTTAGACTGTCTTTGCTTTCACTTTTGGTTTTACTTCACTTTCTTTGCATTGTGAAAGCCCTGAGGGAGAGAGTAGAAGACCACTTTTGCAAAGAAGAACTTCCAGTTTGAGTCTGAGAGCCTATTAAAAATACACAAGATTGCAGGAGAGTAACTACAACAAGAAAATGTGGTTTCATGAGCTAATCCAAACCTGGATATGTAGTCAATTAGAGGCTCTGCAATCTTTTAAAAAAGCAGAGATGAGGAGCTTTTTAATCTTCGGGTCTGTAGACAAGACAGTTTGGGGTGACTGTTAAAGTATAAAAATACCCTTGTGAGAGCCTGATTAAATTTGAATAGTTGAAAGCTGAAGTTAAACAGTAGCAGGCTAGAAATCAATCACAGCTCTGTAACTGAAGGTAACTTAACTGCTTTGCTGTAACTTTGTTGCTCTTACTACACATTAATGTGAAAGATATGCTGAGATCACTGTCTATTTTTGATATTTCTCACATTCGTGTGATGTGTACATATGGAGGCAGTGTACAAATTGCAAGTTGTCACCACGGTGGTAGGGGTAGTGAAGCTGATATTACTGGTTTTGAAAACATTTTGCCATTATTTTAGAAAGCTGTATACATGGATTTAGGAATTACAGGCTGATTAGTCTGACACTGGTTTTTAAGYAGAAATGAAACAGTGATCGAGGACAATTGCTCAGGGCCTTGTCCTAATGTAAAAATAATAAGGTAATTAATGCTAATTGGTATGGTCTTATCTTATGGAAGATAGATTTTTTCGTCCTCCAGACTCTTTTACTGACTTTTATTCAATCATAAGGTTGATTTGTAATGATACTGGAAGATGTATATAAAACCTAATTTTGCTCCAAATTCTAGTAAAACTGGTGCTGTATACAGTCAACTTTGCCAATATTATCTGTATTAAAACTGATTACTATCTATTACAGAGATAGTTACAAAAATTAACTAGGGACTAGATTTATGCAGCAGCCTCGCTCAAAAATATGCTCACTGCTTGTTTACAGTCTTTGTAAAGGATAGTTTGAAAAAAGTGTATTTTAACATTTGCAGCTGTTAGTCTGTTACTTAAAGGGATGTTATGACTGCCCGAGGTCAGTGATACTTGGGAAACTGACTAACTTGATCAAAAGAACTGGATTTTTAACATGTTCCAATACATGTAAATATTAAGCATTAGATTAAGAAACAAAGAATGCAGATCACATTTACAACAGGGACAGTTTCCAGGAAGCCTGTGCCCTGGAAAAATATGCAAAAATTGTAGGAGAAAATTGTTCAAACATGTTCTTCCATTATGATGCTACAGCTAGGAGGATGAGTGAGTGGGAAATATCAACTAAGGCAAGGGACAAGAGTTCCTCTTTCTATACAAAAGTAATGGAACAGCTATATGACATGTTTCCAGTAGTTTTATTCACAATATCCAAGGAACTACTAATAAATTTTAAAAGGATAAGGAAAGAGCTGAAATAGGTACCTGAAGTTTGGAAAACACAGTAAAATGAGGAGCTTTTTAATCTTTAGGTCCATAGACATGACAGTTTGGGGTGACTGTTAAAGTGTATAAATACCCTTATGAGGGCCTGATTAAATTTGAATAGTTGGAAGCTGAAGTTAAACAGTAGCAGGCTAGAAATCAGTCACAACTCTGTAACTGAGGGTAACTTACCTGTGGATCAACTTACCTAGAGACATAGTAAATTCTTTGTCATTTGTGAGGTTTAGGCCAAGATTTAAATTGCTATTTGCAATACACGGTAAAGCTTAAAAACACGGTATAGCTTAAAAACAATGGACTTTATGCAGAAATTGAATGAGGTTATTTCAGTTGTGTTATGTAAAAAGTCAGTCTAGATAATCAGGAAGAGCCCTTTTAGCTTTAAGATCCTAAAATGTCTGTTCACTCTTGCTGACTATTACTGATAGGCACACTAATAGGCACACTAATAAATGACATGTAGTTTTAACTGTTGCTTTGGAACTTGTGAGTGTGTAATCAAAAATCTTTACTTTCTGGTAGAGGAGGAATTACCAAAACTACCAAGATATTCTGGTCTTGTTACCCTGTTTAATTAGGAAACAGTCATTCCATCTGTTTTGTCCATCCTTTTCCAATACCTTTTGAACCCATAATTAATTTTACCTGAGTTCAAGAGAGGATAGAATAGAAGTCTTGAAGGTAATCAAATTCCTACAAGTTCCATCAAAATCAGCATGTGGGTGGAGGAAAAATGCAAACTAATTTGCATTTTTGAAAATACTTCCTTTTGAGGAAGTATTGGGGAAATGTTGCACATTGTTTGGCAGCATTGTCTGGTTGGCAAGTCAGCAGGAGGGTAAGTCTTACTGCCCTTACCTGGTGAGGAAGGGGCAGTCGTGCAGGGCGTGAGAGGGAAGGACATGCAGGGGAAACAATATTGTTAAAAATGAGCAAGGTAGGTGCTGGCAAAAAAAAAAAAAAAGAGAGAGAAAAAAAAAAAAAAAAAGAGAGAGAGAGAGAGAGAGAGAGAGAAAGAGAGAAATCCATAGCAAACCCATTCCAGTATTCATTCAGTAGCCCCCCCTCTTTTTTAAAAAAAAAGAGAACAAGAGGAGAAAGGTACTATTTAAACAAACAAAAAGTGGAGTCACCCTTCAGGGCTTCAAAGATTACTAAGCTGCAATTGCTTGTCGGTGGCCATATATATTAGAACTAGGGCTATAACAACATTGCATGTGAGAAGGGTCCTTTGCACCCAAATATAATTTGGTGCTTTCCTGCATTACAGCCTTTAAAGTAATTTTACTTGTGGAGAGAATAGTTGTTCCTTCCTTGCTCCTTTTTCTCTGTAACACAGGCATCCTTGATGATTTGTAGATATATGTTTTATTGCACAGTGACATTAATTCTGCAGCATGAACATAAACACTTCATCTAGCTGCACTGTTTATGACTGAAGAGAACCTCCTATTGGGTATTCTCAGAATGTAAATGTCAGAGGCTTGTAACTGTCAAATCAACCCAGTTTATATCTGAACACTCCAAGGCTTTGCTTCTCTCAGTGACAGCTTTTACCCAAGCCACTGACAAGAAAAAATCCTAATATTTTAATCGTTAAGTCTTTTTTTCCCCACTATATATAATGATATGGGGCATGTGTAAAACTTCTGTGAATAATAATTACTATCCTATGAGCAAAACCCAATCATCTGAAATCCCAGCATGAAAAGGACAAATTTTAGACAGTCACTTTAGACTGAAAATTAGACATGAGAAATAAAATTATTGTGTGTTGATGTTCTTCTTTGCAAAACATGAATGGAACATGTTTTGCATCCATTGTGGAGATGCTGTTTAGATTATTACTTATTTTAGCTAGACCTGCTTAACAGGCCATTTTCACGTTTAATAATGGACGTGCTTTTAAAAGATTAGAGCCTTTCAAGATGTCTTGACATTGTGCAGTAGAAAATGCTGTGCATAAAGATGATGCCTTTTGAGAGATACTTGGCTGAAAGCCCCACGTGAGCTGCAGCATACAGATAGACACTTTCTTTTATTTGACCACAGGAAGAAGAGSGATTCCCCAAGCAGAGTTCAATAGAAGCAGGGAAAAGCAGAAGACCAAAAGGCATGCTGATGGCCTGACTATAAAACCCATTAGCACTTGTGTTCTTCCAGCTAAACTTTGGTGCCTGATACTATGGTGAAGTAGGAGGTTAATGCCCCAGTTTTTAGACTGCCTCTCCACCCACAAGTTGCTGCTCTGTAGCAGGAGCTAATGTATACCAGCTTCATTCTTGCAGTCCAGAAACAGACTGGTGTATTAGCTACCACCCAGACTGGTGATAATTTAAACTGTTGTGCTGCATAGTGAGCTGCAGTATGTCTGGAGCCAGCACATGGTAGTTTTTTGTTAAATATGATGGAAAAAAACAGAAGCTGTGAGCAAAAGGGCTGGGATTTTACACTTATAAATCATTTCAGCCCAAATAGCCAGAATTCATCTGGAAACACCCATAGATACAGCAGTGGTTGGGAAATCTAACATGGAGATAGACTTGTGTGGGGAAGGAAGTTGGCATATGTCTGTAATTTTCAGAAATGTGTTTGTCAGCATGCCTATGCATATACATGATATCCAGCCTTCTGGTAGGTGGACTTTTGGTGACTTTCATCATTATCTTTTCTCTTTTTATTCTTTCTTAAGGGAAAGCAAGCCCAAAAGCACAAGCTTTTTTAGTACAACGCTTGAAGATTTGTTTAGTTATAAAAAGCAATTTCAGCAGCATTTGTTCTGCTGCACTGTTCTTGCCAGCTCTTAAAGAGGAGACATTTATCAGTTCTATAATAAAATGCATGACTAAAAGATGTGGTGAGGTCATATTTGAAGCCAGTCATCTCTGTAAAGTAGTGAGTGTTGCCTAGAATTGCTTTGATTTACGATCGATATATTCTTTATTTTGGCTATCGTTTTCCTTTCAGCTTTTCTGTCTCTGTATCTACAGCTTCTTTGTCATTTGCCTTCTTTCTTCCTCTCCTCCTAATCTTGGACAATGCTAGCCTACCTTAAAACAAAGTTTACTCTAAAACTGAACACAACATTTAAGTTGTACCTGTACACTGACATTAAGATTTTCACCAGAAGTGCCATGTTCTGTCCGGTGTCATTTGACCATGACTCTGTATAATCTGTGTCCAGATCTTGTCTGGTGCTTTCTTTCATCTTGTTATGTCTCCTCCTTTATCAGGGGCTCTTCTTCTCTTTGCAGATTAGTGGATACCTCAATCTGCTGGCCAACACCATTGATAACTTTACACATGGCCTAGCAGTAGCAGCCAGCTTCCTGGTTAGCAGAAAGGTAAGGTCTCTGTCACATGCCGTATACTGAACTGGAGATGCCTGTCCTCAAGTGTGACGCAACATGTAAAAATACAAAAAGTTGTGAGGAATTCCTCCTATTTTTTGAAAGTGTCTGAGATCATGGAGAAGCAGTTCTATCCTGGCCCTATAAGCTAGAGCCCCTTCAAACGCGGGAGATCTTTGTCCTTTGTACTGACATGTGGGGAAAGGTTACATCATCTGTCCCTTCACTGAACATTTCTAAACTCTAAATAACAAGAGTCTTATTTTGGAGAATGGGGCCTTGACATGCTGATGAAAGTCTCAGCCTTTCAGAGCCAGAGGACCATTTCCTAATTGACTTCTCTTCTCTGCCGTAGGTTGGACTCCTAACCACAATGGCAATTCTCCTGCATGAAATCCCACATGAGGTAAGAGGGCTTTTTATTCTGCTGTCCTGAGGGATTGAAGGAGTGCTTCATCTGCTAAAAGAGAAGGTCTAAGTTAGGTTAACATTTTCTTGTCCCTTTATAAAGATGCTTCTTCTTGGAAACTGGCAACATGAGAAGCTAAAAGAAGTCTTGAAGCACTTGTTAAGGATGGCCTTTGTGTTTGGAGATGTTCATATTCATTAATTGTTGGCTCTTGGTTTTCTTAGGTAGGGGACTTTGCAATTCTACTTCGGGCTGGGTTTGACCGCTGGAGTGCAGCTAAGATGCAGCTTTCCACAGCTTTAGGGGGGATTCTAGGAGCCTGCTTTGCAATATGTGCTCAGTCACCAAAAGGAGCAGGTAAGGCTCCCTGGGGCTTTTGTAGGAGTGGAGAGGCCTGTGATAGCTGTGTGTTCTCTAACTTCTCTGTTCTCTCTTGTGATTTTGCCTCAATAATAATGAAAACTTTCTGTATTTGTGCAGGAGAAACAGTAGCCTGGATCCTCCCTTTCACTTCTGGAGGATTTTTGTATATTGCCTTGGTAAATGTTGTGCCTGATCTCCTGGAGGAGAAGAATCCTTGGTAAGTGCTCCTGTTCAGCTGTAGTTCTTCTTACTACCAGGAGCAGGAATGTAACGCTTCCCCATGCCTGTTCTGGGAGCACGTGAATGCCAGCTTTCCAAATCCCATAGACAAGACTAGTATATAGATAGGCTGCTGTGCTAGGAGTTGAGTTAATGGGACTACAAAGACCTTGTAAAACATGAGAGCCTCCAACGGGTCAGCTCTAAAGATTTTGCTGGTCCGGTGTATTATCTGTGATAGTGGCCAATAGCATGTGCTTAATGAAAGACTGCAGGAAACAACGCGAGTGAAAAATGACAGAACCACAGAATAGCTGAGGTTGGAAAGAACCTCTGGAAGTCATCTAGTCCAACCCCCTTGTTCAAAACAGGACAAACCAGAGGAGGTTCCTCAGGACTGTATCCCACTGGGTGATCCTCTACCCAGTATATCTTCTCAGCTTCTGGCTGCTAGTGGCTTAGGGGCTGCTTGAGTCTGGGGCTCACCCAGACCTTTGTGTCTGATAACTGTACATGGACCTATCCTTCACATATTTCTCTAATGGCTTTTTGACCCTATCCATTACTTGGGGCTTCTGCAATTTCCCTTTGGCAACAAGTTTGCATAATTTGACTGCATTGTGTGAAATCATGCTTCTTGCTATTTGTTTTTTAGCCTCTTGCTTATTGATTTCATTAGATTCCTCTGTGTTGCTGTGTGAGTAGAGAACAATAGTTTCCTTCTCTTTATTATTCACCATTTTATAATCTTTTCTTGTATCCTGCCTCAGCTTCAGTTTTACACACTGGAGAATTCTAGTGTATTTGACCTCCTCTCATATATAATATCCTAGTTTCTTGGAGCCTGACTCAGGCTGTGGCTGGTCATATTCCAAACTCATCTGTGTCACAGTAGAGACCCTCTCCAACCTGGTGACAGAGCTGCTCATGAGTGTTCTCAGTTACTTCAGTCACAATGAGGCAGATTAGCTTCAGCAGTTTAACTGAGAGGCTCAGCTTCTTGGCTCAACTACTTTCTTTTGACCAAGATGGATAAAGTGCTCAAAAGATAGCTCCAGAGTTGTATCTGAGGAGGCAGGAACCTCTGGTAGAGAAATGTTAATGAACAGCTGCGAGCTTGCTTTTGAATTGAACAGCTGTGCCCTCACAAAAGGTTATCAGAGTGTGCAGAGCCAGTGGGTATGTAGCCACTTTAATCCAGCATAAATCTGAGATAATGCTAAATCAGTGGCAAAATTCATTAGCTTTTTTTATTTTTTCAAGGTAATTGTTGGCTGAATGAGGTCCCTAATCCATCTGTGAACTTGCTGCACAAGTGCTGGTGCTATTGTAAGAGAAAGGTCAGGAATAGGCCTCAGGGTAGGTGCATGATTCAGTCAGCTTATATTGATTTGGAAAACTTGAGTCAGGCCTTGCAGCTGAATGGAACAATTACATGTCAGTTTATGGACAGCTTCTTGTGTGGGGTGCTGAGGAAGAGTCTTCTCAGCTGTGTGAATGGCTTCACACAACTGCTGTCTTGTCCTTTTGATGAATCTGGAAGGGCAAAGAACAAACCAGTTGAGAGCCTCTGCACTGCTGCCTATTGGGATTGGTCTGTGGCCCCTCCTAATTTTACTGTTTCTTTCCCAGGAATTCTCTACAGCAAGTTCTACTCCTGTGTACAGGCATTACAGTCATGGTGCTACTCTCGCTCACAACAGAGTGACCTCTGCGCAGACCTCATGATGCCTCCCAGAGCCACCACAGTGACTCTGAGCTGACAAAGGAATAAGGAACACTAATGTTACTTGCTATGTGTGCACATGTGGATCTGGCTGCTAGTAGGAGAAGTAAGTGAGAAAGAGGCCTGAGTGTGCAGGACTTCATTCCCTGGCTCTCCTATCCCTATTCTGCTAAAATCTCATACATCAGGGCTTCGTCTTTTATGGAGCAAAAGATCCAATGGGCAGAAATGAACTGCTCCATGGAGAATGGACAATGTTTCATTCAGTTCACTATGATGGAACTGTATCTCCCAAGCTCTGGCATGAAAATAGAAGACACTACCCCAGTAGCTGATGAGGAAGAAGGACTTATCCTACCACTCAAAGGATTGGAGACAGAACAGGGATGGCAAAATGACAATAAATTAACAACTTGAACCAGAACTCCCTACCACCAGGAGTTATGGTGCTGTGAAAACCTGCATTGTAGATAGTGGGGGAAAGGTCCCTTTCCAACTTGATCTCTAGTTGTTCAATGAGATCACTTGTTTCTAAAGGTAGTATTAGCCTTGGTAGTCCACCTTTTTGGCTTATTTTGTATTCATTTGTGTTGAAATCAAGCCAGAAACTTCAGGCACTTTGGCATAGTTCACAATTAAATGGCTCAGCTTGAAGATGACTTGCCTAAGCCCTAAGCGCTCCAGTAACTGGCATGGCTTAGCTGTTTATCTGAAAAATGGTCAGCAAGTGTTTCTTGTATTGCTAGACTATCAGCTCACCTGTATCTGGAAGGAAACTCATGGAGTTGCTGCTACTGGCCTCCCTCCCCACCTCCCTCTCCCCGTAAACATTAGCTGAGTATGGCTCTGAGCCTGCTCTCAAGACCTGACTCACTCACCGTCTTCCCTAAGCCAAGTTTCAGAGCTCTCTTGAGGTGGAGAGTTTGGCTTGTTAGCCCTGTTCAGCATGCTAGGGCAGCCCTAGGCTGAGGTTGGGCCAGGGTTGAACACAGTACAGCCCAGTCAGCTGCAGGTAACCCAAGGTTGGCTCCTCTTCTATTCAATGTAGGATATTTAAGAACATGCTATAACCAAAAATATGGAGAGTAGTCTACTTCTGGGCTTTTTACCTCATAGTGGAGTTAGACTGTCAGGGATGAATGGGTAAGAAATAATACTGACAGTTCTTAAGAGAAAGGGCACAACAGCAAAGAACACAGGGAAGGTGAAATGGAAAAAGTGAAACTGCTGGTGAAAAGATTAAAAATAAGTCTAGAAAAGCTAAGTGTGCTAAGTAACGAGAGAACAGGGTATGAAAGGTGGCAGTAAGTATACTTTAAGAGGAGTTTTCTGTTGTGTGATGCTTGGGATTCAATTTGTTGACAATCTGAGACCAATAAAAATAAAAGATGTTTCTAGTGTTTTGTGTGCATCCCAGCTGACAGACTGACCAGGTTGCCATTCCACAGGGACGTTTTAGTGCTACAGAGATCCGCATGATTGCTGGATCATCTGTTCTGCAGCGGTCATCCTTATTCTTCATAAATCTGTTTAAAAACTCACCTTCCTGGATGCAAAACAAGTACCACAATGTGAGTTGCACCAGTTCAGCTCTGTCTTAAACAGTTTCTGTAAATCAGTATAGCTCTCCAGATTGCACAGGGCTAGTCTCTTTAGAGGGTGATTTGGCTCGGAACAACAAGGCGGGTATACTGCCTATAGCAGAGGCGCTTATTTCTCCGAGAGAGATTCCTCGTTGACACTGTTCTATTTTTATGACTGCTCCTGTCCTACTTTTTGGAGAGGGCTGGAGAACTTGTGTTTGCAGTTTGCTCTGCCTGGGAACTGCTGTCTAAAATCTGTTCTGCTTTCCTCACTGATAGGTTTACATCAATAGCTAGCTTCACTGCAGCAATGAGGGAGGTTTAGTGCAATTTTCTCTATTACAAGTTGCCCTCCTTTGACAACTCCTGCCTCTGTCATCTGTTTTTCRCTAAGTCTGAATCTAAAATCCACTTTCTGTTTTCCTGGAAGGAAGATTCATCTGATTAGCCTTCAAGGACTCAGGGAGTATGCTAATCCCCTCCTTCTAGTGCCTAGCAATTTTTTTTTCTCCCTTGGAGACTGAAGCTAACCAGACCCTGTAGTAGCAATCTGAAAGAAGCAGGTTTGCATAAAAAGGTATGCCTGCTCTTTCCCCAGATGTCTTACTCAAAATGCAGCTGGCATATAAGTCAAGGCATTACCAGCTGAGTGCCCAGAAACTGGTGTTACTGCATCAGCACCAAGTCTTGCCAAACTGTAAACCATAGTAAAGGTTTTGTGCTCAGTGTTCAGGAATGTGAAGTGGATGACACCGAAGAATTAATTTCTGAGTTGCTTTTCTTGGCCTTCTTCTAAGGCAGCACAAGGCTTATGGGAGGGGCTGGTTAATTTTCTACTGTGTGCAGCGTCAGCCCTGGGGCTGAGGATGCAGAGCCTTTGCAGGAAATGAAGCATCATTCCATCACATTTGTCACTTACGAAAATGCAGAGAGAATCATATTTTCTATTTTTTTTCTAGCTGCTGTTATGCATTTTCCCCTTTCATCTGTATTGGTCTGCTCTACATGGAGACAATAGAGATGACATAAATGGTCTGCAGTGTGGATTTGTGTTTTCTGTTTTGAAGCTGCTGCTTTTCTATGCCTTTGAATTACAGAACTGTCTCTCTCATTTAGTAGTCCAGATGAGTCTGTGGACTGTCTTGCTTTTTACTCTACTCTTTGAACTTTTACTATTGAAATAGAAGTTCCTGAACCAGTCTGCTGTCATAGCAGTGTGGGCCAGGCGTGTTGTAGTGTATGTGGAATCCTAGTTCTCTGATGCAGGTCTGTTTGTTTGAGAAGGATAATCATGTGAGCTACTCCTTGAGGGGAGTGCCTGTATGGTAACAGACTGATCAGACAGTTGTGCAGCCATTTTTGTGGTCAGTGATTCTTCACCTAAAAACTTAGCAGCCTAGCTGATGGTTACCTTCCTCAACACTTAACACTAAGCTGGTAACCTGCTGTGTGGAACAAAGACAATCATTCATCAAAAATTGTATATGGAAAAGACAGAAGATCAGCTTGTAAGGGAATGTTTTCATTCTCCAAAAAACACAAGTTTAAAGTATGTCTTATCCCACCCTTCATTTGAAAGATTTTGAGGCTATAAATACTGAATGGTAGTAATGATTCTCTGTTATTATGAAAGACCGTTTTAAGAAGAAAGAAAACAACAACCTAAGAGCTGGAAGAAGATAAAAGCAGGTAGGTGACTGAGGGCATGATTTCATGGTATGGGTGTTTTGCTAGCAATGTACCTTTTAGAATTTGTGTCCCTGGTTTCACCATGCTGCCCTCTGTGGTTGCACTGAGAGTTCTGTCTGTGGGGCTGTGTTGTGAGCCTCTCTTTACCTCTGAAAAAAGGAAAGGGGGATGCAGGGGGAACGTGGACAGTCTGTTGTGTGGTTCACAGGCTCCACACAGAGTGGCACTTCCACAATTGCATTGGTACAGAGGGGAGAACAAGTGGAAAGAATCTTAAGCACATGGGAACTTCTTGAGGTAATGATCTTGCCAAAGTTCTGGTCTTCTGAAACTATTGCCTGTGAAAGAGTAGGGTGACACAATAGGATTGCCAAGTTCAGAGAACAAGAATATTCTGATCCTTCCAGGATCTCTTCAGCTGTCAAAATAGAAAGAGCTGTGTTATCTGGGGAGCAGTATCTAGACCAGTGATTGTACTTGAAAAATATTTTTCATTCCTGCTGTGAGAGGCTCGTAATTTAGCTGGTATGTGTTAAAAAAATTCTTTCAATGGCAGCCCTGTCAGTTCCTTTCAATTTGTCTGCCTTCAAGGCAGTAATGTGCAGCTGCATGGATGGTAATCCCATCTGTCCAGTACAAACTGTTGAAGAGAGACATGCTGAAATGTGCTTAAGCAAGCTTTATCCGTGTTGCTGCATGTTTCCACCAGGCCTAGTGCTCTGGGGGGGAGCAGTAGTATGTTGTTGAGTAGTAGTTGAGAGTGCAGGAAGTGAGAAGGGGGTAAAAAAAATAAAAAGGGGGGATGGGGGGAGACATCAAAATCTCCTACAATTGAACGGTTGCTCTTTGGAGGTAATTCAAACTATTTTTTTTCAAGTAAAATCAATATTTTTGAAAGATTGAGGTTAAATTTGTAATTTAGACTTATTGTACTCTTGGATCATTTTAGCTGGATGCCAGATTTGACAAGGTAATGTGCTAACAACTGGCCTTGGGGACTGGGAGAGCTGCAGCCGGAAGAACAAGTTCCATAGAACAAACAGGATCAAAAGGGATTTTGTGTCCCCTCTATTTAACTAATGGCTTGGATTTAGCCTGCTTCTCCTAGACCTTTAGAGCTGTTTTATGCACTTTAGGCCTTGTTTTCCATTAAGTGATAACAAAGGGGTGAGGAGAAATTATCAAAATGCCAGAAAACGCTGCTACTGGTTAAATTTCATAGTCATTTTATTAAAAAATGCTTGATTTCTGTCTTACCGGTACCCACCCCTGCCCTTCCGCTGCCCGGGCCAGCGAGCAAGAGCCGAGCACGAGGGGAGAGGCGGCTGCGGGAAGGGCGGGAGGCCCCGCGCAGGGCCGTGCAGCCGCCCCCGCCGCGCAGGGCCGCCGCGACCGTTAGCGAGGCCGCGACCGTTACGGCCGCCCCTCCCCCCGCCTCGCGCGCACCTGCCGCGCGGCGCTCCCCGCGGGCCCGGGCGGGGAGCGGGGGGCGCCGGCCCCGTTCCCCTTCCGGGGCCGGCGCGGCGCGGCGGGCGGAGGCCCCCAGCCGGGCTGCAGGGGAAGCGCCCGCCCCTGCCGCCCCCGGCGCGGTAAGATGGCGGCCGCGGCTCAGGCGCTGAGCGGCTCCGGGCTGCTCCTGGCCGCCGCCGCCCTCGCGCTCCTGGCCGTGGCCATCGGCACCGACTCCTGGTACGAGACGGACGCGCGGCGGCACCGCGAGCGCTGCCGCGGCTTCGGCCACAAGCGCAGCGACCCGCCGGGCTCCATGTCGGCGCCCAGCTCGCACCTGCCGCTCCGCGCGCGGCCCCCGCGGGCCCTGCTGCCCGGGCGGCCGCCGGCCCCCGTCCCTGCCGCCGCCGCCGCCGCCCTGGACTCGCACTGCGGCCGCCGCTTCAACTCCACCGTCTCGGGGCTCTGGAGGCGCTGCCACCGCGCGGGCTACGAGCCGGACAGCGAGGAGCTCATCCGCAAAGGTGCGGCGGGGCCGGGCCGGGGCGGCGGGGACGCGGCGGGGCCGCTGCTGTCCGTGGTGCTGAGCGCGGCGGCGGCGGCGCCCGCTGCAGCGCAGCCAGCGCGGCCCGAGCCACCCCCGGCGGTTCGTACGCCTCCCGGCCGCTTACGGTGCTGCAGTGCCGGGTGGCAGCGCGGCCGCGGAGGGCCCTTGCCGCTCCGGCAAGACTTGGCTGTGGGCATTCACCTAATCCCTAGCTCCTTTTTGGTTATTGAGTGCCAAAAGATGAGCGGCATGTATATTTTTTTTAATGTTTGTAGCCCTGGGATGTTCACGGCATGGGAAAAGGGACCTGTTGTTCCTGCTGTAGCACAGGGGTTTCTCGTTGCTGCAGTGGATTGTCAGGCCTTCACCGTGGCAGATCTGCCATCAGTCAGGGCTCCAGGGGTGAGAGCTGTGGATCTTCTGCTATTGTGGCACACAGTACCAAGCTGAGCAGGTCATGGAGCGTAAATAGAGTTCCTGGACTRCATGGCGCCACTAATGTGGCAGGCTGACCCACCAAGTCAAAATAAATGACATACTAAACAAGCTTAAGGACAAGAAATGTTGTGAATGGTTAATGATAAACAAAAAGATTTATTGATCCAGCAAGTTCATATTAGCATGGGGACAATAGGGACTGGGAGGAGTGCTTCCACTGAGGCGCAAAATGGAAATGCTATCAAAAGGAAGTGGGAGCAGTTCTTCAGTGTGGCCTCCAGCTGTGATGCTAATTCTGCACAGCAGAGGATGGATATACCGGCCTGTGAAGCTCAGCTCATTTGTCCATTCTTTCCAATGCACAGCAGTGACTCTTGCTTCTAGAAACTTAAGTGCCATGTGATCAGCTTCTTTCTCTATTTCATCTCCTAAGATCCATTTTCTGCTTTTTCATTTATATTTCCACATTGATCTCACTTCRCTAAAAGGCAGCTTGTTAATTTCATTCTATTAATTGACCTTGCCATGTAAAACGTGTATATATTTTTCTGCTTCATATMAACCCAAATGCTTTCTGCTCCCATTTAAGATTAGCAAAGGTTGGGAAAGGGGTGGAGGGAATGCCACGTTGGTTCTCAGTACTTCTGGGTTTGGGGGATTTTCCCAGCAATACACCTGCCAGACACAGAGGCCATATTCTGCATACTGCATGCATGAGAGCATTATGGGGTGATTAAGGATCTTACATATGGTCTGATGTGTGAAACTGGAGGGACTCTGAATCTAAACAATTTTTCTTCTACTTTCTTTCTTCAGCTGGTCTAGTAAAGGGGATTACCTTTCCCTACAAACCTTACTTCCCTTATATTGTTTGACTCTTTGGTCTGCAGTAACTACTGTAAATATTTAGACATCATCTTATAAAGAGAAAGTTTATTATTTATAGTTCTTACAGAGTCAGGTCCTCAAATAGAGAGGACTCTCAGCCCTTCCCTGACCTACTTCACTAGCTGCATTTCCTTGTTCCCACTGTGTCTGTCTTTCCTCTGACAGCTGTAATTAAGCAGCATCTTCCAGCAGTGGTCAGCCGTGGCTGTTGCTGTGCTCTTCTCTCAAGCACACTGCTAGATCTGGAGCTTCTGAACAGAAGCAAATGATTGGTTTTGATGTGAGCTTAAGATCACCTCTGGAAGACCTCCCTCTCTTCTTGGCTTGCAATAGAGTTTCAGCTAGATCTTTTGTGATACATAATGCCTTCATACATTTCTAAAACTAAAGATTTTTGCAGGCTTTTAGTGACAAAGGAGTAATTCTTGTGAAAGCCTAGTGGTAGTTTTATTTAGGATCTATATTCTCCATTTTCTAGTGTGTCTAGAATAAGGGCTTTTTTTCTTCCTGTGCAAGTCTTTTGAGTTCTGAGTAAATGACTAAGTCCACAAGTGCCCTTATCCATTTAAATAATTACATGGATTTCTAGTGCAGTATTTATTTACTGCTATTAGTACAAAGCACACATATGTAAAGGGAAGAAGCAGGAGTCAAAAACTGTTGGGCAAAACAGAGGGAAAATATTTAAATATGAGGAGAATAATGTGTAGGATTCTTCTTAACGTGCAATATTACTATTCTGGAAATGTAAAAAATGGGACAATTTCACTTTTAAAATACAATTAAGAGGAATGCAAAAAAAGCAARAATGTACAAAGAAAAGGGGGAAAGTCAAGTTTAGCAATTAGTACAAGATAGCAGTCAAGAAACTGAAATAATTGAAGGGGAAACTTAGAGGCTTTGTGTGCAGGGAGGCACTCTGTGAACCCCAGGTATAAGAACTTTAGCCCTGTACATCACCACTAGAGCTTGTGCTGAATGGATTATGGGCTGCATAACTCATAGAGCAACAAAAAAAGCCATGCATGGAGAATTGTTAACTAGTGAGGTCCTGTAGGGTTTTATTAACTGCTGGTTGATACTCTTACCCATCAACATGAAAAAAAGTGTTGCTTACAAAGTGGTGACAGTAGAAAATGATTAACTGGGAAAGATCAAATAGACTTCTTTGGATAACCTGATGGGTTGATTTGAGCAATATGCATTTTAACACTAGTAAATTCAAGAAATGAAAAAAAGACTMATCACTGGCCATAAACTCAGGGTTTTGTTGCTTTTCAGGTTTACTCTGAAAAGAATCTTGACTAGGACTGGTTGGTCTACTAAGTACTGGGTAGACATTACCTCTTAGTGCCACAATGTAGCTGGGAAGGTGAGAAGAACCATTGGATGCTTAATCAGAGGGATGCTCTGGTCTGTGGCATTTATGAGGCCATTGAGGGAAAACTGCTTGGTCTTGGTGTCTGTACTTCCAGTCCTTCCCAACTGATAAATTTTAAGAGTTACAGAAATGACTCTGAGGTCTCTAGAGCGGGCATTATAGTGGGATAATTAATTCAATCTGTTTAGTCATGGCCATAGGCCAGTCAGATCTGTTGAGGAAGAGTTATCATGGCTCTGTAAAGGAAAGTTGGTTTACAAAATCTAGTGGCATTCTCTGGGTGATGATGGGGACTGTGTGGACCCATTGCTGTTATGCTGGTCTCAGTCTTGGGCAGAAATGGTAGGAATAGGCCAGGGAGCTCTAGTGACCACTTGGTCCTGGGGCACAAGGGAGGGGAGGGCAGGATGTCATGTGGTAGCTCAGCATTAACTGCCCCTGCCCGCTCCCCCAGCCTTGCTTGTGGTGAGGAGAGGGCCTTTCCCAGCTACGTGAGAGTAGAACTGCTCTAAAATAAGATCTGAGCAAGGTATCAAAAAGTAAGAGCCTCTTCGTTTTCTCCTCTTTAACGCTGGTCTGTAGGCAGCGTAGAGGAGAAACATGCACAGTTTGAGATCAGAGAGAGTGGAAGACTAACTGAGAAAACTCTGGGGGCCAAAGCCTGGGATTACAAACTGAGTGTGGTAGAGCTGGCCTGGGTCTGGTTTTCCAGGAGTCTGGCAGCTCAGGAAAAAAAGGGCCTGTGCTCAGGCTGGGCCTCTGGAAGTCCAGTAATTCTGTGTAGCCAAGTCCTTGGGTCCTGCCCAGCCTTAGTCATCAGGCAGGAAAAAGGGCTTGTCCAGGGACACTCCTGTGTGTGCCCCAAGGGTGATGTGAGGGCACGGGAGGGACACCTGGCTGCAGCTCTGAGGGAAGGAAGAGCATGTGCGGGCGAAGTGTGAGGAAGAGTTGGCTCTAGTAGTCATGTAGTTCAGCCATGAAAGTGTCAGTGCAACACAGCATGATGCAATTGATGACTGCTTACACTTTTTTTAATCAAGAAAATTGCATATGCAGTATAACTTTAATAATTTTCTGTTAATGTCACCAAGAATTGCAAGGAACAGGCTCTCTGTGTAACCTTTGTCCTGTACATAAGCATTACGATAATCTAATCACACAAACACGTGCCCCCCTCTGCTCTGAGGTCTCAATTTCTTTGTGTAAAAGACTGCACTCACTTATTTTTTTTTCTCCTTCTCACTCACTACATTACTCCATCCTTTTCAAGCCRTTGCCTGAAGGCAAAGTTTTTAATTTTGGCAGGCTTTCTTATTGTGCTTGTCTGAGTGTATTATAAACAAAAGTGAAATCACTGTGCTAGCAACTTTCTAAAGTGGAGGGCATGATGCTGTCCCCATTTTGTAGACTGGGATTTAAGGTGTAAAAGGATTTAGGACAAAGGTCCACACCAGCCTGGGGTATCTTTGAGATACCTTTGACTCTTCAGTAATTTTGAGACTGAAAACCTTTTTTTTTTTTTTTTTTTTTTTTTTCCCTCTCTTCTTGAGTCCTTAGAGAGCAAAGGACTGTACCATGTTGGATGAAGCCCCCTGGAGCACCTTTGTACATTTGAGCATCTCTGCAAGTCACACCCAGAGCTTTTCATTCAGAAAAGCAGAAAAATGAACTAGTGACTGCCAAGGATTGGGGTGCACGTAATAATTTTGCAGGAGAAGGTGGGTGGTATTCAGCTGTGAGATCCCCCTCACCGCTTGCTGATCCCCTGCTTCCCTGGCCTACATGATCCAATTTTTCCAGCAGATGAAACGAGTACCTCCAGTGAGGGGCCTTACTTGTTTTGGCCACAGTGGCTCATACCAGAGCAGATCCATCCTGTGCAGTCAGTGAAATGGGAATCTTAAAGCAAAAATAGCYTGTGATTGCATAATTAAAGGCTGTCACCAAGCCTGTGAATGAGAGGTCAGAGCTGGAACCAGATGAGCAACATAACCCTTGGAATTTAACAACTTCTGAGCTCTTCACTTTACAAACTTGATATTTTAGCATAGTTTTATGTGTAACCTGCATGCAGTTAGTGCTTTGAATTCTRGAGAAAAAAATATTAGGAATAATGGTTTTAAACCAGAGGCAGAAAGAATTGATGTTCAATAATTTCTAAACAACCCATTTTGTATAAGAAGCACTGGAGTGATTTTGCTTTCTTCTTCATGTAAACTAGTGTAATATTATGGAGCAAGGACTTTCTCAGTGATATTTCAGCTAAGGATTGCATAGCTTTGGATCATATTGGATATAAGAGTATTTCATTGTATACTTTGCTAGTCTGATTTTTCTCTGATGAACTACAAAAGTAGTAGTCCTTGCTCTTATATAAGATATTACTTCAAATATAGTACTTTTATAATCAGTATATATAACTTCACAGATGAACCCTATGCGTCTTGTAATCTGAAATGTCTTTAGTTTGTAGTGTAGATGTATTTCTCTACAACACGTAGAAATTACATATTGAAATTATTACATTATTGATGAAATTGGATTAGATACTGTAATGTGCTGTATGTGGCCTGAGTTCTTCATTCAGATGTGTACAGAGCTCTTGCAAAAGAATTTGYGTCCCCTCTGGCTGGTTTGTATTACTGATGTGTTTGTTCAGGCAGCACTGTAGAGTTGTGCTGAAAAACCAGCAAGGAGGGTGTGCTGCTCCAAGGGGTGAGAGCAGGTGGCTGAAGTTGTAGGGCCGCAACTCTACGAGCTGGCCTAGCGGTGGGGCCAGGGAGGGGGGTGCTGCCGCAGGGCAAGGGGGCAGTGGGAGGTGCGGCCGAAGAAAGGAGCCCACTGAAAATGCTCTGCTGAACTGAACCTTATTCTTTCCCCTTTTGGGGTATGATCTTTGCATCTCTTCTTGTYCCATCTCAGTAATAAACATCAGGGGTTTCTGAACGTGGGGAAATTCAGATCACCTTTAACTCCCTGGCCTGGTTGCTGGAATTGGCAGGGCCTCTTSTATCCAACTCCTAATCCAATGAAGGGGATGCGTCCTCCTTGCAGGAACCAGGTTGTACGGTCCCACTGAAACGTTCTTGGAGAACACAGTTGTGCTTCCCACTGCTGTGGGAGTAGAGCAAAGCTCGTTTCTTCTGCTGCTTTTCTAATGTCTTATGCAAAGCTGAAGTCCACTGATCCCTGCTAGGGACTGTTCACCGGCTTAATTAGCTCACTGGCCAGATTCTGTGTTTGCTTCTGAATGATTCTTCTGCCCCAGTGTTCAAACAGCGGTAATGACCCTGCAGCCATTGTTTAGGGGACTTTYTGTAACACTTAGCTCTTCATCTTTTTGGCTGTTCTCTTTGTCCACACTGTGCGTGTTTGTGCTCTTTCCCTGCTCTGCCCCAACTACATTTATAAAAGGGGGAAGGGGGGAGGAAGGCACCCTCTTCCTAGGATCATTTCTGTTACTGATTTGCYAAGTTAAAAGTCCCTTTCAAGAGGAATATGCATGTAGGTTCATGTTTGCATCTGGGATACAATTTTATTCAAACTATAATGGGAACAAGACTACCTGGGCACTATTGTTAATGAAAAGCAAAGCAAAGAAGCAACAAGTTCTGGAGCGAATTCAGATTTTTCTCCCAGGTGATTCACTTTCCAGTATTCATTCAAAAATTTTGAAGTGAATCAACTCTGTCTCCTTAGAGACAAAACGATCCTGTTGGTACTTCGAAATGTTCCTGTCTCCTCAGCCATCCCAAAGAGCCTCATACCAGTGTCTCTAGGAAATCTCCACAGCTGTTTTGGTGACTGTCATTGCTGTTTACCTTCAGCTGTTTACCTCCTGGAGCCTGCCTGGGCCAGCACCTTGTTCCCTCTTTGCTGGTGTTTCTTTGTAGCAAGACCCCCCTCTCCTCTTAATCCCTAACACCTTTGAAGTAACAGTTTCTTTTTGGTTGTATTTGCTCTGTTATTGAACTAAGATTTCCCTGGTGTGACCTCTGCTGGGCTAACCAACTCAGCATTAAGTGCAAGGCACGGGAGTTCCATCCCATTTCACACTGGTGTCTCTTTTACAGGTGTTATTCAGCGCTGCACTGCTGTGAAGTACCACTACACCTCTAGCTCTCTGCCACGCAACTTACCCATTAATATTACCAACACCATCCGGCAGGATGAGTGGCATGCTCTCCGTAAGTAACCCAAAGCAGAGTACAAAAATGGTCAGATTATTTAATGCCTTACTGCAGTGCTGGGTGTGGGCTCTGCTTTTGCTGGTATCTAAGCATAAATACATATTGATTAGAGAGGATGGGAAAGCAGCTGACATAGTATAGTTGGAAGGGGACATGCGATTTGGAGTGGCTTATGTGGATGAGTTCAGGAATACAAGAGTATGTGTAGTGTGTTGCCAGGTAGCAATATGTGTGTTGCCAGATAGAAAATTACTATCTAGATCATGGCAAAAGTGCTGCAATATCTCGTGTGTTCTGTACAGAGCTTGTCACGTTCGCCTTGTGCGCACGGGTGACTTCTTATAGCTCCACTGCAACCAGCACTTTTGAGAACATCTCAGTTTGTCTTTGCATCCTCCTGTTGACAGTTCCTTGCCACTAGCTGCCTCCTGCCCAAGTCCTTCSCAGACACCTGACTGACCACTACAGTCTGCTGCCAAAAATGACTTGGCCCTCTTTTGCCCCTACTTTGCCCTACATGTATTTGTTGTCTGTTGCCTTTGCCTCCCGTAAGTCTGCATAGCCCCAATCATGTGATCCTCAGTGCTGAGGAAATCCAGCTAGAGACTGAACCAGCACAAGACAAGAACAGCAGCTGTATTATGGTAACAAGGTGCTGTTCACATCACTGGTGTCTGAGCGGTTTCTTTAGAGCTTGTTACTGTAGTTGTTCCATTCATACTGTATTGATCTATTTTCTGCTTGTGTCTTCCCACTATTCCTGTCTTCACTTCACACTACCTGCCTTCTATTTGCTAGTCCTTTGCTTCCCTTCAGCATCTCTTCTCACTTCTTTTGTTTCTGTCTTCAGCTGACACTCACCTAAGAAACTCCACTCCAAAGAAACACACCGTGATCAAAAAAGAAAGTCCTTGCAGTACTATACATCTGCAAGCCATTGCAGAATTCATTCTGCTGATAATAATGCACTGCTTCTGTCCCATGCTACTCTGGCCAGTGTTTCTCTTGGTTAGGACAGGTATGTTCTCTAGTTGTATAGTGCCCAGCATAAGGGAGTCCAGTTGGCTGGATTCCCTAAGTAAGTTTCAGTGTAAAACACGAAGTATTTATTTGAAAGAAGTTACAGGAGGGGATGCCCATGGGCAGAGACAAACTTTAGGAACAGCAAACCTAAAACTCTCTAGACTCTCTTCCTGCTGTCCTGTCTAGGTGCCTCCATCTTCATTTCTTCCTTCTTGCTTCTCTCCTTTCTCTTTCCTCAGACCTGCGGAGGATGACAGCTGGCTTCATTGGCATGGCAGTCTCCATCATTCTCTTTGGGTGGATTATTGGTGTGCTGGGCTGCTGCAAGCAGCAGGAGCTCATGCAGTATGTGGCTGGGCTGCTCTTCCTAATGGGAGGTGAGAGCCTTTTGCTTTTGCATTCTACTCCTGCAATCACCGCAATTGCCATAACGGGCTGGGGAGGTGCTCTGAGAGGTGAAACCAGCCAACAGCAAACAGGCAAAGAGATTCCGGAGTGTAGCAAACCATCAGCGTAGCAGGGGGCAGGACCTGGGTCTGGGAGGGTCTGAGCATCTGTCTGGGTAGACACTGCTGTGTGTGCACGGGGGCCCGTTGGTCTGGAGACGGGGAGCATAGCCAGGGGGCCCATGGGCACAGCAGGGGTTGTGGCCTGCAGCTCCTGACAGAGCTTTCTCTTCATCTTGTGCTTTTTCCCTAAAGAATCTTAGCAAAGAAAATCAATGTAGAGCCCCTTTCTGCTGCTCCACACAGTGTTGTGCTCAATTCTTTGGGTAAAGAGAGCACTCAAAGCCTGCCTGTCTTGCAGGATGGGTGCAGTCAAGCCTGGAGGAGGCTGGCCCAGTGGTAAGGGCATGAGCTCAGTGCTCGCAGATGCTATTACCTCTGTTCCTCTGCTCTGGGCCAGACTTTCTGCATAGCCTAAGGTCTTTCTATGCTTTGATTGTCCAACTCAAAAACAGGGTTAGTATTTCTGCTTTACCTGAAAGGGGTGTAGTAGGAACAAATGTCCCAGAAGGATGATGTCATGAGATACATTGAGGACAGAGATTTTAAAATATTGTATGCAATAAGTAGGCAACTTTAAAGTAGGAAAGGAGAGGGCTTTGCTTAAAAAGCCAAAGCTAAGAGGATAGCTATYGGCATCTATATAATGGACCCAGGCAAGGAACTCAGTGCTCCAAAGRCATCTCTATCAATTAAAGAAGTAGTTGTGACATTATTTGGTGCCGCTTTGGGGAAGGGGAGGGAGGCAAGAGAGAACCAACCCTCCCTTGCCTTAAGCAAAACACCTTTAGGAAGATTTTTGGAGACCTGCACAGAAAACCACCCTGCTGACATGGAGTAATGCTGGGAAGGCTGGGATTTAGACTTGTCCTGTCCTTGGTCACCTTGCACGCACAGTTGCAATTTCCTTTCATTCTTTATCATACAGCACTGAAGGAGTGAAGTGTTGTAAGTGGAAGAGAGATACTGGGTCGCCTCCAAGTGCTTCCACACTAAGATTTTGCTGTGATGGGCATGCTGTCAGCAGTAAGAGATGTTATTAGCACTTAGACAGAGATTCAGAGGGGGAGAGAATGAAATAACCACCTTGACCTTCAGTTTAGTGTTTTCTCAGTTTGACAGGATCCTTTTAACATGGATGTTTCAGAAAGTTGTCTTCAGCTTGGACAAGCATTACTTAGGCCAGAACAGGATGAAAGCAGACAAGATTTAGTGTTTCAGCCTACCCACACCCAAGACATGTGCTTTTTTTTACCCCCCCATTAATGAGATGATCAGATGAGAATCTTACTGACTAATTAGTGCTCCACACTTCAGCCATTTCCCCAACCCTTCTTTCTGCCACAGCAGGTTTCTTTTATCTTTCACAAAGAAATAGGCTCTGCGGATAATAGTGCAGCAAAATTTCTATTTAGAAAAGAAAAAAAAATAAAGGGGAGGGATTTTGTTTTGAATTCTAGAGCAAGTTCAAAGAGGCTTCCTTTTTTTTAAGGGTTGAAGCAAGAATGGATTTGTGGAYAAGGGRGAAATAAAACAAACAAACRAAAAAAGTTCATTTCAGACATAGCAGTCTGCATGTGCAAAAGCATTCAACTGCTTGGTATGAATTGATTAGCACAATCAAGATGGACGTGACCTGCCTAGTTCTTATTTAGAATGTAAAATAAGTGTGTGTGTGTGTGTGTGTGTGTGTGTGTGTGTGTGTGTATAAAACTAATTAGTTATTATTTTATATATAAATTAAATATTTATTTATTTATTTTCCTCAGTTGTGAGCCCTGAACCCAAAGGATAGGTATTTTTTGATTTTTTTTTGTCTGTTTTTTGATTTCCTTTTTAATGGAGGATGCAGTTTTTCTTGAGTAGTYGATTGCAATTTTACAGAATATTGTCACAGTGCATAATGACTGCTTGTGCCACTTGAAGCTTGCATTTTTGTCTCTGAGTCAGTGACTTGGACAGACYAGAGTGCCTTAATGATGCAGATTTCATTGACATTTTTTTCCTTTTGCTCTCCTAGCTTTTACTTGGGTTGATCAGGCATGGGCTCATGAATTGAGAACACCAGCAAGACTGGGCCATAGAGGAGAAATGTTAGTTTGTCTCACGTTCTCTCTGTCTGGCTGTCTCTCTCTCGGTTGCCTATTTAGGTTTTAGTGAATGAGCAGTAGCAAAACAGGCAGGTGCCCTCCCCCCCCCCCCCCAAAAAAAAAAAAAAAAAAAAAAGGGCACGTTCTATGGGCCTAGGCACCAGCTTTCAGCAGAAACTGGGCAGTGCACTTTGCAGACCTGGGCTTCAGCTATTTAATGTCCATAGATGCTTCGACCTGGCTACTGTCTGGCACTTTCTGACATTTGTTCATGGCARTAAATAATGGCTCAGGTGAACTGAACCATAATGAGCTACAAGCACCTGAGCTCTAAATTGCAATGGAGGGACCTAAGGCAATATTGGTTATCTGGGAGGTGAGGTATGCTATAGATCCATGTATTTTGCTATTTATTTAGTTATTTTTCTGCTTGTTTTACGTTCCCCCCCCCAAAGAAGGATGGCTGGCAGAAGGAAAAAAAAAATGAAATTTTTAATTCTTGACATTCTTGACTTCTTTGAAATAGCTAGACAGCGTGAAGAAAGAAAGGGAGGCAGCCCCTCACACACACAAATTAACCCCCCACCACCACCATAATTAACCTGAGGGCAGCATAGAAGCCTTTTGCTTTTCTCCTGCAGGTACRTGCTGTATCATCTCACTCTGCACTTGTGTAGCTGGGATCAATTTTGAGTTATCGCGCTATCCTCGCTATGTCTATGGGCTGCCAGAGGACATCAGTCATGGCTATGGCTGGTCCATGTTCTGTGCCTGGGGAGGCTTGGGCCTCACTCTGCTGGCTGGATTCCTCTGTACATTGGCCCCTTCACTCAACACGTCTCGGGCACCAGTACAAAAACCCAGACAAGAAAATGGGGCTGTGTGACCTCCGACRGAGCAAGATGGGACTCTGGAAAGCGCAGCCTGGGCAGAGCTGTGGGTTAACACCAGGAAGAGGTGGCATGCCAGCGTGCGGAGAGCGGTGCCATAGCTGTGGAAGTACCAGCCTGTGGGATGCTGCTACAGACTCCAGTCTTAGACATTGCAAGTAACTCCAGGTTTGAATTATCGCTGATTTGCTCATTGATGGTTTAAGGAGGGGGACAGTTCTTTCGTTTTGTTTTTCTTCTGTTTACAAAGGATTAATTTCACAGCTGTGTCTTTTTTTTTTTTCCTCTGTTTTCCGAACTGTACCCCAGGGTCCTGTTCTTGTCCAGTTGTAAGGGATGTTTACGCACCAACTCTATTGCTGCAGGTCTGTTCGTTTTAATTCAGACCCACATTAGGACACATTAGGTGAAGTTGGCTTGAACACTTTTGCAACAGACATGTCCAGCATTGGCTCAGGCCATCACTTCCCAAGAGAACCTTGATCTAAGCCGAGGTTTAGGCCAAAGAATTAGCCCATTAAGTCAGTCAGTCATCTAAAGCAGAAAGCTGTGCTATTCTGTGCTGCAGTATCAGCTATTTAGTCACTACTAAAGCTTTTTTTTTTTTGAAAGGAGCCTGCTCTAAATGAGCAGCAAGACTCTGATGAACTCTTATTAGCTTTAGGAAGGAAGGGGAAAATTTTCCTCAGCTCCTTACACAGGTAAGGTTACTCATTCAACTAACAAACGTGCCCTTGTTTTAATGGGGAGAAGTATGCAACATGCAGCTTACAACTATTCCGCTAGGGGCCAAGGCRCATTTCTGAAAGTAACTCATAGTTTGAGCTGTTGGAATCAACTGTCACCACACTAAGTGTGCGTGTGACTCCTGTCCTGGGAAAGGAGATGAGCAATTTTCCCTGAGCTCAAATAGCAGTACTGCTACAATAGCAGAAAATGTGCAGCGCCCCCTCCTCCCCCCCCCCAAACATTAACGTCCAAAGGAACTACAGTGTATTTTCCTCAGGAACGCGTGGCTTCTGCTCACTTCACCACTCACCCTTTTATAATGTTAAATGTCTCCTGAGCACAGGAAATCAAGAACACACACGCTCCACTGGAACAAGCTCCCTTGCTAAAATGAGCAGTAAGAGCCTTGRAACCAGTGCAAGTACTTGGGCTAACTCAGGAACATCAGCCAAAGTGCTGCAGGGTGCATTTTTCTTTCATTCATCTGTTCTTTCTTCCCTCACATCCCCAGCCCTCTCCCAAGCTTCCACAAACTGCACAGGTAAAGATGAGATGGCCAGCATTTGGAGATGTTTACATTGTATTTCAAATACAATACAGTGGCATGTAAGATATTTAATGATAAAGTCAGTGTATTTATGAAAAGTGTAATTTTTAAATGGAAGTTGTAATTCTCAACTGGCATTAAAAGTACTGAAAGACTTGCTCAGAGGATGAAATGTGAATTCTTTCCCACTAATTACCAGACTGATTCACCAGAAAACTCGCACATGTATTAGCCATAGTGCTAAAGCTTCCACAGCAAAGTCAGATAATGAATGAAGTTAAAACACCATTCGTGTGTAAATGTTGTTCACCTCTCCCTCACAAAATGAGTGTTTGTTCAAAAGTTGGTTAAGACCCTCGCAAACGTGTAGTCTGTACACAAGCTGCACAGGGGAAAAGAGGATGCTAYCTGAACTGCAGGTCAGCCCCTTCAAAGCACGCTTACTGCAGTGTTACCCACTGCTCCTCATCCAGAAGAAACACAGCACAATTTAATCCAGTTTTAGCAGCAGGAGGCTCCAAAGGCAGTAGGATGGGCACCAAGGACAGGATGTTCTCCCTTTCCCTCTTGTAGCTGTAGAACCACAGCACATCAAGGATTTTTTTTTTTTTTTTTAAAAAGGAAACGCTTTATTTCTAGTAGACAGAAGGTGAATAGTACAGTCCAGCCTCGTCCCCCCTTCTGCCAAGGCCAGAACCTCAACTGGGCAGAGATCAGGCATAGTATTGCAGATTGGCTTTTTTCTTTGCTTGAACCTCCAGGATTCCTTCCATGTAGTCCTCGTGTGTGAGCTCTGTAGCTCCACGGCGGAGGGCAATCATCCCCTGCCCAACGAGAGTGTATTTAGAGAAGGCGTGTGAGCACCACCTCAGTTCAAAGTAAGTTATTCCATTCCAGCGTACACATCTCCCTCCTCTTGGCTGCTACAGAGAAGCACTTACCGCTTCAACACACACCGCTTTGCACTGGGCTCCATTGAAATCATCTGTGCAGCGAGCCAGTTCCTCGTAATTCACATCAGGGCTGGTATGAGTGRTGGTGGTGGAGGGGGGAAAAGCATGAGAACATGTAGCCAGTAGAAAAAACAAGGTATGGCGTTTCCTTAAATAAATTCCCYCTAAAATAGAGTGCCTCCCAGCCTACAGCCCTGAAGTACTGTCACCATGCATGACAAACATAGCCCCAGAAGACCATGCTGCTTCTATACCTGACATTCATTTTGCGTGAATGGATCTGCATAATTCTGGCCCTGGCTTCCTCATTAGGCATTGGGAACTCAATCTTGCGATCTAATCGGCCGGAGCGGAGCAGAGCTGGGTCCAAGATATCAACCCGGTTGGTTGCAGCAATCACCTAGGTAGAAATAGGATCATCAGTCTGAGGCACCTGGAGTACAGACCTCTCCTCCCKGGGGTTCCTCCATGCTTCTTCCTAGACATCATTCTGCATCCTCTGCCAGGGACCCCCTGGGCCTCAGTAGCACTTTCTGCTAGATTCCCAACCTTGACTTGAGTGTTAGGCTGGAAACCATCCAGTTGATTAAGCAGCTCCAGCATGGTCCTCTGCACCTCCCGATCACCAGCCTTCTCACTGTCAAACCTGTGGAGAAAACAAGAGAGAAAAAAAATATACATCAGCTTGAACCCGACCACCGTGCCCTTGTATTTTTCACCACACGGAAAGGCACAGTCACTGCAGGCACGTTGCTTGGCTAAGCTCTTCCCATGCCCCCATGAAGCTACAGCAAGTCTGACACTGATGAGAGACTGCAACTAGAATAACTGTCAGCAGCATCGATGTCCTGTTATGTCCTCAGCACTGAACAGGTTATCTAGGTCCAAGTAGTAATTGAGGGCAAACACCTCCATGTGCCTGATACAGTTACCAGAAAACAGACTTGTACTGCAGGAGACCATCAGATGGCTCCCCAGCATCACTGTGTTTCACTCACCAGCTTGAGGAGTGACGCAACTGCTGTCATTGCTTTTTGCCCTGTGTCTCTGCCCAGGTCGTGCATTAAGCTAGGCTTGTCTCACAAACCCAGGCAAAGGAGACTGTTAGGCGGCTCCCAAGAGCTTTACAACACGGCTCGTACCTCACCTTTTAGTGCCAATGGCATCCAGTTCGTCAATGAAGATGATGGAAGGAGCTTTCTCCTTGGCTAGAGCAAAGGCATCTCGTACCAGCTTAGCTCCGTCGCCGATGAACATCTGCACAAGCTGTGGACCAGCAAGCTTCAGGAATGTAGCCTGTGAAGTAGAACAAAAAAAATCCTATACTTCATTTCTCAATACTGTTAGTGCCAAATGCTATRAAGAGCTCTTAATTAAACAAGCAAACAGACCCACCCACACACCATCATAACTTCTGTTTAGGTGTATAACCCCTTATCGCTTGGAGGCATTCTTTTTCAGCTGTTATCCTACAACACATGCTTTCAAAGGTTTCTCTTACCTTGGTCTGAGCAGCACATGCTCGAGCTAAAAGTGTCTTCCCTGTTCCTGGAGGTCCATACATAAGCACTCCTTTGGGTGGCTGTATACCCAAATTTTCAAACTTCTCCTTGTGATTCATTGGCAGGACAATGGCCTCCACAAGCTACACCAAAAGAAACATATTAAACCATAAAACCATCCTACTCCACAAATCCAGGGTGCCTCAACTATGAGCTGAAGCGCAAAGACTCTTGCCTGTAGTCTCACAGCAAACTAAATGTAAGGTATCACCTCCTGAATTTGCTTATCCAGCCCCCCGATGTCACTGTACTGCTCTGTGGGTCTCTCATCCACCTCCATGGCTTTCACTCGTGAATCATATTCTGTAGGCARGGTCTCCAGGATCAAGTAAGAGTCTTTGTTCACTCCCTGTAAACATAAGAAGTCCACCAGCTTTGCTTAAACCAGGTCCTTCAGACAGCAGTTGTTAATAAACACGCAAACAAAGATGATTCACTAGACCTCCAGGAGCCCCAACACTCTTAGCAGCAGTTTTAGCACYGACACTCATCAAATCACCACAGCTTGGCAGAATGGCCAACACTACAGCTAATCCAGCACGTTTTAAAAGGAAGGGGGCTGATTTACTTCTTATGATACAGAAGATTGTTTTTAGAGAACACACTAGGCAGATATTTGAACTTTAGTCACTTGTCTGTACAAAAGCTCCCAATACTACTTTTCTATACCACAGATATTACAGAACCCATAAGCTTTATGYATTAAAATTTTAGTATAGAAGGGGTCTCAGCAATCTAGGCAGATTGGCTCCTTTCAAAAGAAAAAAGCACAAATAATTTTCTGGGTTATATCATATCTAACAGTCACAACAGCATCACTCACCACTAGATCTCCAGGTTTCAATTTCTCAGCATCAACCAGCCCAATAACAGGCAGGAAATATGTCTGTAAGAAAGGAATCAAAGTAAGTAAAACCAGTTGTACTAGGATGGGGCCTGTTTCAGCACTCCTCACCCCTAACTGTGCACAGGGTCCCACCTGGCGAGTAGAAGTCTTGATCACGGCACACTTGCCCTTTCTCTGGGAATCCAGGTCAATGTTTGCTCCATCCTCCTCCTGGTCATTGGGGTCAACATCCAGTAGCTGAAAACCACAGTGAGAGATTCTATTATATTTGAATCAGACAAGCAGGGCCATCCTGGGATTAAAAAACTTCTAAATTACATATAGTAGGAAAAACAAACTTCCCATCATCCATTAAGAGTAAAATTCTGTGAGCATCAATGTACTCCTATAAAAATTATTTTCTTCCTTTCCTCATCAAGCAGCAGCACAACAGCAAGCAGAAAGACACTACAAAGTCCAGCAGAACAAAGGCACCAATTCCTCTTTCATTTATAGCAGTTCACATTAAGCCTTAAGTTCACTAAACTCTAAAACACTGGTACAAACAATCCCACCTTTTTTTAAGATAGAAAAATGTTAGCATTCTTAAGCAGATCAGCAAAAATATTGAATTATAGAAGGAATGCAATGCAGTGTCTGGGTCTGCTAAAGGCTTTTATGAAGTTATCTTAACTAGCTACTTATAATGAACAAAGCAGGTCAAGATGATGTTATAAGTAAGCAAGTACCTAAGGAATAGAAGCTCCTGCATTCATGCAACTTGGTTAGTAAGGTACAAACACATCAACTGAGTTAGCAGTGAGTGCACCCGTAACGCCTGTTATGAGGATAACGTTCCGTAGGTTGTAAATTCCAACCCATATTTTTCTTTCTTTATACTTTGCTCACTCCTCAGACCTTTTTTTAAATGAGGGCSTCGTAGCGACTGCTACTTTGACTGCAGAATTCCTCTTCAGGCAAAGCTAGGAATAGTTTATAGCTTTTTAAAAAACAGAAACGYCACCACTTTCCATTTACTGTGTCACAAGTTTCAGAAAATACGCACCAAATTACACACTCCTAAGTCCACACAAGTTTGAGGAGACACCACGTTTCAAATTACAGATGCACTCCCCTGCCCTCCCTCCTCCTGATACAAGATGTGCACCCTTTTAGCACTGCTCCAGAAACGCACACCTCTCCCACCTCAATAACATTGGAGACAAGGTATGGCAAAGTTTTGTTCACTTTGATCTTCTCGCTGTTCTCTTTGATCTTATCTTTCATGGCCTGAAGCTCATGGGTCACTCTCAGCACTTCACTCTTCATGATCTGGAATCAGGATGYACAAGAAAGAGATAGGAATACTGTCAGGAGATTAAGGCAACATCAAGCTCATATATTACTCTAAAAGTGTAACAATTATAAGAAGAATATAAATCTGAACAGACAGTGGAGACAGAACTCTAATGTAAAAACAGGAAAAGTCAGCAGATTAGCCCAACTTGGTTAGGAATCAGGCTATGCAGACCATTCTAGTCTCTAATTAATCAATACCCCTAAGAATTTCTTCTCAGTGTCACTRGATAACCTTAAGACTGCTCAGGAACTTGAAATCTTTGTGTGGAAGCAGGAGCCTAAGACACGCTTCTTGATAAACTACTGACAGATGTTACTCAGTCAGCACATTTGCATCATGCAGTCACAAAATTCCCAATTCCTAAAAATCAAACCTTTAAGCAACAGTATTGTAGCTAAGATAATCTACAAATACAAGTGAAGCAAAGTTTGTAGTAAAAGTCATCTGTATTATTAGGTCAGCTGCTGCAGTTGGAGGCAGCAGAGAAGTTTTTAGGCACAGGAAAACAATGATGGGACCATTTCTGATTTGTCCTTTCTCATGTGCTTGTCATTTTCCACCTGTGGAACAAATAAATCCTGAGCTGCTCTGACCACCAGCACTACCTCTAACACTTCTGCATCTGCAGCTCAGAGTGATACTCAGTGCAGCAGCACTTGGATGAAGAGGCCACAATTTCCAGGACAGAGTGTTTACCAGCTATACTGGTTGAAAATTCCCATATCACTTTACCCAGCTGCTCCTTCCCACCTTCATGCTGCCACAYGCTATGCTGTAAGTTTTAACAATGCATCAGCATATGGGCTTGCAATGGGACCTAGACAAGGCAACTGATTATTTTATAGAGGTACRTAGATACTTGCACGCATATAAAAGTTGGTTTTGTCTGTTTGTTTACAGAAGAGCAAATGACAGTGTGCCAGAACACGGAACGGACGACATGCAAATAGCACAGGAACAAACAGTCAGGAACACTTTAAACAGAAAATTATCGCTGCAAAGTAGCAATGTAAACTGAAAGTGTGAACAGCGGCAAGAGCAGAATTAGGCCTTATGTCTACTGACTGCAGCAGGAGTACCAGCACCTTTGTCTTTGCAACGAGCTTTACCACCACCATCACCAGTGGAACAGAGAGAAGCCGAGATGATAGTTTTATAGAGCAGTAACATTCTACAGGACTGCATGTATCAAGATTTACATAGGAGAAGCAAACCACATCAACATTTTGTTCTCCTTGAACCATAATACTCAGCACTGGAATAATATCTATTGCTTATCACCCTAAAAAAAGACAGCCAAGTCCTAAGGAAAACAATGGAATACAGCCTCATAGRATAATACAGGTTGGAAGGGACCTCCGGAGGTCCTGGATGGAGGAACCTCCTGCTCAAAGCAGGGACACCTATGAGGTCAGACCAGGTAGCTCAGGCCTTTAGCCAGCTGGGTCTTGAAAACCTCCAAGGATGGAGACTGCACAGCTTCTCTGGRCAACATGATTCACTGCTTCACAGTGAAAAAGGCTGTCTGTGTACCCAGYTGGAGCCTCTCATTTTAATTTAGGACCATTAATTGATGGTTTCTGTTAATCTTGCCCTTCGTTAAGGTACAGAATTTTATCATATTTAAAAAAATATAGTGTATTGAAAGAATCATGGAGAACTCAGATTTCTTAAATCTCTATATAATTTTAACTTTTCTAAGGTTTTTGCCACAACCTGAAGAAAGAACAGTTAGAACAGACAATAGTTCGGTAATCACCATTCAACAGTATGTTTATGTCCGAGACTAACGTAGCTAATACAGCTGTTTCTCCAYGCTGTCTGGCTGACACCAGCACATGTTTTGCCTCCTTTCTTGGTTCACACACAGAGTTTGGAAAACACACTGTGAGACCCACAGAAGCAACCGTAACACCAAGTGGTCTCAGGAAAACTGGTTGCAGCTGAATTAGCTTATACGATTCCACTCAACTGGAAAGCCACCTTCCCTAAAAACCTATCTTTTTCAAACTCTTCATGCTTAAACATAATACTGTACTGTAACACACAACTATCCACAGGACAAAACTGTTATAAGGAGCAAATACAGAACCTGTTACATAAAAACACCAGAAATTCGATTTAAAGTAGTCTGGGAAACTTGCAAGGAAAACTGCATGGCTGGCAACTGTGTAAACAAAAAGAGACCGTGTCAATAAATATTTCTGCCACCCTGACTATGATACTGTCATTATAAAATGAAGAAGGCTAATTACACTTTTGCTCTGGTCTAAAAAAAATTAAAAAAAAGACATGTTTAACTTTGCTGACTTAAAAGTATAATGAAGTACACCAAAAATTATAGCGTCTGAGACAGTAGGATAAAGTTACTTTGTAAAATTTATAAAATCACTTATCTCAATGTTACCAACATTGAGCARTAGAGATAACCTTCTATTGAAGTTGCAAGTGCTCTTCTACGTGGAATCGGTCTATCTAGGGATCTGTTTTAACACCTTTATCAGTGAGCTAGAGAAGGTGACAGTACTCTCTCAACCTGTTTGCAGATGACATCAAACTSGGGGAAGGTCTGTATGCTCAAAGGCAAGGATGGCATTCAGAGGGACCTGGACAGGATGGAGGTAAGGGCCTACAGGAACCTTACAGAATTCACTGAGAACAAATGCACAGTCTTGCGCCTAGGAAAGAAAAGCACCGTGCAGCAGTACAAGCTGGAGACTGGCTGGGGAGCAGCAGCCTTTCTAAAAGGGGCCTGGGGCTCCAGATGGACAGCCAGGTGAACACGGGCTAGAAGCACGCCCTGGCAGGCCAACAGCATCCTAGGCTGTACTAATAGGAGTGCAGCCAGTAGATGGAGGGAAGCAATTCCAGCCCTCTACTCAATACTTGTTAGACCATATCTAGAGCACAGTGTCTAGTTTTGGGCTGCCACAATAGATGAAAGACACTGATAAACTRGAGTGAGTGCAGCATACGGCCACCAAGATGGCCAAGGGACTGAAGCAAAGGCCTGGTAAGGAGAGGGTTAGGGAACTGGACTTGTTCAGCCTGGAGAAGAGAACGCTTCAGAGGCACCTGACAGCAGCCTGCCAGTACCTATAGAAAGGTGTTGAAAAGACAGACTCTCCCCTGGGATACATGAGGAGGATGGCGGACAATAGATATATACTGAAATAAGAAAGGTTCGGACTAGATACAAGGCAAATCTTTTTCCTTAAGACGGCAGTAAAGCAGTGAAATAGGCTACCCAGAGAAACTACAYGGCCCCTATCCTTGAAGGCTTTCAAGACCCAACCGGACAAAGCCCTGAGCAATCTGGTTCATGGCAGATCCTGCTCCGGACAGGCAGCTGGACCAGAGACCTCCTGAGGCCCCTTCCAASCTGAATTACTCTACGACGCTATCCCTGTCGCAGGCCGCGGGGCAGGTTCGCCCCTTCGCTGTGTCCGCAAGGGCCGGGCAGATTCGCGGGCTCTTCTCTAAAGCGTCCAAGCTCCTGAGGAACAACCGTCCCGTCAGGTTCCTCAGCTCCGCTTAACCGCTCCTCGGGCCGCTCTTCCCCGCTAGCGAACCGCACCTGCTTTCTGCTGATCCCTGCCCCGTGGTCCGGGTCCCCCCAGAGCGCCGCTCCCCCCCGCCCCCCCGGCGCGCGGGGCGGCCGCCGGCCGCGCTCACCTTGATCTCGCTGTCGAGGAGGCGCGTGCGCTGC
>NW_028185062.1:375256-390341 GCF_003343005.1 Rhea americana | reverse complement strand
GGCCCCGCCGGCGGGTCACACGTAGCCCGGCTTCAGCGACGAGCGGCGGCAGTTGGGGCAGCCCCGCGTCCCGTTGGTCTGCAGGCACCTGCAAAGCAAGGAGGCCGTTTCGCAGGTGGCTCCGGGGAGCGGGAGGGCGGCAGCCGCCCGCCCGGCCGCGCCCGGCTCCCCCGGGGCGGGCCTGCTCCCCCGGGCACGAGTTACAGACCGCGTGAAAGGGCTCCCGCCCTCCCGGGCAAGGACCTCCCGGCTCCCCAACCCCCTCCTGGAAGCGTTTCAACAAGTTCATCTGCAGAGAGGAAACAGCGCTGCTTTCCCTTACTGCTCGAAAGCACGCCGCGGCTGCCCTGGTGCTTAATCCTCCTTTCKGTGTCAGCCTGAGGGTGTATTTTTAAGTGCGTAAGTTTAGTCTTCAGTGTTAATTATTTTGTTATGTCATTTCTCCTAATAGTAAAATGATGTGGAGTTAACTTAGTCCTTCGTGACAGCATTACAGTAACAGACTGAACACCATATCCAGTTCAAGAGACAGAAATTATGGGATGTTTAGGGAAAATAAAAGCCAGACCACCCGTGGAGCTATAGAATTGAGTCCCCAAGAGAAATTAAAGGAGGTAAGAATCTGAGCTGGGCAAGGGCATTAGGGAACAATCATGTAGAGGGCAGAAGTGGGAGCGGGATGCATGCTCTGGCTGAATCGSATACTTAAAGACTGTGAGGTTCAAGACACACCACAGTGGGATCCTATGGGGCATAGGTAAGTGGGACAAAGACCATTTGTAAAGCTGTCCTGTTCTGGATGTGAGTATTTCCTGTGACTAATGTCATGACAAGGACCCCTCTGTAGTTCCATCTCATTACTTTAAATGGAAGAAGTGGGAGCAAGGCAGCGCCTGGAGCTGGTTGTTCTTCTCCCCGATGGACTCTCCACACATGCCACAGTACAGCTCCATCTCCTCCACACATTCGTGGAACTTCACTACATGGTCGCGCAACTCTTGCTGTTGCCCTTTTGTGCGATAGATCCTTTCGCACAGGCAGTGGAGCTTCAGCAGGCCAAGCTGCACATAAAGGGCAAAAACAGAAGAGAAGCAAATGACAAGGTGAAGACAGATCTGGCAGAAGGAGTAGAGAGCACTACCAGAAGTCTCCTACAGCCCCATCAGCCAGCTAAAGAACCATCAGCATAGAAAGGTACCCAGGGGACAAGACCAGGATAAGGACATTTAGTATCCAAGTTCTTCCTGCCAWTAACCCCTCTTCTCTCTATCATACAAGGGATTCCAGATTTGAGGCACTCTGCAGCTTTTTCATGCAGAAGGCATTCCTCAGCCATCCCTGAGAAACATGGCACTTCACTGCCCTTGSTTTCCAGCCAGCACACAGTTCAGATGCTGCTCAGACCAATGATAGTTTTCAAGGAAGAGACCCCTAATCCTCTAGCTCTCTGGTTGTTTGATGCCCCATTTTTRCTGCTCCATTCCCATTTGTTTATTTGTTTTTGACTCCTCTCTCACTTTTCAGACTTGCACACTGATCATCACATGTGCAACTGCCCACTAYTAAGTCTCAAGCACCAACTGGTTAATATGGACAGGGTGACAAGCAATAACAAGTCTGAATACTTTAACACTGGTCTTCTCAGGTTACCTCAGAAAAGGCTACAGACACTGCTGAAGGGAAGCTACAGGATCTTACCTTGTTCCCTAGTCCTTCTGCCAGCTCCTGTGCCTTTTCAATGCTTTCCAGAGCCTGTGAATGGAGAGCACGCATTATGAGTTTTCAGTCTGATATATCAAAAACAGACTTGTATGAATAACATGACTCAAAAAAAGAAGGAAGAGGTACAGAGTGGCATTTGGATAAAAAAAAGCAGCTCTGCAACTCTGGAGATGTAAGATAGCTCTCTGGCAGCTGTTCTCCCACACAAGCTCATCCATAAGAAAAACTTGGTTTCAGAAAAGAGCTACGTTTCTATTCCAGCCATACAACACAAAGTCAGGGTACGATGTTGGCAGAGGCTGATGTTTCCAAACAAGGAGGATTATTTATGGCCATGTGCAGCTGAGTTTCAAAATTGAGATGAAGCACAAGCAAAACAAACGTTGCTCCCTTTCCAGACTACAGGTTCAGCAATCTTTGGGCAACTTCAGTTCCAATTTTACCTGTGCAAGAGGGGAGGAGAGCGATCAGCACTAACAACACACCATGTTCTTCTATTTTGTATTACTGTCCATATGTCCGCTTTGTCCTACTTACACACACTGTGATGTAGGACTGTGTTGCTCTCAATCTTTTCGATCTGAAGGAAAAGTATTTGATGTAGCAGCTGTTATACCAAATGAGTCACTACTTTTCCCTAGATGTGACAATATTTCTTACAATTCTGACAATCAGTCTCTGCTTTCCAGAGCTATTGAGATCTGCTTCAGGTTTATCTGAGAGGAAGATGTCATCTCCCCTCTGACACAGTATTTTCAGGAGGTACATTAGAAAATTTCCAGCCTGTAATTTGGCATTGCTACTATACTGTGAGAAGAGGACCAGATGAGATGGAAGAATGCGCTTTGAATGCAGARGAGATGGCATTAGACCTGTGGTGGTAGTAACAGCCTAGGATAAGGAACTCACAGTACAGGGAAGCAGGAACTGAAAGGTAGAGGACAGAACAGAACTGAGAGCTGTGGCAGGGAAGAATGACTGTGTACTGGAAAACCCTGAAATTAAAGACTGGGAATAGGATCAAAAGTGACGCAAGAAGCATATGCGATTGGGGAAGAGATGCTGTGAAGTCCAGGGGATGAATTTTCKGAGACAAGAAAGTGAGGACTGCACAGAGTTTGGAAGCAGATTGTGACAGAAGACTGGGAGAACTGGGAGGGTATTGAATACACAAACTGAATGGAACTGAAAGGAAATTGGGATTAGCTGGCCAAGGAGACTTGGAARATATAGGAGGGCAGGACAAAAATGCAATCTGCAGGTAGAAAGCTAGCAAACTGCTTTATTAGGTAACTAATATTGGGATGAGTAACATAAGAAATAGAAATTGTGACTTGCAAGTTGAGGAACAGACTTGGGCAAGTTCTCATGGCTGTGACATTTGAGGAGGTTACGTTTGTGACAATGTGAGTGAAAGTCCTTAACTATTAGGGCAAAATTCCTTCTGATGCCTGGACAGAACCAGAGATTCATCTGCTCATTCCCTTCTTTTGTGGGCTTTGGTGAAATTAGGACTCTCTGCAAAAGCCCTCAACCAGGCKCTCTCAGATGAGAATTGCTTGTGGTATCTGAGGCTGGCAGTGGCTGGAGATGGGAGCACTTGGCCTAGGAGGCAGATGAGCAYTCTGAGATGATACAGAATATTCTCTTGTTTAGAGGCCTACCTGCTGTGTCTTGCCCCATTACTTTGAATATTAGATACGAGGCTGGGAAGGAATTCCACTAAGCAAAGTTTCTAAGTCACAGTTCCTTCTTCCATAGCAAATGTAGTGTTTACATGCTGGGATTGAGAGGTTTATCTCACCCAAGTGATTCCCTATTGTACAGCACTCAAATGCTGGCTTGAGCTTGTCTTTTCTGATAGGYATATACTTGATTGTCTACTAACTGAAATACTTCGTTCTAGATAAAATTCTCTGTGTCTAATATAGGTGATTAGGGTTGAACTTAAGTGCATCYGTGCCCAGAACAGTATCCTGGTGTGGCACCATGCAGTCATTCCAGGCTGCTCAGCACTAGGCTCAAGGCTAACTTTTGAGCATCTCATTCTGCAGCCCCAATAAAATCTAGATTTCATTGCAGGAACATTAACTCATGCATTGCCTAAAGCATTTTCAAAATAAGTAACTTCTCCCCCTTGTACTGTATCGACCTGTTACCTATTTCCAAATAATTTTCTGTTCTCATTTCTATTTCACACCACAATACAAACACCTTTGAAGTTTCTCTCAAAATTTGCTGCCAAGTCTCTTTGCAAAGGACATGGTGGAGCCATAGAGCTGTCTGATCATCATTATCATAATAATGAGCTTAGTTATGTAGTTAAAAGGTAGGCAGTGGAATCCATTTCAGAGCATAAACATAAGCTGATTGTCTACARCTGCAGGAGGAGACTTTCTTTCTCCCATTACTGGCTTCGCAGTGTTGTGTTTAAAGCCTTCAGGACTGGCTAATGACACAGTTCTGTAAGTTACCAGTCTGACCCAGAACTGGATGTTCATACTGTTAGTAACAGATTCCTCGCTAAGAGGGACCAATCAGAGAAACGTCACTGTGCAAGTAACAGCCCCTGCTCGTAGAACAAGGAGTATAGGACTCTACTGGACTTTGATGAGCATAAAGCTCAGAAAGAGAATGTGTGCCCTARTCTTGTCCTACAAGCTCCTGTAGAAACAGCTTGTAACTGACCTTTTCCAGCTCCTTCCGGATCATCCAGCATTTAGCAACTCCTAGCAGCACCTGGATCTGTCCCAGGCGGTTTCCAATCTCTGTCATGATGCTCATGGAAGAATCATAYCGAGGAAAGGCTGTCTGCAGAAGCAGGGAGGAAAATACACTTTTTGCTGTGGCCCGCTTTTCATACCTCCTTGCCATCCCCTATGTCCTTCCTGGCAGGGAGGAGCTGTACCTGCACATCTTTGCGACTGCGATGGATATCAGCAAAACAGAGCAGACACAGTGCCTGCAGAGGCCGGTCACCATGCTGCAGGGCAATCTTCATGGACTCCTGAAAGAAATCATCTTTGGTCAGTAAAAGAGCTTGTTCCTGGTCCAGAACAAAGAGGGGCTGGGACTGAAGGTCTAGAGCACTCCAGCCAGTGAAGGGTCAGCTCCAGAGAAATGCCACAGTCTCTTTAAAGCAAGTGAAGTCTTGTTCACATGCTCCCAACCAGAGGGTGTTTAGGGCCAAATTTTTGAGACGCCCTGGACTACTGAAACCTCAGCTCTAGGACTGGGAGGCAGCAGGAACATCTAGAGTCAAGTGARCATGCCATGGTATCCCTCTTCCTCCCACTTCTGTCCTCTAGGTAAGATCCCTTGCAGAGACCTCTGACAGCTGTGCATCTGCCGGCACCCTGTACCTCACAGCAGTCCATAGCATCTGCCAAGCGCCCCAGCTTCCGATAGGCCACGGCCATATGGTATTGGCTCATTGCACGGTACTTCAAGCTCCAGCCCTTTCCGTAATCATTCACCAGCTCAGCTGCTTTACATGGGAAGAACAAGGCTTTCTCGTAGTCCTATAAAGCAGACAGACAGTAGTTACAGCAATAGTGAGCACTCAAAAAAAATAGGTGACCACTGAATATTTTTGATTTACTAATACTGCAACAGCTTTCTGCTTTCTGTAAGCCTCTCAGCCCTTGCCCTTCTTCTTCCATGTGCCCAAGTCTCAGTATTAACATGCCTGTCAAACTGTGGAAGGTAGAATTCCCATATACTGAATTCATGTTATTCAGTGGGTTCAGGACACTGAGGCAATAACACAGCAACTAACTGTTGTTGTATGCAGTATGTTGTAAGCTTTACATGGCAGGAATGATGTACCCAGCTCTAYAACCACAGACTGAAACATTCTCTGCTGTTACATCATCTCCACTTTCAGCATCTACAGAGAGCCCTCATGCTTTCCATGTGGTGAGTCAGGATCTCTCAGAGGCTGGTTATTCATCATGGTAACAAGTAGGAAGAAATGGCCTTGTTAAACCTGCAGTAAGTAATAGCATAATGTATTTTCAYTTTTAAGCATCTTTCTGCATTAGAAATTTTATTCTAAAGAGAAATCTTATTTTACAATAAGCACATAAAACTATTAAAAATACCTAAAACTGTTCTTGAGCTACATAAGACTGCAAAAATGAAAAAGCCCTCATCTTTTCGTATTATCCACCTTTCCTGAATCCGTGAGACAATCACCCTCCCATCCTCCCTCCCTTTGGGTTACTGCACCTTTAGCTGGGCATAGAAGTTCCCCAGGCTGCAGCAGACGCGACACTCCAGCATCTTGTCATCGTTGTTGTGTGCGTAGCGCAAAGCTTTCTCAAAGCACTCCAGAGCCTTCTGGAAAATGCTGAGGCCCAAGAAGGCATTGCCCATGCTGAGGCTCACCTGGCCATTCAGCTGCATGCTCATAGTGGTGCCCTGCATATTCAGGCATGTCTTACAGTACGAGATTGTTTTCTGGAATTCACAGAGCTTCTCATTGCTGCGAGCCAGGTTTAGGTAGCTCTCTGTAAGGTAATCTGGGTCTTCTAGCTCCCGTGCTGTGTCAATCTGTACCACTGCAAACTTTAAGTAGAAAAGAAAGTGTTTATAAAAAACATATAATCTATTTAAACACAGCCCAAACATCCACAGAGGGGCATTGTCATGGAGAAGAGGCTCATCTCTGAGCAGGGATTGGAAGTCCAGCCCCAGGGACTGAGAAGCAGTGTACAAACTGAGCAGTGATCTGGTGGTTTAAAAGACATATGAGTAGTCTGGAGAAACCTCTCTCTCTGTCTCTCGGGCAAGGAAGATGAAGTAGGCTGGCAGTTAGTAGAAAAAAACTGTTGAATGGCCCTACAGAGAATGTGAGACAGCAAACATTCAGCACAATCCAGCTAAGTTCTCTTACGCTCAATTTAATTTATTCCATTTTCTATGGAATTCTTAAAATATTACATACAGTACTCTATTAATAAGGAAATAACAGGCAAGCTGCTTCACTAAATAATTTTATATCATTAAATTGACGTTTAGTTGTCATGACAGTTTTTGCTCTAGAGCCATTACAATTCACTGCATACTGTTCTTTTAGATGTTTTGAAGTTTTTTTTTTATTTAGACTGCACACTCTTCTGGGCAGGGATTCTCTTCTGTGTTTTGTGATGAACCAAGCACACTGCTGGGTTAAATTAATACCAGTAATGATGGTAAATATTTAGCAATTGCCTCAGTATGTAAGTCTGTTAGAGATAACAGTTTGATTTACTGATAGCAATTCCCAAGGTCACCAATTACTTCCTTTTTTGCACAATGGTACACATAGTTTAAGCTATTAGAACATTTTCCACAAACAAAACAAGCTAATTGTTTGTGTTTTGGTATATTTGTTCACCCTTTTCTTAGCAGCTTTCCTAAAGTACTATGTGGACTCAGTGAGGAGTATTAGCTTATGCTTCCCCATGTTCCCTTACCTTTTTACAAGTTCTTCATTACTTCCCAATTGCCACAGACTCCTTTTCTTGGTGTGAAGTCATTTTTCTCTCCAAAAGAGATTGAGCATCCTGACCCTTCTTAAATCATGGTTCATTTCATACCTCTAATTCACTGACTCCTTTTCTCTCTCTCTCTCTCTCTCTCTCTCTCTCTCTCTCTCTCTCTCTCCCTCCAATTCTTATTTTCTCTCCTGGTGATTTACTGTTAAAGCTCTCCTTCATGTTTGCTTGCACACTGTAAAATCTTCAGTTTCATTGAAGCTGCTTTTCCTTTCCAACACTAGGAGGAACTGAAATTCACCTACTCTGATCCTGTTTCTTGTTCTCTTCTCAGGTGACAAATGAAGGTTTAGGTCTACCGGGCTCATTCTTTTGCCCATTTCATGTTCCCATGAAGCTTTCAACTTTTTCTTCAGGTAATTATATCTTACCTTCTCTTTTCCCTGATCAGTTTGCTTTTTTTCTGCCACCACCTAATCCCACATCTCTTCTCAGAACCATTTTTCTTCAAATGTTTTCCAAACGCATTAATACTCCTCTTTCTTCTTCCCTGTAAGTATCCGCTTTGAAGATGGGGCTTTGACACATATATGAGTTTACTATTAAGATGTGCCCCCTACAAGTGCTAAAAGCAGGTATCTACAATCTTTCCATATGAGATGTGGGTACCCCCTACATTTTTTGTGCTGGTGCTGAACAATTACCAGTCTAGTAAAAGGTAACCAAAAAAACACAGGACAAGAATGTCAAGGCTCTCTAGTCAGACCCTATTTCAGGCTGAGATAGTTTCTTAAAACTATGACACTTATTTGGGTTCTGCCTTCCAGATTCTTGAGTCACTGTCTCAAACACTGCCTGCTGCTCTATATGCAACCTGTCACTCCTCAGATCCATTCATCAGCTTATTTTTTATTTAATCAAATATGTTTATCATCATATTCTTGAAGTTTAGCTTCAGCTTTTTTGCCACACTCTCATCAAGCCCCTTATCTTCCTTTCTTCCATGCTGCCCTGACAACTGGAATCCATCTCTGATCACATCTGTCATGCTGCTCTTGCAATGTCTCTCACCCCCCCCAACCAAAAAAATCCCAACTCCACCCTTTCCCCTCTTTCTCCTTTTAATCACCTCGATACAAAGAAATAATTATAATAAAAAGCAACATAAGATCTATATTAGATATCAAACAGCAGTTGAACAAGATATCAGACATCTCTCAACATTGCTGCTTGTTCTACAGAATACTCCTGGAAATTTTTTTTACAGTGGTGTATACACTGTAAACATCTTTCAGTGGGACAGGAGCCCTGTTTTCATATCTCTGTGAAGCTAGATCAGATGGTGCATGCATGTGGGGAAATAAATCAATGACAGTCCCCATGATTAACTAGAGAACCTGATTAACCTGGGAAACCTGAAGGACCAGAGCCATTGAAAAGTAGCAGTCTATATCTTGGAGCCAGGACCTACTGGTCACCACACTGATTAAGGCAGCCCACCATATGTACCAAGCTCATGGTACATCTCACTATACTGCAAAATACAAACCGTGATCTCCCATTCTAATCTCCAGCCACTCTCCATGGTGGGTGTGACACAACAGCATGCATTCATCTCGATTGCCTTACCTTCAGCATATCTTTGTATCTGCCCATCTCTGCATGAGCAGTGATGAGACAACCCAAAACCCGAAACCTGCCAGCAGGATCCGCAGACTTCTCCAAAACCCTCATCCAGACTTGCAGGGCCTTTTCAGTATGATTAGACTGGTAGAGATGGAGTCCTTTCTCTATCTGCTGCTTTGTCTGGTCCTGACCCATCTCCTCTGCATTAAAAAGCCTCATACACTAACCTTTAAGGACAGCACAAAAGAAGTGCCTGAGAGAGAACACAACATAAAATGCCCTAAGAGAGGAGGGCAGGTTGTGTGCTCAGAGGGCTCGAAGCCATAAAATCCCAGCCATGTCAGGATGCTGGAGCTGCAGCAGGCAATGGCAAGAAGAGCTTGCTCAGCACGGAAGATAGAATCCCAAATCCGCTAGGCAGATATCTTGCTTGCTAAGACTCCATCAGCATATTCACCTTGCCAATCCCATAAACAAAGAGGAAAAGCAAAAGAGGGAGAGAAAGAGGAAAAAAACCAGCAGCGATTAGAGTGAAACTCAATCTGAGCAGCCACTGCTGGGCTCCCCCGCATTGGCTACAGCTGTGCCCGCCAGTCTGGCTCACGTGGCTCCCAGGAATGCTGGTCGGGCTTCCCAACTCCCAAGGTCACAGCGAGCCAACTGCCTGCTCTGGCCCGCCACTATGCGGCTTATAAATACTGAAGGGAGAGACAATCAGCGGCAGCCATAGGGATGTCTCAGTTGTCTCTTTTTCCTTTCTCTCACTAATCATCCCTCTTTAAGAAGCACTGGTGGTGGGCTAGCCTGGGACACAGCAGCCCCAGCTAAGATAGCATCTTTGGGAACAACATATGCCTTAAAAAGGAGAGAATGAACTGAAGGCTCCAGCACATACACACATGCAGGATTACACTTGCGACAATGTGCCTGATACCTCAGCAGGCACAAAATTCAGCCTTCCCTTTGAGGAGCTCAGCAGGCAATATGGACTGTTCCTGTGGTCAGGGTCAGCTCTGTCACAGATTTGCTGCAAATAAGCCACTGACTCATTAACTTCTCAGGGACAATGAGAAGCTAATCCTGGTGAAAACTTTGCTCCTGAGGGATGGTTGCTCCCTGCCACTGGGCATCTGTGATTGTTCTATGAGAATTTTCAATAGGAGATGTCAAAGGAACTATCAAAGTTCTGCACTCAGAACTTACCGATCTTCTATGACAAACGATAAATAATAACCGAAAGCAACAAGTTTCTGCATCTTCTGACGGCAGAAAAGGCTTGTAGTCCAATTAGAAAATAGCTTTAAAACTTGCCTACRCATCTTTGAAAGAGCAGAAGGTAGACTTGTTCCTCCAGGAATCGGGTTTCATACTTCCTTTATGTGCTGCATTTTTAATAGACTTTGCCTTGATTGCCTATACATTCATTAAAAAAAAAAAAAGCCTCATGGAAGTCTAATATTTTTCAGAAATAGAAGTCTTAGACATAGATTTTGAGTTCCTTTTTACAGGCCAAATAAGGAAGAACAGCAATTCACAGATTTAACAACAGGCCCACAGGCAGAAGCAGGCATGTCTCCAGCCACAGCCCTCCTTCCACATGAATTCAGTGGTAGCTCTTCCCAAGCAAACAAAATGGCTGATGGAATCATCTTACAAGCCACAAGTTGGACCATCCTGGCCTGGGCCATCGCCACTTAAGGCAACACAGATCCAAGGGAGCCTTCCTTAAGTAGCATCCCTACAAAAAACAGAAGACTGCAAGAAACAGTAGAATAAGGAACCACAACCCTTCCAGAGACTTCACATCACAGCATTCATTTTCTTAAGAGATACCATCACATTCTTTTTTCCAAAGTTTCCCTAGAAGAGTTTTTTGAATGGTAGAAAAATCTTGCTACAATCAGACTTACTCTCTTTTGTGAGCTTGTATCCCCCATCCATGATACCTGTTACTTAATTTAGCATTGTTTTTCAGAGAGGTAATCCACTAGAAGGTGTTGCAGCATAGCCTTCAAGCATTTTGCTACCATAGAAGCCTGTGAAGAAAAGTAAAGCTTAGGCACAGATAGTTAATGTATAAAGACAATTTCAGCTTACTGTTAACATTGCTACATAGGTACTTTAGATTTTAGGACTTTCATAAAAAGTCTGAAATGGCAAGAAATGGCTCTCTTCCCTGCAGTGATTGTTATTTGCCCCTCTGGATGTGGGTGGTGGGATAGGCACAGGATGCAGAAGACTGATCCTCACTGAACGCAGTGATAATGGTGTAGTCATCAGACTTCTGGATTTCGAGAAACTGAGGTTAGAGAACCAGAGACAGCAGCTGTTGGAGTGTGCTACATGAAAGAATCAAGGAAGGAATCAAGAAAAGGGAAGCAAAAAAATCACATAATTGCCTGCTGGGGCAAAAGGCTTTACAAAATTACTGTCCGTGAGTAACACATCAATAACTCAAGCTGATTCTGATGGTTCTGGACCACTTCACCCAGACACTGCTCCCACCAATACTGTCATGCATTTGTTGGTCAGACTGCACATCTGACCTGCACTTTTGAGCTGCACTTCATTCTCCTATGAAACAGTGCTTAGTCTCTTAGGAATCCACTCACCCACCTACCAAGATGAAAAGTTATCCTAGTAAAATAAGGACTAGGAGAATCATTAAGCTCAAATTGATCACTTTCAAAGAAGAGAAACATACTCTTATATGGAATATGCCAATATAAGGCCGCCTGAATCAGGAAGGATAAATGGGTAAAATCACCCAGACACCACCTGTGCTTCTCAGGGAAGCAAAGGACACAGTGATCAGTCTGTGGCTCAAGATTCCTCTAGTCCCTGTGAGATTCAAGGGTGGCTTCTATCTTAAATGACCAAGTTTCTTCTCAGGTACTGCAAATTATGCCTGCAAGGTGCATGAAACACCAAATCAGGGAACATCAAATGTAATGCAGTAGAGTAATATGCAGTCACACACCCAGCCACTTCCTGCCTGTGACCACTCTGAGCTTCTCTTCCTCCCCTTTGCTCTTCATGATGCATCCCCTGTGGCTCCTGCTCATAAGAAGACCCGAGCATATGGCTGGTAAAGCCAGGAAGATTACAGCCTGGAGTCAAAGCAAGCAGTGATAGGAGGAGAAGGAAGAAGAGGACATAAGAAGAAAATTTTTCTCCTAAAACACTTAACATCCGGACTTCATCTACAGGTTTGTGTATTTCCTGTTGATGCTGACAAATTTGATAACTCATGTGACATGCTGATGGTTTTCAGAAGTTAATAGGCTGGCTCTTGCAGTTTAATAGCTTACTGATTGGTGCTGGCCTTTCAAAGAGTGAAGTTAAAAAATCTCCATAAAGTAAAAAAAAGTCATCTACCCAGAGGGATCCAAAATCAGCTTCCATAACATACAACCGACACAGCTGCTGTTTACAGATCATATGAGATGAGCCTAGCCAGCTTTGTTACGCAAGCAGGAATCTTCCATCCCACATAATCCATTTTCTGATTCATTTGTTTGAATCTTTCTTTCTCTCCATCTTTCATCCCAGACATACATGAACTGAAATCTCTCCAGCCTCCCTTCTCAACAGCTGCAAATTAACTGCAGGGATCCCAGCATGATATGCAACAGGTGGCTCGTGCCTTGCCTTGCAATTGGTGCACTGCAGAGGAAGGAATGTAGCACTGAATACTGATGCTTACAAGTGCTCTCAGATTTACAATCATGTAGGAAGTAATGGGGTGAAACAGAGTATGCCAAGTAGCAGGGGAAAAGGATACGGAGGAGAAATATAGTTACCCTGAAAACACTTGCAAACTGAGAYGCAAGTGAGCAGAAAGAAAGGAAGAACATTTTTGAATTTTTGTATCATTCAGGAATATGGCAAAGTCACGGCCATCATGGCACTTTCCCTCTGAGACAGGAAATATTGATGTCAAACTTGTTGCAAATTTCTAAATGAATTAGACATTGCCTATACCAAATTTTAGTTTTCAGACAACTCATTTTATTTCAAGAGATTAACACATCTTAGTTCTGAAAGCAAAACAGATCCCTTTTGCTTGTAACAAAACCTTAGCTAATATGTCCTGAAAGACCCTAATGTTTTTTTTGAAAATCCCACTCCATTTTGGGTTTCCCAGTACAGTATTTCCAGGACCAGGAGCACCAGGGAATGCAGACACCTTCACGCTGCAGACCCTGATAGGTTCATTAAGACTGGCCTTGGTCCCAGAAGAGATAAGGAGGCAGTGGAAGGTATGAGGATCGTAGGAAGGGTATGAGCTGGTATCTCCAAGAGTGCTCATCTAGTCCCACACACCACCACACACTGGCACTGTTCAAATATAGCTCAAGTTTGGTACTATGCTAAAGTTAATTAATCCTTGAAACACCATGAAGCACAGTGCATCCACAGGCAAGTGGCTTCCCGGCATCAATGCTGTGAGGTTAGGTATGTCCACATTTCACTCCCCAATATATCATGTATTTGCATTATCCAGTATCTCCTTGTATCTTGTGTTATGGAGACTTTACTATAAAATGATACAAAATGGAGGTTTGAAAAGGAACCAAAAATCTTTTCCAGTTCTCCTCAAAGTAATGGATCACACAGAAGTAAAATCCCAGGGCTATTCTCTGCATCTAGAACAAGTGGCATTGGACCAGGACAGTTTAATAACTTACAGGTAAGAAACTGGAAGACAGTTCTCCCACCTCTCTCCTCATTTTCCCACACCTGGACCCCCAAAGAGTCTCAAGTTTAAGACAAAAAGACAACACACACGGACTTTTCTCAAACAGTTTAATAGCAAATAAACAAAGGAAGGTACCACACTTGGCATATACAAAATGACTTGTTGTCGGTGTGTCTGTGCAATTAAAACAGCTTTAAGTTGCCCTTTGGGACAAAAAGAAAAAAAAAACACACAAAAGGAAGAAAATTCCTTTAACACATACTCGCTCGTTCCAAACTTGTAACAAATCTTTTCATCTTTAAATCCACTACACAAACTCTGCGATCAGCTCAGAAAAGCAACACGTGCTCCTCTGCTTTTTAAACCATTAAAGTAAAATCCGTAATTCTCTACAGAGTACAACACAATTTCACACAAAAAAGACATTTTGTTTTGCAAATCAAAACAAGAAAAAAGGAACAGCTCAAACAAGGTAAAGAAAAGCATTTCTACGACTGAACCACGACTTTGAGTTGATTAAATCCCATTACTGCAGAACAGACTCTACATTTGGTCATAGTGGCAATTTGTTTTCTCGTCACATTGTGAATCACTTTACATTGTTTTCTAGTAGAAAAGGCAAAAAACTGTACAAAACCCCTAGTGTTAAATACAATGTTTGTACCAATAAAAAAGCCCACAGGTTTGTCTCCAAAATGTAAATTTTCTTTTTAAATTATTCACAAAAAAGCAGCCAAAAATCAGAAAGGCAGCTGCTGCTCCACTGTCTCAAATCCATTAAAACCACCACAGAACAATTAAAACAACCAAAGGAAGAAAGGGAAAGAAGAAAGGAAAGAAACATCCAACATTTGGCATTTTGGTTTTCTTCAGATATTTTTCCACAGGTTTCCCCAAAGTTCCTTATGGAACCAAATGCGCATGTACAGAAATGTACTGGCAGTTACTCAATACACTGCAGGGTATCAGTGCCCCCCACTGGCACACAGCCCTGTGCATTCAGACTGTGGGACTAACAGCAGCCAGCCCACAACCCTACCTCCCAAATAAACGAGTCTCTATCCTTTTCTCATCCAGCCTCACACTCCACTCCCAGGTATATGCACCATATCCAAAAATTTTCTGTCTTTTATAAGCGGATTAAGGACTGTCTACACAATTCTAACCAATTTCTATTGAGAATTATAGTATCCTCAGCCAACTCAGCAGTAGAATAAATTCTTTAGCATCTTTATTATCCCAAGCACTGGACAAAAATAAGATTTCTACCCTATCAAAGAGCATTTATTTTCTCAGCAAATCCCTTTCTCCTGGGATTTTGTTCCACACTATTTTCTCCTGTTAAGGCACCTACACTAGCTCACTTCTCCCTGTGACTGATATTTCACCACAGCAAACACTCTTCCAGGTGCCTTCATCTAGAAGCTACATCCCAGTTACTACCTGTGCAGATCATATGTAGGGTAGGGGGAATCCTGGCACCCAGAAAGCGGTAACCTGTTCTAGTTCATCCTGAAAAACTGCTTAGCTCATTACCCAATTAAAAACGAAAACT
>NW_028185062.1:312876-375232 GCF_003343005.1 Rhea americana | reverse complement strand
AAAAAAAAAAAAAAAAAAAAAAAAAAGAGAGAGAAAAAGAAAGAAAGAAAGAAAACCTAAAAAATCTCCGTAGAGATTCCCCAGCTAAGGCCCCTGAGAAGAGGGCTGGGGATGGTACCCTGTTCAGGTAACAGCTTTAGAGGCTGTTGTATTGTGCTTGTCACTTGGGGAAAGAGCCAGCAGTTGTGTAACCAGGTTTACAAACGCTTTCTCTGGGATATTCTATATGTTCTTATTTCAAGAGCTAACCTCGAGTCTTCAATGATCCTGCCACCAAGGTCTGACTGATGGTATTAAGCTGGGGCTGGACTTCACAAAAATATGCCCCAACTTTGATACAATACTAGTAAAGAGTGTTTCAGAGGAGCCCTAGTTTCGGAGAATTTGGGAAACAGAAATACTGTGAAGTTGCCTCACCCTCCTGCTTCCCAACTATTCCCTTCAGCCAAAACTCCTGCTACAGGAGCAGTGCAACCCAGCCCCAGGCACCTCCCATGGCTCCGGAGATGGAACAAGGTCCAGGTGCTCTGTCAGGCAGACAGTCTAAGTGCACAGGTAGATGCCCTCAGGTGGCTTCTGATGGGACATTTGTTATACCAAAAACACCAATTTAAAAGGATACCTTTGAAACCCATTAAATTGCTCAGTTTTTGCACAAACTATAGAAAACAGAGAGGTGAAGGCGATATATACGAGGGTGTGAAGAAAACAGCAGGAAACATGCAAAACGTTTCTGGGCACTATCTTAGCTTGAAAGAATAAAACAAAACCATCACATTTTGCTGAGGAGATTGTAGTTACGAAAAACAAGCATGCTGGGGCTTAACAAAATACAACATCAACTTTGATCAAATTTTCACTGCAGACTGATAATCACACGGGGTGGGGGGTGGGGGGGGAAATCAGTAAGTGCCAGGGCGAAAACGTAGCTACAATCAGAAGAAAGTGTAGTTCAAGTGTTTTCTGCTGATGCCACTCAAGTCACAAGTTTGAACTCGTAAAAATACATACTGTCTCCTCAAGGACAGAAACCAGATCAGCAAAATGTGACTAAGGAAGCCTCCTGAAAGATTGAGTCACACCATATAATTGACTTTTTCTTCAAAACTGTGTTTTTAAAACTAAGCACACAGAAAAAACTAAGCCTAGAAAGTGATTGGCTGTATGTTCACAGAAATACAAATACTCCACAAGGTATGCTAGCAAGGCTGCTCTGAAGACAATTACAAAGAATCAGATTCACAAAATCAAGTGGTTATCTTACGAAGGTCTAGAAAAATAGAAATTTTTTTAATATTCAAATGCAAGTTTAAATATTCCCCTTCAGCAGTCTTTCTAGCAAAACCAATTTGGCAGCACAAAAAAAACAAAACAAAANNNCAAAACCCAAAACAAAAAAAACAAAGAAAGAAACAAACATAATAAAAATACACATCAGCATCAAAGGTCAACACAAGGTCAAAGGTGAGAGTTCAAGCATCAGAGAAGCTGAAGAGACAAGGATTTGGACGATGTACTTGAACGCCACATCGACATGCTTTAGGCACAACGATGAACAAACGGCAGGAATCTAGAAAAAAAAACAAACCAGAAAGAGGGAGACCCACTGAGTTACACAGAGCAGTACATCCAAACACGGAGAGAGAGAACGAGAATGGGCACCGTACAATGAGACCTCCTGGGGAAGGGAGTCGACAGGGAAGGGCAGCACATGCCAACGATGGACAAGTAAAAGTCGAAGGACATGAAGGACACCAAGTAAACATCAAACTGCCAGAAACCAAATGGAAGCAGAGGCCTGGATTTCCCTCTCTGCACCTGGGCTGCGAGGCACTCCACGGCCTCGTGACGCACCGATTAGCATGCATTCGCCCTGTCCCRTGCCCAGGGTCTCTGCTAGCTCTAAGGAAGGAGCAGAGGAAGCACCCTCCCCAGGAGACTGACTCCAGAAAGAAAAAGAAAAAATATATGGCTCCAGGGCTAACATTTGCCCACAGAGATTAAGACCATGAGAGACAAGACAGAGGACACAAGGGATTCACAGGTGGTTTGATGGCTGAGACTCTTCTTGCATCCTAACATGGGAAGGTGGTAGGCAGTGGCAGCCCAGGAAATCCATGTCCTCTCTTTCAGCTATAGCCCCTTCTCATTCCCTAGGAGCCCAGGAAACTGGGACTGGGTAGTTTGAAACGGGGAGCAGGGGCAGGGTGGGGGGGAAGATTATACGAGACAAATAAGTGGAACCAAAAACCCCACACAATAGAGAATTCCTTAAGACTTGACTGCAAGTTAAGACTTGTCCTAGCTGAGCCCTTTTCATACCATTAGACCTGCACAGGGATTTTCCTTTCCCAACCTTTTATATGAACAGCCCCCAGGTCCCTGGCTTTTGAGGAAGGGATTCTGGGCTCTGAGAAGCTCTACAGTCACTGTTGCCAGTTCCATGAGTAAAAAGATGTGTTTCCTGAGGCCTTCTTGAGCTGAATTTTTAAAAATAATTCTCATATTAGAGTGATATAAATACCTCTGCTGCCTCCCCTCAGCCTCTAAGCTGTAGAACAGAAGGAACTTTTTGGGAAGAATGTGGGAAGTAGGGGTGAATGGAAGCAAGTTCTTTTCTCCTCTTTTTTAAGATTTCATCTTAGTCTCCTGTTTGGTGCCCTATTCTTCAGCACCTCTCAATGCTGCTGGTTAAAGACTGGTTAAAGGAGCAAGACATGAGACTTTCATGTGATCCTATAACAGAGTATCAAGCATTGCACTCCAATTTCAGCGTAAAGAAGCATACTGCCCACTAAACCTGCAAACTTACTAGTACTGCTGAAACGAATTTGCTCTTCACACTTTCCAATTTAGAGAAAGGACTTAATATGGAACTTACACCGATTCCAGCAAACAGAGCACAATGCAACTCTTATGGTTATTTCTACAGTTCTAGAAAYGCTCTGCGTAGTCTGCAAAACTGTGAGGTTTCAGCTGTTAACCAGAGAGGCAAATTCATCACAGGAACTCTGAGGCATGAGAAAAAAAGTAATAAAATCAAGTGACATCTAGCAGGCACCATAGAAATTCCTGACGTGATTTGTTTAGAGGTTTTTGTTATTTTTTCAAACATTTCACTTAGCATTTTTGAGGGGAAGACCAAGTTTCATTAAAGGTCTTCTGGAAGAGCAAAAACAGTCCTTAGACTGGCCTACAAAAGCAGAGACACAAGAAGCTGGATAAGAACTTAACAACTTAGGGAAAGTTATTTCACTGTGTCCCTGTTTTATTCTCACAACTCTGACAATGTAGTACGATTTTCTTCATTCTGTATTTTATACTTTGTGGTAACTTCGATCAGTGATGCAAAACATCCTTACATTTAATTGTCTGCATCAGGAGACTCTCAAAGCATATTACTTGTGTATAGCTGCACTGTTCATTTGCAATGTGATTTATCCAAGTTGCTTTTAGATGTTTCCAAATTAAATAGTTATGAACAATTTCACAACCAAATGGATTCTATTTGCCTTTCCTTCCCTAATCGACAACTATTAGCAAGAAGAAATGCTTGAGTTAATTCTGTCATGCAGGCAGGCTTCTAACACAACTTTTATCATTTAGGTGAAAGTCTTTTCCTCCTATTTTCTTCTAAGAAATTTTCTGAAGCACCTATTTTCCAGATAATAGAGCTCACAGCTAATAAATCTATCTCATTGTTAAGATGTAAGAAGACAGTCACTGCTGCTGTTTCGGATACCTTTGAAAAGTTGCAGTCCTCATTCTGCTTAGGCCTAACTTTAACAGCAACCAGAGGCATTGTCTCACAAYGCAAGCTTTGCATTGCTGGAAGAGAAAGCAAAGCTACAAGGAGACATCTAATTTTACTGCTGGTTATCTGCAGGGCTGAAGAATCTATGAGTCAGTTTGCTACAGTACTAGATACTAAGCAGCATCAGGCTAACACTTCGATTGTTCTCAATACTTCCATCTTATTATGGTATGTCAAGCAGAATCAAATATATTCTGAAAAGAAAATCTACTAAGTAGACAAATATTTCCATTTTGCTTCTAGAAATACACAAGTATTTCCTGGTGTACCTATGGAATTCTGCTTCATCAGAAATCCTACTAGCTTTTGTTGTAGAAAATTCTGATTCTTTGGTTTTTGAGCACACAGAATACTTTGCCTATATGGCTACTTAAGCAAATCCTTCTACAGTTTATTTGAACTCACTCAGCTCTTATCTTACTGTCCATGAAATAGAACATTTGACACAAGAACAGATTATAACCAAGACAYGTATCTAATGACAGCTTCCAATATTAAAATACTGCAGGTAGTATCAAGTTTGCCCCAAATGTTTTTGCTACTTTAATTTCTTACATCTTTTATCATTCCTTAATGATAAAATTATCTGCTGTTCTGCAGATAATTTCCTCCTCAGGATATTTCTGTGCATTACTGGAAGTATTCTGTCTTTCCCATCAGCTGCTAGTTCAGAATCTGCTTCTATGTTTTGGGCAGTTAAGCCCCATCAAGCCCCAAAACAGCTGACTGATTGGATCTGCACTTAAATGAGAACATGACAGGAATCTAAAAATCAAACAAAATCCCCAGGCCCCCAGCCTCTCCTGCCAATGAGTGAGGAGGAAAACTGGTTTAAAACTGGGAGGCAAGAAGAGCAGAAATCCCCAGAGTCAGTGGCAGYCACCAAGCAGACACAGAAATGTTGATTTTATCTGATCAGTTGCATTATCAAAAAAAAATCTGCCCCAGTCACAGACTTTATACATTTATTAACTTTGGCAACATACACATTGATACACACCCCTACTATGCCCCCCCCCCCCAAAAAAAAAAAAACAATCCCCACCCATGAAAGGAGGGGGAAATCTGAAACAAATGCACAAAAAGGGCAAAATCTTCAGCTGGTGAAAATTGATGCAGCTCTACTGAAGAGAGCAGAGCAGCACTGATTCAAGCCATCTGAGGATCACACCTTTCAGAATTTAACCTGCATAGATTTTTTTTTTTTTTTTGGCAATACTTATAATGTAGTTACGCCAGTAAGGCACAAGATCTAGCCCAAGTTATGTGTTTACGGTGATTATGTTTGGGACCAACCTAAGCCACAATGTAAACTGGTGAATTTCCTAACGTCAATAGAGTTGCATCTATTTGCAACAGCGCCAAGCTTGATTCAAAAGTTGCAGTACTGAGGACATGCTATAGGATGCGAAAGCTAAAATGTCTAGTTTAGGGCAACTGAAATGACTACTGAAGAGGCCAGAGCACCAGGTTAGAAGAGAAGCAGAACAAAGGTCTCAGATAGTACAGTGGGTAGGGTGCAAAGAAGGTAAGAGTGACTGTAGAGACCCCAGAGCACAGCGCTCTCCTCCACTGGTTCACAGCATTAATCTTCCCCATTTAGCAGTTGTTGGGCTGCAAACAGGCCACTGAAGATCAGTAGTTTCAATCATGCACATCATTATGTGTGTAAAACAATCACATTACGGATTCTACAAAACCCTGGCCTTTTTTTCCAGTGAAATAATTTAGGTAATAAATATTCTCCATCCTGGAGCTGTATAAAACTTCTATAAAAATAGAAACAACATTCTTGGTTACAGCAGGTTGCACTTGGAGCAGATGCTCCCAACCATGTTTTTTTTTTCTTTTTTTTCCTTGAAAAGTATATTATTTATATATTAAAAAAAATCCCATTATCACCCTGGAGGCCTTCACACTCCAACACTCTCTTCTCAGAAAACCAGGACACATCTCTCCCATTGTGCAGAATTCAAGTGTACATGGTTCACTTAAGTGTATGCTTACGTTTCTAGAGAGATCCAAATAATTAACATGGAAGGGTACCACATGCCAGCATAAATGGGAAATTTGGCAGTCTGGCCTTTCAACCTTTTCTACCAAAAAATGATCTGAATATTAATAATTTGTTTTACCTTTCTGCCATAAAAATAGATGGTTTGGTATCATCTAACTGATTTTCAATTTAACAATGAAAAGGACTCCTCTTGGATGCTATGGTCTTGTACTTCTGAGGTTTGAGATCCCTGGGGATCCAGTCTGTGTGAATACCTGACATTCCCAATGGACCACAGCAGAACCCCTTGCACACGAGCGCACATATTCTGAACAGGATTTCAGGTTTGATGAGTTCAGTGCTCCTCCTGCTGGAGCAGAACAGGAAATCCAAACCCTATGTCCGACCCCACACTCATTTAGCAGCTGGCTCCCAGACTGCAGTGTTACCTGGTGCCCTGGGAAACAGCATCACCAACCGGGAATATAAAGGAAACAAGGAAATGGAGAAAATGAGGTAATAGAACTTCTGTCAAAAGACATACATAAATTGTAAACTTCCTCTTGAGATAGAGGTGGATTTTTGGTGGTTATAACACGGGACTCTGCTCTTATTACTTCAAATGACTCAGGCCAGAGTGTCAAAAATCCTTTGAGCCCCCCGAAAACCAGTGTATAAAAGGCCCTTAGCAACACATTAGCAATTTCATAAGTGTGCAAATAAAGCATGTGTTCACTGGAGGGTTGAGTTTAATTTTCCTTCAGTATAGAGGATAACAGCTGGTGCCAAAAGGCAGAATAAGACTGGATGGCTCAATGCTCTGCTCTGGTTCAACAGCTCCTGTGTTATTCCAGTTTTGCACTGGCACACACCACCTTAAAGGAAAACTGCAGTTTAAAGAAATATCTAAATACTAGACTAAACCACTGCATAAATTAGTTTTTTTTTTTAAATAGAGAACTCTCTTTGCAACAGAGTAAGACTGAAAAAGCAACTGTCATGTGAACAGGTATGAAGCAGGAGCCTTAAGAGCTGTTTTAGGGTAAACTCTTGGCTTTGTATCCCAGTTTAGCAGTCATCTGAATAGAGAAACATGCTTATCAGATGAAGTCAAAGCAGTACTCTGTAGAAGGATGTTACTCCACAGATGTGGGGAATTTAAGAAAATGGTAGGAAAAAGATTTGGCAAAAAAATCTCCAGACTGTCAGGAATTTTGAGTTTCTTGTTTCTAGCCCTRTTTGTATTCTTCCAGACTAAGCTGTCTCTCTAAACCTTTCTACAATACTTAGCTGAATTATATAGGGATAATTTTCCCCAAGCATGAAGAAAGTCACTGCATCTCATTAATATTCAACTGTAAACGGTCAGTGAAATTTTCTGGGTTGAGACATTACTTAGTTTTATAAAGTGCTGCATATGTTCACAGTACTATATAAACATCACTTTATACACAGCAAAACAAAACAAAAAAACCCTGCAGTTTTCCTTTAACTCATAAATGTGTTCACCTTTCTAGCCTGTCTCCTGCTTAGAGAGGAATTAAGTCCCCACAAAGGCATACAGTTAAGGAAGCTTCAAAGAGTGGGGCATGACAAAGGCTATGTGGAGTCTGTTCCTTGCTCAGCCAAACTTGGACTGACTCAAGTTTTCCTTTCCCATCCTTGTTTTCATCAGCTGTKCAGCATTATTTCTGCTTCCCCATGTCCTCTCCCCCATGGCAGTGTGGTGTCAGCTCTGCTTCCCTGTCTCCTCTCCACCCCAAGGCAGTGTGGTGTCAGTTTCTGCTGCTCCCTTTTCTCTCCTCTCCCCACCCCCAAGGAGCTGGCATTGGTCCTTCTCAACACACACTGGTTACAAACACAGCAAACTTTAAATAAGGGAAAAAAAAAACCTCAGCGATATGGCACCTAAACTCCAAAGTAAAACACTGGAAACAAAAGCACAAACTTGTCCTCCATCCGAAGCGGGATTCCCAGCAGACGCTGCAGCCGAGTCTTCAGGGGAAGATGTGCCAGGTAGAACGGCATGGATCAGCTTCCAGGACTGCAAAAACACAGCCTTAGGGCTTTGAATCGCTAAGTGCGCTCCTCCCCAACTTACCAGAAGATCCTTCTCACTCCAGTCCCGGAGGGGAGGGGCGCTCAGTATGGCTTGCTGTCATTCTTAGAGCGCTTGAGTTGTACTTTCAGACGTTTCATGCCAATCTGAAAGCCGTTCATGGACTGAATGGCAGCCTGCGCAGAGACAGGATTGTCGTAACTCACAAAACCTAATGAAAGGAAAATACATGATTACAACAYGCCAAAGTTCTCCACAACAGTTACTCATGACTGGAAATGCAGGCCCTCAYAGCCTGAGAGAGGCTTGAATGAAACGCCATTTTCAAAAACTCGCAACTCTATCATATCATTCATAAACACCTCTCATACCTGTGAGAAAACTAGATCTGGAAAATGTTAATCTCTATATGAAAGCTCAGTAAAGATAGTAGTGTAACACTGCTACCAATATCATGTTTAGACTTCTGTCTGATGAAGGAAAAAAAAGTTATATTTCATTCGATGGCTGTTATCATTGTCCAGGGAGATCATTCTATATACAGATGTTAAAGCCTCAGCATTTTCTTTGTCTTTCAAAAATCATTAACTTGCTAGCATGTTTTGATTATCCAATACTAGAAAATATAAGATATTAAGTAAGCACAAGGCTACCAAAACCATGGAAAAAGGCTGACCTCTCCTATTCCATCAGAGAAAGCCTCCACCTAGCAAAACAGTCATGAGACCTTAGGGCTCTAAACACTACATCTGCTCTCACTGGGGTTTCCAAAGAGGGGAAAACAAAACCACAAACCTTTTACTCTGCTCTTGTGGCAATACAAACTTAAGAATTTCATTGAAAATAATCTAATTGAATAATAACAGCAGAATGACAAGTTGATTTGGAGTTTTAGGATACAATTCCTGCCCTGATACTCTTCCAATCCAATACATGCTAAGCAGAGCATTAGGATGAGAAATGCAACAAAAGATAGGTAGCAAATAACAGCTGAAATGATTTTATTTCAATTATAAAGGTTTCAAGAATTAGGAGGAAGTTTTAAAAATTGCCTACTGAGCATTTACAAACCAGAGATAAGCACTCCCTACTGTATTGTAGACATAATAATAAGTATAAATAAAAATAATTCACAGTGATAATAATAAATGCAAGTAGTATACACATCAATGTAAATAATTATTGAAAAGACAAAGTGAGGAGAGAAGGAACTGTATCACAACTACAATTTGCAAACATCAGTCATGGTGAATTAACTAGGGCCATAATGGTATAGTGAGGCATAACAATATGAAATTAGAAAAAGTCACAATGAGGCATGAGGGAAAATACACTTCATTATTGGAAGAACTCTCTCTCTCTCTCTCTCTCTCTCTCTCTCTTTTTTTTAAGGCATAAGAAAGATTCACCACTTCACTTAAAAACTAGACTGGACAAAATACTGGAAAAAAGATTACTAGGAACAACAAGCCAGAGATTCCAAAGGCACATACTGCAGTGAAGCCCAATTTGCAAACAAAGCACAGGAGATAACAGGATGGGAAAACTCAAGTGAGTCACACATACCAGTGTAGATGACATCACTTAACGCTGTGGTCTTAAAATACAAAACTTTATTGAATTAATCAAATAAAGTAGATAAAGTAGTTCAGAAAAGTAAATACCTAGTTGTCATCACTGTCCCTTGTCCCTCACTGTGAACTTCAAACTATTTTTTTCTCTCCCAAAGAGCAACTTCAACTTATCTTCTCATTTTCTACTAAGTTGGTCTTTCTACTGTGCACCCACTTCTACAGGCCACGATTAGCCTCAACATACCAAAACACTTGCTTAGATTGGTCTGCTTGTCAATGAAAACCTTTGCAGAGACGACGTTTCCAAATGGCATGAACATCTGTAGCAGATCCTGGTCCCCAAACTCCTGGGGGAGATGGTAGATGAACAGATTGGCTCCCTCTGGACCTTCAAACAGCAAGTAGAAATAAAAGTTCAGAAGAAAGCATGTGTAACAGGCCTACTTCACAAAAAAGGTGAAAGAGCCATTCAAGCCAACCAAATTGTCAAAAAACAAACAAACAAAAAAAACCAAAAAAAACCCCAAACCAAAAAAACCCCACCACCACATACACAAAAAAAATTCCTGTAACAATGAACTTGCTGTGGGCACTTCTGCAGAGTACTTGATTCCAGAGTAAGTCAGCATAATCTCCTGCTGGGATTGACCATTCAAATAATTCTAGCTCTTTCTCCAGCATTTTTGCCTGTAATTTCCATTCTGTACCAAAACAGGCTTACAGATCTTTGCTGTAACAAAGGCCAAATAGGCAGACTGAGGCCCAAAGGCAGACTAAAACAAAAACTGGTTATACCAGGCTTGTTGTAAAAAGAAACTAAATAAATCTCAATATAAACTACAAGTAACCATATTACCCATATTATCCCAAATTCTTAGTTCTAATCTCTTGCTCCATGATTTTTTTCTAATCATTCCACATTCTGTTTAAAATTATCCCCACATTTTTCATTATTTTACACTACATGTTAAATTAACTCTGAATCTAAAGAGCAAAAAGATCAGCATTAAGGACCTGGGGAAAGAGGAGAAGGACAAAGACACAGGGGTCCAAATTTAGAAATAGAAAGAAAACTGAATTAAGAAAAACACAACTAATTCTCTGACAGTGGGATGTATAAGGCTGCAGAGCCACGCTCTCCTCTCCCCTGAGAAAATGGAGGGGTGCTATTACTAAGCATCTAAGGAAGATAATCCAAGGACACACTTCCTATATAAAAGCTACTTTGGACAGCCCTTAGCAGAGGGACCTTAAAGATTTTCCTTACTTATCTTTTGAGATTCTAGAATTTTAAACAACGCTATCAAATAAAAGCTCTGTAGATAAGGTAGCTGCAAGGGTTGGGCTTACCCTTTTGAAAACCTCTCTGAAGTAGTTTGCACAATTTTCTGCCTACCTTCTTTTTGACTTCCTGCTGCACCAATACTCTGCTGTGTTAAGAGACTCTGATTATAGAGTGTGGGCAATGCAGCAGCAGCATATTGCTGGATTCCAGAATAGGCTTGGGTGAGCGCTTCCATTGTGCTACCTGTCCCGTTGGAGAGACCACTACTGCCAAGTCCTCCATTTAAGGCTGCCATTCCTGTATAGGAAAGAGGAAATAAAGATGACTGAGTACTGCCACTGAGCCAGATTAATTAACTTTTAATTTTCTGCATTATTATAAAGAAGTAGGGAGTATGAAAAAAAAAAAAAAAAAAANAACTGGTACAGCTTCATGTGGAATGACAATCAGCTATTTCTCCCACTCACCACAACACACAGCTTACCTGCTAGAGAGCTAACATTGAGGCCTGCTGTAGCCCCTGCCAGTGTTTGCAATGCTCCAAGAGAAGCCATTGGGTTAACAGAGGAGCTGCTACTGGAGCTAGGTGAGGAACCTGCTATAAAAATAAGATAATTAAACTTCAAGCAATGTTTTTTTGGTCTTGATAATTAAATTTTCATAAAATAATTTCTGCAGAAAAAGCTAGCAGTGATTAGACCAAGTCTTTATGTCTAAAACTCCCAAACCCACAACCTGATTGATCATACCACTTGTATCATCTCTTTCCTGTGGTTTCAAAAAAACTCCTCTTCATTGTAACATCTACTCTTGTAGCAATAATAATTTAATGAAAAGAAAGAAACTTAACATTCAGTCAATATATGCTAAACTTGCTTCCTCAGTGTAAAGTGATCAGCAGCAATGCCCCTTTCCCACTGACTGAAGTGAGATAAGAATTGCTATATATTAACATCTCTCCTTGAAACACCACACAATGTGAGAAAAACCTGAAACAGATACTAGAGACATTAAACACAGCTCCAGTGGAACTGAGCATATGGCTTTTCCATACTGACAGAGCAGGAACAGCAGATGCCTACGTTTTTCTGACACATGAAATAATTTTTCACTATAAAAATCCTGCTGCTGCAGCCAGGGCTATGACAAGGAGAAGTCTCGCATCCAAAATACAAAGTCTATCCTCTACTGACTGYGACACCAACTTCCTCAGCCATGTTATTCACTAAGCAAAGCCTTAAAAATATGGTTCCTAGCAGACTAATAGCTTATATGGCCTGCCAAATTTTACAAGAGGTAGAAGTTCTAGAGGAACAGGCAGCAAAACCAAGAGACTAAAACTTGCCAAACTGGTATATCAAAAGAAACAGAGGTTCACATTTAGGTCATAAAGATTACTTCCATGATAAAAATGATTATACAGCTGTGGTCTTCCTAAAGGTGTGTGGACTACTGCTTAAAAGTTGGAAGAAGGTAGTAAATAAGAAAAGTTATACCTATTACTAGAAGGTTTACATTTGCTGTGTAATATCCATGGAAAAACATTCAGAGATTCTGCTGCAAATCAAAAGATATTGAAAATCGCTGCTATAGAGGCATCTTATATTCAACTTTCTAGAAGAGTTTATCTGTCTGATCTGTGGTAACAGAAGAATTGAAATTTAGGCATTTTCAGTTTCCTTCTCGCTTTTGTAGTCTTCAGTATGCTTTGTATACTCATTAAAACTTTGGAAAAAAAAAAGAATTTTCAGCATTTTTCAACTGGATTTGCACACATTACGTACTTGCCACTTCATATATGTTATACAAAGTCTTTGCTAGAATGGAATATGGTAACAATTTAAGTTGAATAATGCAAACTTGCCTAACAAGCAAGGGCAAAGTAGGATCTTGCACCCAACAAAAGCTGCGTGAGAACACAGGGAGCTACACTTCAGACAATAGTTTAGCTTTTGTGCTGACAGAGGAAGTGACAAACCTCCTCTGSGAAAAGTTTTAGACAACTTTCTTAACAAGTCAGAAATTGAAAGACAGTGTCCCAACATGTATTTCAAGATGCTGACTGAGGAAAAAGGAAACACTTCCTGTCTTACAAACAGTAGCATATTAAGCGTAAAACGCAAAGAACTAGTTACAGTCTATCCTACAAGGTGTTAGAAAAACAGCACAGCTAGTGCTATAAAATCCAACATTCAGAAATGATACAGCTGCTTTAATTTTTGAATGTGATTTGTTTCTGCAACTGTTCATTGCTAAGTTACGTAAACCAAACAAATGCTTCTTTTGAAATGGTCAAGAACATCATGTCAAAAAAGGTAGTGGCAGGGGAAAAAAAAGAATAAAGCCAATGCTAAAAGCAAAATAAGAGAGAGAATGGATGCCGTAACTACTTTAAAGGATCATCATTTTATATCAGTTCATTTACACCACTGCAAAAAGCTGAACATATTATTTTAGTTTAGCTGACTTTATCAGAAATGTGSTTAAGCAAAACAAGTAATGCCTTAATAAGAGATATATGGCCTGAAAATACAAAGAAAAATTAACACACTGTGGTTTGTATGTACATACGAACAGCTGTACTGAGTCAGACAAAGGTTCACCTAACTCAATATCCCATTTCTGATGATGACTAAAGGCAGATGCATAATAGAAGGGCATAAATACAGGGCAATTGCAAAGCAATACTTCCTAGGCAAACTCCCACAGCTTCCAACAATCTACAGCTCAAGGACTTTTTCAATGAGGGCAACAATTTTGTATTCAAGTCCCTGTTTACAGTCTTCATTCATGAATTTCAGTACACTTGAGTCCCCAAACCTTTGGCTCTACTAGGTTCTGTGTCACTGAGTTCTACAATTTTAAGTATGCATTATGTGAAAAAATACCTTTTTTCATTTATTTTTTCAACTGTCAGCTGAGAAGTTCATTTGATACCCTGTAATTCTTGTCTTGGAAGATSCAGTGACCAGTCTTTCCCTATTCATCTCCATCACATCACTAATATATTTATAGGCTTTTATTATATCCTCTCCTCTGTGTCATTGTTCTATTTTCCAGGCTCTTTAGTTGCTCCTGATAGGGAAGAAATTCCACAGTTCCAATCATCTTTTCTGTTCTTTTAGTTCTAGCATATTTTTTTAAAAATCAAAACCAGCACACACTAACAAGAATGGAAAAAACATCAAGTTTATACATGTTTTCCTCTTGCCTCCCAATTCTTAGCATYATTTCAAGGTTCTTTTTTGCTTGCTATTAAGCTTACAAATCAACAGATAGTTCTAAGAAAATGTATCTAGTGACTTATCTTGTAATGGTACTTCGGCAAGATACAGAATCTTATGTATATGTTCCCTACAGGGGTGCACTGCCAAAAAATAAAAAAGAAAGAAAATACCCAAACCTAACTCTGACTATGTTTCATTCAAATAGTATCTGTAAAATCATGCTCCAGGGCTCCACCCCCTCACATGTAATAATAAAAAGGACAGAACATGCTTTTCCCTCTCAGTTTATCTCAGAYAAGAAAAACTCAAAGATTAAATAGTATTCTAAAGTAGAAAGGCAGGAGGCACAAACACATGAGTGGACCTAAACAACCAGCCTACCTACAGATGTCAGCTATTGGAATGATAAATTAAGAAATCACTGTTAGTTTGAACTATAGCTGTACGGACCATTAGGAAGCAAAGTAAGACTATTAATATTGACAACGTTCCATTGCATAGACTATAACTTACTGTGAAATCATTTGTAAGACAACCAAAAACTTCTTTACCCTTTCTAGTGTGAACACAAAAATGAGGATTCCTTGTAAAGAGTTTTGCATTGATGATATAAGAAGATGGTGTAAGATTCATGGAACACATTATTACTTCTACAGAAGACAGACCACACTTCAGAAAGAAAAAGCTAAACCAATTTATTTCCCAGGATAAATACGAAACAGAAATCACAGTTTCACTGTGTTGAGTCACTTTATCTTTATGAAAACCGCGTAAGATGACCTGACCATTGAAGCATGCATCTTCCCTACCTTTTTGGCCAAAGTGCTAGCTACCAGGAATATTGTCACCATGAACAAGCAGATTAGAAGGCATGCAGTCATCAGTTAAAAGGGCTTTCCTGTCAGAAGGGAAAGGGCTAGATTAAGTTCTCACTGAGAAACGGGGTTTGTAACAGGAGTTATCTTAATGATCAACAACAGGATGAAATGAAGTAAAATAATTTTGAGGATATTTGGCCAAAACAGCTGCTGAATGAACTCCAATAGAACTTACTGAAAGGCCAGAGAGCTTTCAAAAGTTTTTTAATGAATAGTAAGGAATAGCTGGCAAAGATGATGAAACTAGGACAGGGATATTAACTATGAACTTGTTGAGGTAGGCAGATTAAAGGATTTTCCTGATGCTTAGCCTGGAAAGAATAAGTCTGTTCTAACTCAGTCATCTAGCATCGAAGCAATGAGGTAAACAGTATTAAAATTCAGGCAAAGAATCTGACTGAACTGTACCAGAAATAGTTCTAGTAAGAGCAGAAAGACTCCAACATCCCTAAAAACAATAYGATTGTGGACATGTTAAGGCCAGCAAAATTATCTGGTCTTTATTGGACCTTGCTTTGATGGAAGGAGGAGAAAGAAAAGTATATCTGCACTTCCAAACATGCCATCTTGCACTGGAGCAGACTATTTSTGTTGATGTTCGAGTCAAAAGGATGGCTTCCAAGATGCTCCAGTCCTGAAATACTTCCATCATCTCTTTGAATGTCTCGTTCACAGATCAGCAGTTTAAATGAGAGATTATCTGCTATGGTCACAGTCCCTGTAATATGGATTACCTACAGATRAATGCAGCAGTAGACTCAATTTCTAAAGGGCAGATTTGGCAGTTGAAGGAACTTTGCCTCATCCTGTTCTACACTAAAAACAAACAAACAAACCCCCTAAACACAAAACTCCCACCACACCTGCCTGCCAAAATCTAAAAAGAATGACCTGAAATGTGCAGGAATACAGCACAACAAAAATACTTAACACCTCTGAGTTCACCCATACTGATGTGTAACCTGGGCCTAGTCTACAGACTGCACTGTGAGGTCCTCCAAGTAAGTTCCCTGACACACAGAAGATTATCAGTATGGGTGAAAGAAAATTAAAATAGTAACAGCTCCTAATTGTCTAGATTTTTCCACCAATTATGTAATTTGAGGACAATCTGGGATAGATGTCAAAACAAGCATCAGGTGAACATTTGGATGACAGATGGATAGAAGTCAAGCCAGTAGTCATCTCATCTGCAGTTAGGTTTAAGAGGTTATCATAGTGGATGTTGCCATATGTCCCACTTAGACAAGGCAGGCATTTACATGGCACTGAATGGCTATATACTGAGTATTTTCCAAGATCTAAGTATGGTTCAGGAGGGATTCTCTGGCTAGTKTGAAGTCTAACAGTGTTCTGTGTGAACACATGTAGTGTGAATGCACATACAAACAACTAGTCAAAAGAGAGTTTCAAGTTTGCTTTCGTAACAGATAATAGCTTGTGCAGAGTGATGAACTACAAAGATTTAAAACAAATTATGAGAAGAAATGAGATCAAATGTTGCCTATAAGCATTGAGGCTTTTTTCAATTTAAATGCAGTTCTAAAATGCAAAGCATATTCATATCTCTAATGAAAAGCCCTAAAACTTTCAGGTTTTGACAGATCAGTTACTGCATATAGACCATATAACCTACAGAATCTCTTTCTTTTTCTTTTATTTCTCTTGAACAAAGCCAATCTCTACTCTTTGAAGTTATGCTAGAAAATACGTGCTAAGAGCAATACAATAGTGGCTGCTTCAGGTTAAAGAAAGCCTGTGAAGGATAAACTACCTGATACAACTCTCTAGGATATTCACTCAAATGACCCATCATGATCATTTGATCGCTGACACGCAATTGTTTACTGACATGACAGGCCACCATAAATTTGCTTAGATTCAGGATAGATGGTGCTTGAAAAYGGACCACGGTTCCCAACACCAAGCCCCCTGCCAGCCAGTGTGATCAAAAGGGCAACAGAATCCTGAGACGAGTCCGGAAATGATACCTGCAAGGCGCTGTGGGACATTTACAGAGGGCAAAATTCACAGAGGGCAACCAATCCCAAAGAATCATAAAATCATAGCTTTATTTCTGAGGATCATCTAATCCAACTGTCTGCTCAAAGCAGGGCTAACTTCAAAGTTAGATAAGCCTGTTAAAGGCCCTGTCCGGCTGAATCTCCAACTATCTACAAGGAGGGAGATTCCACAGCCTCTCTGGGCACCTGGTTCCTGTGTTCACAACTCTCATCATTAATTTTTTTCCTTTATATCCAGCCAGAATTTTCACTGTTGCAACTTGTGTCCATTGCTTCTTGTCCTTTTGCTGTGCACTTCTGAGGAAAGTCTGGCTCTGCATTCTGCAGCATGTGTGACGCATCTKAACTCTACAACCTGCCAGTCCTTTTCTCCACCTCAACAGACAGGAGACTAAACTTGCTCCAGATGGTAGAAGATGGAGCCAAAAGGGAAATCTTGGTTCCAAGCGCCAGTCATAGCAAAAGTAACCTGACCATTCCAGCTCTGCTACTACTTGAGGAAACATGGGGAGAATTCTCAATTATATTCACTTTAATGCTTTCTCTAAGAGGAAGCAGCAGAAGATTGTAAATATAACTCTCATATGGCCTCAGCCCTCTATTTTTTTTTTTAATTATATCATAGGCTACTATTGCTGGTAGTCAAGGTAAATTTTGAAATTTTTATCTTTAAAGATTAAAAATTACATTTTTTTTYYTTTTTTTTTGTGGAGAAAACCCATCTAACAACAGAAGACTCTGAGCTCAAGTCTCTCAAAGATTTCTTAAGTAGAAAGTTGGGCAAAACACTCAGTTTAATTTCTGATCTTGTGACATTTGGGTTTCTAAATAGCTTTTCTTTGTAATCACCCTTTCTTATCCTGGTTCACTGGACCTTCAACACAATGCAAAAAGCTACCTGTGGCAGTTTAAAACATGTTTTTTTCCCCTCTTTCTTTTGGTCTCTCATAACCACAGGTGAGGATGTCAACTCTGTAGGCTGTATTTCAAAACCTGATAAGCAATTTGGCTTTTTATGAAAGACAGGCCTCCCTTCCTAAGCCAAAATTTAGAAATAACTCTAAAGATGCGAGTAGGATACTGACTCACRTTTGAGATAAAAGTTGAGCATGACCAAAATAAGCACAGTTTAATTTTTATTCCCTTATTTGTTGCATTTAATGATAATGTTTAACAATGTTATCAGGAGGACTTCGTTCAGAAATCCTAGTCTCTCTGGATAGAAGAACGTACAYAGCCTGAAGAAGGACAAAAAGCCCCCTCAAAACTAAACTCTTCCACTCTATCCAAATAAACAAACAAAACAACAACAGGAAGAGTAAAATACTGATTTTTGATGTGCACTATATATAGTCAGTTCCAAATAATCTATTTCCAACAGATTAGCAACTCTACTTCTGCAAGATACCTGTAGTAGCTTTCTCTCCACTAATGTCAAAGGAATATAAAGTGGACTTTTCTAGGGCACAGAATGTATTACTTCATGCTTAAGGCATGTTCTACATCAGCCTCTAGAGGGACACACTATGTCTGCCACAGCATATGCCTRAAATCACTGATCAACTGAATACGTGATGACATTGTAATAACATGACTGGAAAGAGGCCACCTACCTTTGTTTCATGACAGCCTCAAAAATTCCGTTACTTAAATTAATCTGACTATTTGCAGAAAGGAACACAACAGGTTAAAAAAGAACAAAGAAATTGGTGGCACACAGATACCTCACTAAACAAATACCAGAGAACCTGCTAGCCATCCTTTAAAGAACCAACATGGATATGACAACAGAAGTCAAAAAAAMCAGGTCATATCTATTCTGGAATAACTCCCAAGGCAACCAAAGCGATAACACACTATGGCACAGGTAGTCTCTTACCTGAGCTGGTGAGCACACTCAGGGGACTGCTGGAAGAAGTGAGTGCAGCGGTGCCACTCGGTGTATTCTGAGCTGCAGTGGCCGCAGCTGCTAACGCAGCCAGGTTCTGTAACTGCATTGCATTCAATCCTGTAACACATTGAAGAATGTACAATTTCTGCTGTAATGGTAAAAAAGCTTATCAGATCCAGCAACCTCAGCACATCGTGAGGTCATCAGCAATGACAGAGATTAACTTAAAAGCAGACTTCAAAAGGAAAACCTTTTCCACATTGTAATCYCTTCACAAAACTAAAAAAAGTAGTCTTTCTTTGCCCAGATGGATGAGTTCTCCCTAAAACGCCAAGTGGTCATGATGCCAGATGTAGACTCCAGAGAACAGAAATTTCCAGGCAGTGTTCTTTCTTCTCAAGAAAGCATAGCACTTATAACGAAAAGTTAAGTCAGGGTTTGATAGCTCATCTGCACATCAGAGAACTAGTCTAGATACCAGGACAATGACCTTGGCTCACATCCCTCTATTCTCTGTATCGGAACAGCAACGACTGTAGAATTCTTAGAAAAGGCCTGTGCAACACACTAGACACAAAGTCACATCTTTAACCTGCCAGCACCTAATATCAGCACATTGTTTGGTCTCCTTGGCAGTGAAGAAGCAGCAGTCAATTGTGGGATAATTTTAAGTCGCAGTTCCTGGCCACAGGATCAACGAATGTATGCACAGGCTAGTCAGCTGGCCAAAAGAAAGTTGCAAAGGAAATGGGAAACATCARGCATATCATGGGTAAGCAGCCAAAATACTGCAGCAGGAAGATGTCTCAGTGTTGATGAACTTTTAGAGGACAATTTACCCAACTGTCTCACTTTCATTTTCAATCACAATTTTCAAATAAACTAGTCAGTAATGACAAAGTAATTTGCCCTCTTCCCCTGCCACTGGATTGTTACTGATACTGATCATCTTCAAGACTTTTATATTTTATACATCCTTCAGTAGACTAGCTCCATTCTTCCTGTTCTGCCACCCTTGCCTGTTCCCTATTTCCATATTGTGTCTCTAACTTTATTTATTCTAATAGTTCCTCCTCGTCCCAACTAACTTCAATCAATCCTTAGTACTTTTTCCTATAAAATTAAATCCAACATTAAGTTTATTGTCATTAATGTAACAACAACCAAATGTCACAGGTAGATATGGCACCTCTTCTTTTGGATGCTCAGTTAAGTACTTGGTAACAAAGCACGTATCTCAAGTAATTCAAATCTCAGTTTGTAATTTAAGTAGGTAAACCAACAACAAGAAAATTTAAATGGACAATGATCCAACGCAATATAAACCATCCATCTTCTTGACTTCTACCACCTTTCGCATACTTCATTTGTTATCTTATAAAATTATTTTCTCCTTGCGGTAGGATCTAATTCTTTATCTACATTCAGTGCCTATTTAGATTCTCAAGGTGCTACTGCCACACAGAAAAACAGTGTGAACTTAAAACCAAAAAGGTTTATCGTTTTTATTGTTCTATAGAGGGCTAGAACTCTTCAAGTGTTACAGCTAAAGCAAGGATAGAGCAGCTTGCTTCCTTTCTGAAGCAGTCTGGCATGTGTACACTGCACCTGTCCTCTTTTAATCACATTGTTTTCCCATCTGCTTTCAAATAGGGTCAAGATTAATTTTTGTCTGTTAAGTCTGATATAGAAAGGAATCTAATATCCTACTTTTCTTTCTATGAATTTCAAGAAAGGAGATAAGCTAAGATATTAATGGGACTTTGACACTATAACTTTTTCTGTGAATAATTAGACTTTGAATAATCATTTTAAAGCACTATGAAAGACTCACATTTCAATTTGCTATATATGCACACATCAGAATTCTCAATTTTTAAGATATTCTTTAAAGAGTGAAGACAAAATAACCCAGAAAATTTTATATGCAACCTCAAGTAGATAGGCCCCGACATCCTTACTGTAATAAAAATAAATATRAATTGTTATATTGTTTTTCTTCTTTACTACAACTTGCTTTAAAGTTGAAGCAAGGGAAAAAGCAGCATCATGTTCTTAACAAAATCTATATAGATCACAACCACACAGAAAATGAGATATTAGTGAAACTGATTAAAACAATAAAAGCCCACCCACAACTTTACTTCTGCAAAAGACCAAGAACTCTGAAGAGGTCTAACATGAAGGAAAAAACAAAAACCCTGAACTTAAGAGACCATGGTTAGAATCTACCTCAAATGTAAATAAAAATTCATTTAACAAACAACCTAACACTTCAAAAGCTTTTAATTGTTACTGATAGGTGTTCAAACACAAGTCAGACAAGCAAGACACACTACTTCCATAGCAGTTTTAAGTTAATCTCTGTGCAGACATGGCATGCAATATTCTGAACTACCACATACCTCTATGTGGTAAAACTATAATTATAATTATAGTTTTTCTATTGGCAGAAAAGCCTAGTGAATGCGGTGAATAGGGTTACTAACATGAATTTTACAGAGAGAAGGGACAATTTATTTCCAGCCAGTTCAGATTTTTTTTTTTTTTTGCTGTCTCCACATCCCCCAAAGATCTGAATTTAAGCTACTTCAGATGTCTTCACGTACAATGTTTTTATCTGCTGTACTTGGTGAATTATCTGCCTAGCAGTCTATAGCAAGGAATTTGATTCACATTGTCAATTAATAAAAATAAACATGTCCCTCCATCACAGCAAAACTGTAATTAACCACATAACTCAAGTGGAGAAAATAAAGAACCTGAATGAAGGACTAATTCATTTTCCTTGCAATACAGCATTTCCAGATTAGAGGTATTGAAGAAAGAAAGAWTTTGAAATAGGAGACCTAAAGAAGCCATCACCACTGAAACATATGCACTAAAGTATTTATTTTAAAACACAATGCTTCRAATCTGTATCTGTTTGAACAAAAATAGAGACCTCTATCTCTGTACCGTAAGAAAAGATAACTTTAAATACCAGAGGTAGGGGAGATTAACAGCATACCACAACTTACCTTGGGAACAATGATTAACTAAGATTAAGAAGGAACATTCACACTTGTAGTACAGTATTGCGTCATTCCACAGGAATAGATAAAATCAGGACTACTGATTTATACAAACAAGGTTAATGTATCTGCATTTTGACTACTTTCTCTACCCTCCTCCTCTTGACTTTGACACTGAATCTGTCTTCTGGTGGAAAAAACTCACCTCCCATTGGGTGGAGGCTGCTCAATGTGTTCAGGTTTCCAGATGAAGCAGCTGCTGTCTGCTGAAGGAGCTGCAAATAAAGCTAGACATTACACCAAAAAACAAAACAAGAGTGAGAGTGAGGGCTGGCTCCGCTTCTGGGAGAAACTGCATCACACCACAGCCAGAGCGCCGTCACAAAAGGAATTCCCATCACCCATGCACCACATCCTAGCAAAGGATAAAGAGAATTCCCCTTACACACTGCAGCCAGAGCACCACCATAGTAACAGTCCACAATGCCCATGCACCGCACCACACCACAGCCAAAGCAACAGCACAAGAACACTTTCCCTACTAGCATAAGTGTACTAGCCTAAGGGAAGTTAGTATCTAATGCACCAAGACAAAAAAAACCCTAGAATCAGCATCGAGCAAAAACTCCCYTTCAAAGCACCTCAGCCAACAGTGCCATCACTAAGGATACGCTACCTCAAGCCAGACTTTACAGCTGATGTTGCTAGCATAGGAAAACTGCCAGATGCCATACCAAAACCAAAGAGCCACTGTGCAAGGGGATTCCCTCCACATTCCTTTAGCACAAGGGCACAGCAAGCACATGAGGGAAATAAACTTCAGCTGAGAGGCTATTTAGAGGGATTTCCTATTCCTTTCTCCATTAACTAGGTGCTGTTATAGAGAAATTCCAATGAAARAGGGAATGCCCTCATTCTAGCAGTATATCATTGCAAGAATGAGGTCCAATTTTCCTTTTCTGCTCTCCAGATCTTGATGTCGCATGAAAACAGTTCTCATAGTCACTCTGGCAATCCATGTGAGACAGAGACAAAAGTACACGAAAAGCGCCCCGCCATTTAGAGACCCAGCAAAACCAACTGAAAGTAATGACCAACAGCAGACTAGCCTCCATCATGTCATTTTTGTTACAGAGTAATTTCTCTGTATTTCCTGTTTGTTTACTGTGCATTGTGAACTGCTTGGTGCTTGCACCTGACCTTGTTTTCTATTTACACAACATCAAATACTGTTCTAGGTCTCACTGGAAGAGGATGAGAAAAATAAATGCTGGAGAACGAACAGTGGAAGAGGAATACAAAATCTTTGTCATCAGATAGGCAGGGCATTTAAGAATTGCTGAATAAATACGGAGGCCACAACATATGAGGAAAATCTCCCCAGCACAAAGTAATTCTACATAAGCCAGGGRAAAAAAATGTTTCAGTGCACAGGGCTTCAGGGACTGGGGTTAAAAGCTCCACTGTCAGACATATCCTGAGCGACTGTTAGCACATAACTATTTCTTTGTGATTCAGCCTCCCCAACCACAAAATAAGGATTAAGAACCCTGCACCTATCAAAAGTCTTCTGAAAACAAAGGCATTAAACACTATATGAAAATGACACCATATGACACCATAATCAATAATGAAGAGATGAAAAAAAATCAAAGTTAGAAACTCACTGCTAAGTATTGGGGTCCAAGTGTGTTCAGACCAGCTAGGTTTCCCCAAACAGAGGCAGCACTGATCTGTTGCATTTGTTGCTGGAGTTGCTGAGCAATTCGTTTCTGCTCTTTGTCCTTTTGTGTGTCTGCAAATTTTACCACAATGGGAGAAGAGCAACCCTGCAAATARTAATTCATACAATTACAACCTTGCTATCCCTCCCCAGCAGTCACAGAAATGCTGCATTAAGACTCAATCACTGAAAGTTTTTTTCCCCCCTTTCACATATTCAAATAGTGTATATTACATTCTCATCTATTCAAACAACACTAATTTCCTTAGAGRTTCAAAACCTCTTTTACTTTTTTAATGCTTATTTGTGTTGTGGTATTTTCTCTGCAGATCAAGTTTCTATCTTGAGCTCTAAAAATAGGAGCAGAGCAAACACAGTAGGTTCACGAGTAGTACTTGTTGAGACTCACGTTGCACTTATCCTTCCCTCTGCCCCTAGTTTCCCAAACTCCATAGTGACTGCCTAACTCATTACATCTTTTTTTCCCCGTTCATCAACTTGTTTTACCTCCATGGTTTGTGCTTGGTGCATTGCTTTGATTGCTGTTTGTGCCATGGCTCTTGTTGTAAAAGTCACAAATGCACAACCTGGAGAAAGAAAAAAATGGAAAAAAAAAAAAAAAAAAAAAAAAAAAGGAACCAAGTCACTCACTATATCCACAATTACTGGGACAAATAAAGAAATTAAAATGGTTACTGTGAAAAAAAAATTACAGCAACTACTGAAATGCCACCTTGGGCTGCAAAAGGTGGCATCTGGAGGAGAAACTTGAACCGTTCGAAAAGTTTTGTGCTTACCTCGGCTCAGACCATCTGGGCCCCGTAATATTCTGCATTCTTCAATCTGCCCAAAGGAGGAGAACATCACTCGGATATCATTTTCATTGCACTTCTTGGATATCATTCCAATAAACAATTTCCTATCTTCTACTGCTAAGAAATCAAAAGATAAGAGTGTTACTAGCAAAGAAACACCTGTATCAAGGCAGAACTCAGATCACAGTTTTCCTTGTTTTTGTATGCCCTTTTYAGCTTTACCTTGTTTTTTTCTAGAAGCTGAAATAACTGGCTGAAAAAACAAAACTTTCAGTAAGGTAAAGCTGCCATGAAATAGCAYTGTTAATGGCAGGGGAGTGGGGGTGGGTGGAGATTGATGAAGACATATTAGACCTCATTTTGTCAAACACTTTGAAAACTGTAGGACTCTTACTCTCGTATTTAGAGTAGAGGCTTGCCAAAATCAGATTCCCAGTAGTGGTTTTTTTTTAAGAGAATGTATATGAGATACTTCAATAAACCTGCAGGATGCCTATAGGTGTTTTATGCTTATATTTAGATGAATCTTTCTTCCTTGCAAGCCTGTGAATTGCAAGTATGTAAGAAAAGAAAAGACTGCAGAGAGATGCAGCACTTCCCCTTATCTCTTATGGTCCATTCCTCCTGCTGAGYGAGAGAAGAGTTGTATGTATTTTAATGGACTACTTTAATCCTTTCTCCTCCTCTATCTCTTCTATTTTTACACTCTCAACATGCCTATCCTATATCTAAACAAGCAAGTTACCTGCAGAAGGCTTCTGTCTAGCCCTTTAGATTACCCTCTTCATCGTGCCAATCACTTAAACTTAGTTCTGCCTATTTCCTCATGATCCTGTCTCAGTGGAAGCAACAGCGACTGTTTTAGTTCCGCTTCACATTCATCCATTCTAATCTGTAGTAAGAGTATGAAAATGACACCTCAAATCAGAATGACGGACTGCTTGTGCTACGATATCTTATYTCTAAGTGCAGAAGAACACCTTTCAGTGTGTGGACTACTTAAAAATAAATGGTCCAGACAAACATTTCTCCTAACTTGTTACTATTGTCAGTTAGCAGTCAATTAGAGGGAGTGGAATAAACTGAAATCCARAGCAGAACTTTATACCTCTCATTTTACTTGTTTAAAAAATGCCAATCACCATCTGAAACACCTACTTGTAAGACATGAAGCAAAGCATCCAGAATAGTATTTGGAAATATAGAACCATTTAAAAATACAATATTCAACACAACAGAAAGTATAACATGATGAAGGATGTTGCAAAAWTTGAAGCTTCAAGGGAGACAGTATTCTATTCTGTGCAATGGATAGAGGGAAGGCAAGGAAATCAACTTATGCACTRAGCTGCCTACGACGTTGAAGAGGAAAACTCCAAACTGTTTCAGTTGACATGACTTTAACTGGCTATTAAATCACCAGGTTGCAGCCAGYATTATATACTTTTATATGTGTGTGCATGCACATGTGTATATATATTTTATACATATAAATACATATAYGTATTTGTGTATAAATATCTGTATCTACCTATCTATACATATATGAAAATCATGGGAATACATAGATAACCCACATTTACACAGTTGTAKGTGCTAAACATCTTAATCCACCTGGAGTGGCTAATATACATAAGTGTATTCACAGACTTTTCTCTACAATAATGTTTTGAATTCTGTTTTTCCCTTGTATATTAAATGTTTTGGATCCTTTGAATCCTGCAGAAGCTGCAACAGGCCTTGCTTCAAAATGGCAAAGCACTTAACCCCTCCCCCCCCCCAAAAAAAAAACAACCCCACACCCCCCAAAAACAAAAAACCTCCAAATCCCTCAAACCTACCCCCCAAAAGAAACAAAATACACACCCCAAAATTTAAACTATCTCAGTACAAACAAGAACTTGCTGAATGTTTCCCCAACCAGTATCACAGTTTTGCCACAAGCAACAGGAGATGCAGAGTCGCAGAATTTTAGAGACATCACTTACACTATCTACTGTACTTAAAAGCACACTTAAAAAAAAAATCGTGAAGACTGCAATTCATGAAGACTTCTATTGGAAGCTGTTCAATAGAAGGAAAACACTGAAGTTTCCCCGCTAGCATTAATGATACCACAAAACTCAGACTTTAAAGCTTACCATTATTCTTCTCACTGTCAGCTGGTTTCATCTGGATAGGATGGTGCATCTGAAATGCAAAAAGAGCATTTAATCCTAAATGCATTCACTTTATAGTAGAGGAGATATATCCCATAAGAGGAGTAGTGGAAGCAAGACAGGATAGCCTAAATTGCCTCTAGAGAGTGGGATATGTGACAATACATAAATTTCTGGAAGAAGAAAGAGCTTTTCTTGTGTATTTCCTAATGATATACCATCTTTTCTGCCCAGAAATTGTTATTATAGGAGTTACACCACCCATTTAATTACCATATTATTTCCCCACACACTCCAGAATTATTCTTAGATYTGTTATCATATAAATCTCATGACCTTGCTCTTTGAGACTGTTCTGTTAAGACATAGCTTTGGAAGGCAAGATAACACATTTTATACATCAGTGGTGCCAGAGCTCAGAAAGACAAGATAGAGTTGTGAAGTTCTCTTACCCCTGGAAGGATCTTCATGTTGTGAAGAGCATTCTGTGCTTCTAGTGCAGCTTTACGGGTATAAAATGTAACAAAACAGCACCCTGCAATTGAAACAAAGTGCTAGCCAGGAAAGAACACTATGTATCTTGCTGTGTTGTACAGATATTATAATTCCCACTTCTACCCTTCTCGTGCAAAATRTCTGACAGGCAAAAGAAGGCAGATGTGAATAGGTAGGTATTACTGATTGCGACCACTTACAAAAAGATTTTTGGTAAGATAAGTAATAAAATAGGATTTATTCAAATCTGACTCAACACCACAAATGTATCTAAGTGACTGAATGTTTTAATCATGTATCTGCTGAATAATTCTTAACTAAAGCTGTCATCTCTTCTATAAATAAGAGTATTTTGCTGCCATGTGTGATGGTTCAAACTCCTTGCCTAAACATCTTGCCAATTAATACATTATCTCTTAGTAACTTTAAAGTGAAACTTTTTTTTTTCTTTTTTTCTTTTCCCCATACAGACTCTTAAATTGCCCAGTAATGACAATGAGCACATACTGGTCAGTATTATTTTTTTCCTACTTTCAGTCAGTAACATGTAGTCTTTGGCTTGAATCCTGGAAAKAGCATTTGGTCTCCTCTCGATAGTCTTTGATATGCAAAGTGGGTTGCACTCCAGCAATTCTCGAATGAATTATTTTCAAAATAAGGATGGCACCAGACTGAACGTTCTTGGTTCATTATAAACCATTTGTCTCCAAAAGCAGGTACAGTTAATAAGTCATGATGTACACAAGCAGGCCTCAACCTTGAACTCTTTGCTGCTGCTCACAAGCTGAAGAAAAGACTTTGTTTTCTTCTGGGCTATATTCCTTTCTCAAGTCTAAGTGCCAGTGAACAACTGCAAGTCAGTAGAGGGCACGTTCTCTCAAATCCCAATTATTTCCTCCCTATTCATAGCAGCTGCACAGTATATGTAACAGTCTTCATAACTAGGGCCCCATCCATCACCACTTCCATTGCTATTCCTTTGGTTAAATCCTCCTTACTCTACAATTTAATAAGTCTTAGGGATTTGGACAGGAATGCGATAGTCAGAGTGCAGGCTAAAGTGCAGGTTAATGTAATTTGCTTTACTAACTTTAAATCAGTATATACTCTAGAACCTAGGTATGAGCTTCAAAATCTCATTGCTCCTTGTTTGCTATTTATTTTAGCTTCAAAGTCTAAGATAATGGCATTTTTTTACACTGATCAGTAGCAATTATTCCCTAATAACTAATGATTAATCTGAATCAGTCAAGTTTTTCCTCATACTTACATTTTACCTTAAAGGGAAGGGGGAGAAAAAAAACCAAACACTTTCTAACAACAGAAAGGAAAAAATGATGTGCTAATCAGCTGTAAACTCAGAATATCTCACAAGAAATCCCACTTCTCATGAGTCACATTATGAATACCTGAGGAAAATACAGTTATAATATATGAACTAAAAGAATAAGACTACATAAAATCTTTCCCCAGATGCATTCAGCCACTTTTTGACAAAGTTCTTTAATCTGTCATTTTAAGGGAACTCATTGCCTCTGCAGTGTATCAGCTTCCACAGTTAAACCCAACAATTACTTGGTAGTACCCAAGCTAACCTAGTTTCACAGGAAATAAATACTATGTATTACCAAACTGCAAAATCAGGTATAGAATTTAGCCAGGATGTTGGATTAGCATCCTCTTGAAAATACTCCTTGGACAGAAATTACGGAGTTAAATCATAAGGTTGGAAGGGACCTCTGCAGATCATCTAGTCCAATCCTCAGCACAGCCCCATATGGGGATTGAACCCACAACCTTAGCATTAGCAGCACCATATTCTAACCAACTGAGCTAAACCTGCCTCCTGTCTAGCACCTTCTTCTATCTTATCTAAAACATGACATTTCAGTAATACTGTTGCATACCACAGCATCACAATGATGCTCTGAATCAAAACAATGTTCACAAGATGTTCCTCTTTGCATTTATAACCCATACTGCTATTACTCCTGGTCTCCTAAAAAGTTTTCTTCAGCTCAGGTTAACAATTTTGTCCAAGGACAACTATGTTTAGACACAAACAGTTAAAGAATATAAAGTCTAGGCTTGCATGCACACTTGGACACACAGAGGTCCAAGAGAAAGGGATGGATGAATAAGCACACAAGGAAGAATGTAATTGTGCCAAAGTAGCTGAGACCTCAAGTCTCACATGAAAAATTCTCACCTTTACTTTGAGGAGGGTTTTGACTYCTATCCCGCAAGACGTTGATTTCATAGACAGCACCATACTGTTCAAAGAGTTCTCTTAGATCCTTCTCACACCAGCTCCGTGGTACCTGACCCACAAACATTTTGATAGCATCTAGATCTGGTTGGTCTGGGTGATCCAGTGTGCCATTCATTTTCTTTGAGCTATGAAAAACAACAAGGAATTTCTGTTATATTTTCTTTCCACAGATTCTACATAGTATTGCAGCTACAAGCATGTTTAYAGTGAGATTATTTATATATAAAAATATATATACATATRTGTGTGTGTGTGTGAATTCACATATATAAAAATGAATATAAATATACATATGTATGAAAAGAGATTCTTGCACCTTCACAATCTCRCATGCTAGAAAATATTCAGAAACATTGTTCACATTCATTGGTTGTATACCTGGAAACCAAATGCTCCCTACAGAGCTAAACCTCTCCTAATGTTTGCTTTTAGAATGTAGTCAACATTYAGGATTCAGAACATAAATCTGTGATATGACTGAAAAATACCACAAATTCAACCCTGTAAAATTTGCAGAAGAAACCAGAATAGAAAGGAGCCTAAACTCAGTCTAATTGCTGACTACTGAAGTCATTAATAAGCAGTATTAATACAGTGACAAGTTAGAGGATAAAAATTATTTTTTTGTTTATATGTGACTATCTACAACTGTTCCCCAGGTGAAGATCCATCTTGAATCAGAGAAGAAGAGTACAACTGAAGAGAAGTCCCATGAAAGGTTTACAGTACAATATTTTGCAAAAAAACAGGCTCAGGTTACGGCAGACTCTGAACAGGTTGGGCTTGGACAACTTAGTTATATAGTGMATCAAGTTGAGTAACAGTGGAGTGCCAGCAGAGGCGTTATTTCTTAAGACTACAGCAAGACTGAAGTTCTGAGCATGGAGAGCACTAGGCTTCAATGCACTGCATTGAGCAACATCAACAATTTACAGCCTCTTAACAGAACTGTCTATGTTATACTCCACATAACAAGCTGTCAGCCATACACTGCTGTCTGTACTGACTCCTTGTTGTTTGCCAAGTGCAGTGTGAGGTCTTGTTATCAGTAGCCAAAGCCTGATATTCCACAGAGCCAGCCTTTGTGGGAGGCTGTCTGCAGTGACATCCTACTGCAGCTATAGCGATAGGTTCGATGAAACTGCTGACGATCCCCGTATGATCTAGAAAAGACGTGGTAGGGGAACAGTAACTATGGAATGATTTGCCCCCCTCTCCAAACTCTTTGTTAAAGGACACAAGCAGCTTTCTTCCAGACTAGTCCGTTCTCTCTCCCTTTGCTGTTTTCCTTCAAAGATTTTTATTGAATGGCTTATTAACTGCAGATTATGGGAAACAGTGCTCCTCCTATTGTCCACCTGCAATCATATTCTTCCCTGGTATTAAGATTTCCCCAAACCAGGTAACTTAAAAATCATTAATTTCTGTCAATTTTTGTCAAAATTCTGCTTACTTGTACACGCCCCCCCCCCCCCCAACACGCTGCTGTTCAGAGCCTGAGGAGATCTTGGTGCCAGAAAGAACTCTGAACTCTAAAACTTTACAGACCTCGGAAAGCACASGGCTTCTTACTAGACAGGAAGGCACTCATCATCAGTCATTCACTCCTGGTGCCCTTCTCCCTCAGGGAAGGGAGGGGCCAAGGCCTCCTCAAAYATCACAGCAAACTACCTTTTACAAAGAGGTGGACTACACACTTTTCAATCTGATGGTGAGCAACTGGAAATCATCTACCCTCCTCCAGCAGTAATTTACTGCAGTGCTTTCTCTCCCATGGGTACCTTCGAGAGTATAGTGTGGCTCCTGACAACTGAGTGACTTTTAACATGACCTCAGCAGTATTTCAAGGAATCTTGTATTCCCGATTATAATGTTTTTATTCTGGACTAAAAGCCATCAACAGGGAAGAACTGGAACTGTTCTCCCAAAAATGGATTTCAACCTCGGATTTCATGGCACTAGCACACTGCAAACATACTGACAAATAGTTTTACCCCCCACGCCTCTTCTCCCCCAGATCAACTGACAGGACAATAATTTTTTCTGCCCTGTCCAGAAACCAACTTCAGCTCACCCACTCAGATTTCTAAAAAGAAAAAAAAAGGAAAAAAAAAAGAAAAGAAAAGAAAACACACTGCAAGCTCTTCTACTCCTTTCTTTTGCCCCTTCAAGGGATATTCATCAGATAGTAAAGAGTTCAGAGGCAGCAATTCCAAATATCAACGTAATTATAAAATTAGATATGAAGACAGAAAATACTTACACGGGGCTAGCATTCAAGGAGCAATGGTCCACCATCATCTCTGGGAGGAAATCCAACTTGAACGCAGCCATCACCTTAGTCTGTCACAAACCACTAACCCTAAATCAATGTATTGCCTAAACCCCAAACAACGCCACTTCCAAAAGTCCTGTAGGTCTTAACACTCAGCCACACAAAAAACACCCAAATCACAGAAACAAACTCAGGGAGACCAGCAATAGACACCACAGAAACAGGCTGGACTGGGAAAGGGACATGGAATCCCAGATTAAAAAGGGGATGTGACCATGTGAAGGGAGGCTCAGCTCAATACACAATGAAAATGCTGATGCACTGGGCTTGTTTTGTGCAATTTTCCCTGGCGAAGCAGTACTGAGTGCACTGTCAGATAAACAGAGTGTCAGATCCATGAAGATAGCAATGGGTGATAGAGCAGAAAGAATACAAACTCCAGTCTTTCCATCCCCAGCTAACTCCTTACCTCCCAAAATGGCAGCCCAAGGCCTTGAGGTTCAGACAGGCCCATGCAACCACTGTTAAGGTGCACAACTCACAGGGTGAACACAAGTCAAGAAATTCTTTATCAGAAACATTGATCTCACTCTTTTCATTTTGTGCACTATTTTTGAATCTCTACCAACTTTCAAAAGGAGGAAAAATGCCAACCAAATGCTTCTCTGAACCTGTCCAAAAAAATCAAAGCTAAGGAGATTCGATCACTCAAAAACTCCTCAACTACCACAGAATGTCAAGTACTACTTCTCTTTAGGGGGACAAAGCATAYGTTTTTCTGGAAACAATACTTTGCCCGTCATATACCTACATATCCAGACACATACAGACCCTATGGAYGAACAAGAAAAGAAAAATACAGGTCTAGTGGTTACAGTATTCTTGGTTTTTATTCCTGGCAGTGACTTATTGAAAACTGTTGTAAAATCTTTGAAAACAGTGATCATAACACCTCGTTTCTTCATCTTTAAACGTATGTAACACGCGTTGATCAAAGGACTGTGAGGTATAGTATTTACATGCATAATACAGACCTACCACTAAGTCTTCAGTCTCCAAACTACCAAGGAGATAACCTAGATAACACTGAATGCACTGAGAGATACCAAAACATTTGATTGCAGAGAGTTAGTGCTGCAGAGCTGGCGGGGCTGAGCATTCCAGGAGGGATGACTGCTTCAAGTCCAACATGAATGCAGATAAGCTCTAAGCAGACATGCAACACAGCCATCTAATAAAGTTTCTCAGTGCATCCAGGAATACACTACACAGACAGCTGTTATCAACTTCTTTGCCTGTGAGTGACTGCAGCATGTACCTGCAGTTATCTGGACTGGCCAGGACAGACAGCTTTCTTTTTGACTGCACAGATACAGCACAAGAGTTATTCTTACATAAACAAACATGTCCAACCTCTGCGAAAAGAGCATTTCTCATCTTCTGCCTACAGACACATAAAAGGAATTAGGTCTCATAATACAGAGACATAAGCAAGTTACTGCAAAATAAGGGAAGATATGAATTTATTGTATATGAGATGTTTAACAAGAATTACTTCATGCATGCTCTGTGGTAAATGCATGAAAGCTTATTCTTTAATGAAAAAGGTGCAAGTCAGCTGCTGTGCATCCCTGTTCAGAGCACACAAATAGGTACTGTGGAGCACAGGTCAATTTATCAGGTTTTAGTATGTTGTCTGAAGGTAGACACAAACATGTCTTACTGGTCTCTTACTTGAAAATGTCATGCTTTATAAAACTGTACATATACAAATGTCATATTTAGCCTRGAGTCTGCTTTATGGATTTCTCTGCAATAAACACGAGGGGGAATGCTTCAGATTTATTTGGTAAGAGTAAGAGAAGATACACTGGGGTTCTGTCCACTGTTATATTATTTTATAGCTCAGCACAGTAAATTCTATTCTCACCAATGAAGAGATAACAGAACACCTCCTGCCATCTTTAGCTTTTTTTTAAGCAGTTCGTAAAACCACCCCCCCAGCAGCCATGCTCACTGCAGGTTCGATGCTGGCAACAGATACTCTAAAGTTACTGAGATTGATCAGTTAAATGAAAAAAAAATCACGAAATTATTTTGATTTGCTCCCATCCCATCCCTTCCCTTAACTCTCTGGTCCCAAAGTGGAAGACATATGCATTTTTTAAACCAACACAAAAACACAACAAGCACAAAAATTCCAGAATCTTTCACTGGCTTACTATTACTCTTCATGTCAAAACCTGTCTACTGGCCTTGTTAATAATTAAAATACTAGTTTTGTGTGATTATCCAGCTATGTAATTTCTAATTGTTACGCTTGCTCATTTATCATGTGACTTGCTCACTGTATTCAATGAACAAGTTTCAAAAATATTTCACATACTGTTATGTTCAAGTCAGAGGAAGGAAGAACTGATACTAGAATGAATGGTRGATAAATGCGTGAAGGTATGTTAGCTCTGACTATGCCTCAGGGCACCATTATTTCTGGAATAATGATGACAAAGCTCAGTGACAAAACACGAGCGTACAAAATGCTTGTTTTCAGATTATTTAGGTGAAGGCATCAAGTTATATGAGACTAAAAGGCTTACAGACTTCGCTTGTAAAAATATCTGAAGGAGTGGGAAAAKATAGTATTTCACTACTGCATAAAAATTGGAAGAATTAAATGAGGAAGTTGTGTTGTTTTGGAATTATAAAGAAATGGAACAGCCACTCCAGCTCTTGTTCACAAAGAAAAAAAAAATCAAGAGAGCTAGATACACTTTTATTTTTTGCTCAGATGTCAAATTCCTGCTGGCTTCCACATCCATTCTTTGACTGTTTCTATTCAAAGGATAATAGAAACAATGTCTGAAATTCCAAGCTGTATGGACTGCAACTACACATTTAAACGTGGTCCTAATGTGATAATAAGAACATTAGAACTTCTACATACTGCAGACTAAGTTTCGTTTTTCTATAATTCTGAAGCCCCAGATTATGCTGCAGAATATAGTGCTACATACACTCCTCAGAGACTGCAGGGTATGCATCGCAAAAACGTCAGCATTTATTTCTACATTTTTAGAACGATATTATATTTTGGGGCATAAAAACCACACACACACACAAAAACACACACCCCATACTCCATCCTGCATAGTACTGATGTCTCTAAAATGTAAGCTGTACCTTGTTCATTTGAACACGGACAATTAACTCTGAAAATTAAAGATAATGCCAGCTTCCGCTTTATATAATCTGAATCTCAGATAACTTATACAACTCTGAACCTGAGGGACTAGCAGGATGGTGAGAGCCAGCTATGGGAAAGGATGCAGGCTATGGGTAAATTAGAGTCAGTGGAGCTTTGAAGGAGACAGGTCCTAGAATAAACTTCCCCTTGTATTATCTGTGCATATCCAGATCCCCACAGTGTTGCTGAGTTGCAGTTTTGTTTTTTAAATAGATAACCCCTAGGTTACGTGCATCAAAATAGATTAACTATTTGTCAATTCTTTATTGTTTCACTGCTGATCATGTAAGTATGCTGACAGAATGTTTTCTGCCTATGTTGAAACCCAAACTGTCTCCTCATGCCTCACTGTGTACAAAAAGCCCCTCACCTAGCTATCAAAACTGCAATTTCTTCCTCTGCTAATCTCCCCAGTAGTTATGCACTGTGAACACACAAATCTTTGAAACCCTGAAAACGTTGAATTTTAATCTGAATTACATTCAGCCCAAAGCTTTATGTATTTTGATGGCAATTAACTAGAAAACRTTTTAATTCACATAAACTTTTTAAAGAAGTTGCTAGGTGGAGAAAAGCACAGGAGGACATGGCATTTGCTTTTATTAGAAATAGTAAAGTTTCATAATGCCTTGTCATCTGTATAACTGAGTGTTTAATTCCTCCTAACTTTCCAGATCGTCTAGCTGGATTTTCATACATTAAGTAAGTAAATTTTAGCCTAAAAATAGCTTGTAATATGAACTTTTCTTCCTCCAAGTATTCCTGGAAAAAATAATTACTTCGGGTAGTGAAATTAATTCTTGTTCAGTAGAACTGATCTGGTTTGTGTCCATGTGCAGAATAAAGGTCACTGTTTACCTGTAGTTCCTACTCCAATTAGTGCTGTGAAAGCTCAAAAGAAATGAATTCTGAAGTAGAACTTTTGTGTGGCTGATGAACCCCCAGGAGTCCCAGCTCTCTGCCCATAGGTGAAGCAGCAAAAGTCACCTATTCATTTCGCTTACAGGAAGATGTTTCCTCTGTCTAAGCACTCCTAGAAAGGGAAAAAATAAAATGATGGCTAATCTTACACTTTTCTCTGATAGTAAAGACAAACAATTCAGAACAAAGTATACAAAAATATTTTATAAAATGAGGGAATTAGGCTGTTTTTCTGGGGAAGGACATAAAATATTTTTTTGCATTAATATGTGAAAAAATTCACTATCTTAATGAAGTGTGAATGGTGAAGTTTGTAAGTTGACAGACAAAGACATATATATATATACACACACATGTATTTTTTAAAATCAGCTATGGGCCTCCTTAAGTACATATGCTTCTTTCAAAAGTTCTGTTTCTTCCATTCTTCCCGTCTTCTTACTGCTATGWCCGATTCACTTAAAAAAATATATATTTTTTAAAAAAAATATTGCCACACAATTCTTAAAGCAGTTATACTTTCCTGAGTTCATATGACTAAAGAAGAGACAGACAAAGAAAAATTTAAAGTTGGTAAGAGCGAATACTTCTTTTTGAATGCATAGATAAAATAAATATTTAGTAGCAGTGAATTTTGTAATCCTGCCAAAGCATGACAGGATTTGAGCACAACTATGTTTACAAGCATATATTCTTCTACTTGTATTTACTGCATGTGTATTTTTGATAACACATGGGTCACATGCATCAAAATACTGGGCATAAGAACTACTACCTTCTAGCTAGCATTAGGAAGSAACTAGAGTAACCTCACTTTAAACACAGACTAATCTATAATTATTAACATTCATTTCTCTGGGGCATAACCAGAACCAAGACACAAAACTAAACCGTGCTGTGCAGCTGCACAGAGACATCTAATTCCCCCTGTTCATTTGCCATGCTGTGTGCATTAGTGTACAGGCATGTCAGAGAGGCATCAGTGAAGTAACCTAGAACATTGTGTTTTTAGACTGTCTAGTGGCTTTTTTAATCACCATTTTACTGGAAGTATATACATAAAGTCCATGAATCAACTAATGCCTTGATGAACTCTCTTTGACCCCTCTTTGATGTAACAGCAAAAACAGGTAACAGATTTTTATCTGTGATGTTATCCAAGCACTAATGTGATGCCAAATAGTTCTGCATGGACTGTCACACATATACTTGAGTGGCATGTCTAGATGCTCCTCTTACTGTTATTTCAAACTACAAGCAATAAGGTGAATGCATGTATCAACTGTAACAGGCTGTGGGTGTCTAGTACTCTCTCATGTAGTTGATATCTCCAAGCGAACTTTTATAATGAGAGCTAAGAAAGCAAAATCTTAATGGCTGATATTTCCTTCTTTGAGGGAAGAAAAGGAGACAGCTTTTCATGCAAAGAATTGCAGATTTTTGGAACTCCTTGTTGAAGGACACTGTAGATGCCTTACAAGCTTACATGAGGGCAACAGCAGACTGTACAGTACTTGGAAGAAACCATCAGAGATTACAAGACAAACCACAACAGACTGGGCTCTCCTGAACCAAAAACAGAGAGGCAGAGAGATCACTGGGCCAGTTCTGTTGGAGATTGGGTGAAAGGATTCTGTAGCGAAAGGATGACTACAAACAGTACTGAATATTACCTACCCTCTGTGAATCTAGGAAAGTCTGGAGTGTGCCTGGAGTACGCCTATGCATTTGTGCTGGGAGAAAAGGAGGGCAAAAATCACTATAGAAACCAAGAAGATACTTATCAAAACCACTCAAGAACCTAACTATACACATACTRCAAAAATGCTAATTAAAAAAGTTCCGTTACTAAAGCAACTGACAATATTACTGGTAAAAAGCACGTGTGAGAGTGTGGGGGGGGGGCGGGGTCTCACCTTTGGGTTTCGGGAAATGTTACAGCCTAGACAGTAACTGGTACATAAGTTTTCCCCTCTTCCTAAAATGCCTTATAGCTGCTTTCAACATTGTCATCATATTACTGAGGAATAAACTGAATCTGCAGTTTAGTCAATACCTGGCTAACTCTTGAGGCCAACTTATACCAGAGCAGAGACAGTAGCTCTGCAACACAAGAACTAATCTACTAGGAAACAGATTACACCACTTGTTCAGATGTGAAAAGGCAAAAAACTACAACTAGGTCCTGTTCTGTCAGTAACTGCTAGTAACAGGATGCCTAACAAATGCTTATAAAAAGCTGAATTATCAGTCTTAAAACCCTCTTACAGTAGATAAATGAAATTCACAGATTTTGGACTGTGGCCCCAGAACAACTCCGGTTYTCCCCTCATCTTCCTCCGACACGCTGCTTCTTCAGCTGCTCTCCTGAGGGGCGGACAGAGCATGCGGTGCCTCGGCCATGGCTCTGCGAACAACGACCTGCTTCTCTAGGGCAGAACAGCTGCGGGACGCTGCGCTAACTTTTACTTCCCTAGCGCATAGCTGTCAGTTAACAGAGCACCACAAGGCCGCTAACCCTGCACTTGAGCTGCTGCAGCTGTGCACGCAGCCTCAGCAATGAAACGACAAAGCTGCACAGGAATGGGGGGGGGGGGAAAGTGTCATGAAACTGCCTCCCTGCCCAAGGCCTCAAACATCTGTCTACGAGCAAACATTCCTCTTTATTCTACAGCAAGAGAAAGCAGGCGAGCTGACAGCCTCCACAGCTCACTGGTTTGAGACTATTCAAATCTTTCTATACTGAAGTGTAAAACAACTACTATTTCTGGAATTCTTACCTATTTAATTCTTCCTTCAGAYCAAGGCAGAAGCTTGAAAGAATTTAAATCACCACAGTCCAGGGAGGGGCCATTTACAGAGCAGACAACTTTGCTTAGTATTTCCCCGCACTTTCCAAAGGCAGCGATAGTACCTGCCYGCCCTGCAGCTCCTCTTCTCAGGGTAACAGTGCACTGCATCAGCACAGAGAAATAAACAGGACAGACAACCTGGCCAGTAAAGTCTTCAAATTAAAATATGTTCTTTTCTTTGATGTTTGGTCATTTCCTTCTTATATCTGCTTCCAAGCGATGCATTAAACACTTCTGTTAATCTTTATAAAGTACAACAACGGAGGTACCCRGATTGCTTTCTTTCCCTTCTAGTGCAAGGTATTTTCATTCACCAGCTTTAGACTTCAAATTTTTAAATTAAAGTTCCCAATTATGGCCTTCTAATATATGTTTTTAGATCACTATTCTGATTTCTGTCTTTCTCATTTAAATTTTGTCTGTTGATTTTATCTGGCAAGTTTCCTCATTTTTTGCAGTCTGGTGGAAGGGGGCAGGGAGAAAAGATCTCTACCAGCTGATTCTTAATAGTGGTAGTGAATTAAAAAAAAGCCAAAACAAACAAAAAAGAAACAGCAAAATTTGCCATGATGCACAGACAGCGAAGACCTATCCAAGAAGGACTTGCAATAAAGGCAAAAGAGCATATGAGCAGATGAACAAATTGCCAAAAGGCCAAATCATGAATCTGGAGCAACTGATGCATGATAATCTATTAACGTCTCTACTTGTGGAACAGATAACAAGCCRCAGTGCGGGCTCACTAGAATAACTAACTTTGTGACGTGTCTCACCAAAAGGGATAAAATAAACGTGATGATTACTCTTGTCTGTGACTTGACAATAATTGATATGAGGAAGATGCATTGACATATGAATCCCAGGAAAACTGCTGTTAGAGCAGAAGCTGATAAATGTCCTCCTATCTCTGTTGATTTCTGTYTAAGAAAAAATACAGACATTAAAACTGCAAAAAATTTAATCCTTTTATCATCACTGTAAAGCTTTTTTTTTTCCCCCTTTGGTAAATAGATACAAAATTTGTTATTTAAGCTCTACTGGAAGATGAGCAACAGACAAATTCAGATTAAAAAAATGCCATCTGTCATCTTTCCCCCCCACCCCTTCTCTCTTCTAAACCACCTGCCAAAATCCTACCAGACATGGCTTGGAAGGTATTTTAAGTTTTTAATCATTACAGTACTCAAATATAAAGACAGTTGTACCTTGCAAGAGACAAGCTATGTAAAGGAAACTACGCAGAGGAAATCACTTTGGGAAAAGAAGTTGAAACTTAAGTTCCTAGGAGACAGGCGAAAGATCTGCAGACCCTTTGGCACTTTAGACAGAAAAACTCTTGAAGAAGTAGAAAATGTGTCTTGGTCACAACAATAGTAAGAGGAAACAAAGGCAGTAATGTGACACAGAACAGGAGACAAGGCAGGAAATAAGAGGAAAAAAAATAAAGATATGGGCAGAGTACAGAAAACGAGGAYATGTGTCTCCGTCCTGTGAAAACAGAGAAAACTACTGAAAGAGAGGATGGAACATTTATGGCAACAGAAGGAATTTTCCATCTTTTTTTTAAAACTGAATTCAGTCTGTGATACACAGTAAGGATGGTAAACAATACTTGGACACTAGTTCTTAATCTTCAGTGGGAGAGAATCAGAACAGTAATGCTTGCAAACTATCAGGCCCCAAAAGYAGAGGCATGGTTTCATTTGTCACCTTTGTTCCTCTTCTCCTCAAATGATATGACTGGGCTTATAAAAACCATTTTTTAGGTTTGAAGAAATCACTACTAGTTGTCAATAATTCATCTTTAGGTATTAGGAAGGTGACTTTTTTGTCTAAGAAACAACCCAATAGGCAGTTCTCTGGAACTATATAATTTAGACCACCATCAACTATTTTACTTTAGAAATTCCAACACAAGACCTAGAAATCTAGCTTCAAATAGGTCCGTATTTTTCCATTTTTTCCTGTAATATAAGAACCTGCAGGTCTGTACTTAGTCAAAAAGATGCACTGTAAAACAAACATTTAGTCATCTGCAATATTTATAAGAGATTTTTAAAAGATCATCTAGAAATTGTGTTAGTTGAGTGCCACAAAAAACACACTTAAAAGCTATTCCTCTACTCAGGAGCTCCAAGTCAACCAGATGCTGGGGAGTTCTGAATGGTTTCTGTTCCTCGTCAAACCGAACACACCACAAACCAATCACACTCACACGGAGAACTGCCACRCAGTTGCGTATTTGACCCACGGGAGACTAAAGAACGAGCTATACAATTCAAGTACAATTGCACATATAAAGCACGCTGTATTACCCCACACGGGAACTACAGTGAATCAAAATGCCTTTGATCAAGTTTTGTAAGAGTAGCATACTTTGTGCCTGTGTATAAATTTTAAAATAAGAACTGGTCATAGAGTTGATTTTTTTTCTTAGGTAAAAAATGTAACATGTAACCCTACCTCAAAAGGAACAAATTTCATACTAATTTAAAAATGTCTTCTTTCTGATATTTCTTAGAATAGCCATCAGACATCTTAAAAAGATCTTTTAAAAGAAGTATGTTAGCAGTTTTTCTTCTTCTCCCTTGAGGTTTGAAGAGACCTTTGGGACTAAACGGAAAGCAACAAGTTTCAAGTTTCATTGTCCTTTTCAGCCACCAGAATAGCTATGTAAGCTGTTTTGAGAAGACCACCTTCAGTCTCAAATTATTTTTATTAACATTACCAGATACAAAACTTAACCAGTTAACATTATACTATGGTAAAAATTGAATCACCATCTGACCACTGCTTTGCTTTGCAGGTTACCTGAAGAGAATACGTGTGGTCCAAAACAGTCCCCTCCAAAACCAACCAACCAACAACAAAAGGATAGTTTGCTAAACTATAAATGGCTTTAAAATATTTTGAGGAACGAACTTCTCTCAAGGAAGACTGGGAGTTCCTTCTGACTAGACAAATCCAAAATCTTTAAATATCCATTTCTGTCTCCATACCAAACACTTTATTTTGGAAGTGGGTCAGATCTGCACAAATTTTATTTGGAAATAGATGCGTGCCAGGTAAGAAYAGATAAGTGTTTCTATTCTTTGTCATACAATAGGCCTACAGATCTGTCCCAATGGAGTTTTTAGGCAAACAGCAGCATTATCCTACRGGAGAAGCAGGGAAGTCAAAACAACATGAACATTACAGCGCTCTTTATTCTTCGGGCCTTTAAACAGTATAAAGGCATTTTTGTCTACCAACAGAACACCATCAACAGGGTGAGTGTGGATCTGATAACTATAAATACAGAAGACAAGAATTCCTCAGTCCTAAAATTGACAATTTTCTTAAGGCACTATACCCCAAAATAATATTTTACAGAGGAATAACTGTTTAATTTGCTTTGAGAAAGTGTGGTAAGCAAATTGTGAGGACTTCCTGAATTCAAGCAGTAATCCTGAGTCTCAGAGTAAACGCCTCATTTCAAAAAAAAAAAATTGTCTAATTAGAGATAGCAGCTACCAAGAAAGTAGGGAATATGCTATTTCAAAGGCCAGTTGATTTTCTGTCTCAAAGGAAAGCTAACTCCTCCTCAGTTTTACCTCTCTGTACCAGTCTGAAAGCAGAATTCCATCATACTTCTACTCTGATATACCTCTGAGTTCATTTAAAGGCTCGTCATCATAAGTGGCATTTCACACTAGGATGCATACAGAAAAATTCTGCAACACAACCTTACCAGATGTTCAAGAAAAGATTTGATATTCTTTCATTTGGACATCTTTCTGCATTCACATTAAGACAGATGTGTCTTAATGAAAAGAACAATTATGTTTCTCTCAATAGGAGACATCACAGATACTGTACCAAATTGAACTAATCCATTTTGTATCTTATTTTGGCAATCATAAGCTCGACTATTTTGTTAAATAATCCAAAMCAATTGATTCTGGACCCATGTTCTGTAATTAGTAAACTTCTGTGAATTTAAAAAAGTAGCAAATCTAATGACAGATTAGTCTATCTCAACAAATACCTTTTGAGACAAAAGCACGTAAGTACAATGACTGCTAATCTTTCTTTCTTAAATTCTTAGAGTCCTAAAGGAGCAGCAAAAGAATAAGAAAGGTGAAGTGCAGAGTACCAGCCAGTTACAAAAGCACTCAGGTGTTATGCCATATCCATGATACCTGGAGACCAATGTCCTCAAAGAGAAAGCAAACTAGTGCTTCCAAATACAGAGAGATCAATCATCATCTCTTTAAAATCACTTGAAAATGAAGACATTCCTAGGATCAGAYTTCATTTTCTTTAATCCAACTTTAGCTTTCTACCCTGATGAGTAGCATATAGAGAGACAGGAAATCCTGCCCTTTAAAGACAAAAGTTGATTTTCTTTCAGATATAGGCATGATTAAATCCCTCTCAATGTATTTATGAAAGCTTTAGCAAACATGATCTGGCCACAGTAGAAAAGAAATGTCTCCTCYTTGCAATATCAAAATTCAGCCCTCACTAGCTGCTTTACAATATAAAGACAAAGAGGTTCCTTTCCTTCCTGTACACGCTTCCTTAACTACTCCATCCTTACACTTTGGTTTGAAAAGCTAGTCCCTCCTTTCTCAAAGGAGGAGAGAATACATTTTATTTCAAGTATCAATTCATATACACTCATAGAAAAAAAAAATCAATAAATGTTTACAGTCTTTTTTCCTGCACTGATTTGATCTTCTGAATGCTACAAAAACGGGAAAAAAAAACATTTTCCAAGCCTAAATATATTTAATCCTGCTTTGTTTGAGTGCTAATAGATTGCGTAACCCCTCCTCCCTAGACAGTAGTACTTTTCACCTTGTGAAGACTATGCTTAGTGCTTCTCCTCCCACAGCGAACACACTGAAACCTAGCCAAGGTTTCAAAAACTTATTTCCAAGAGATCTTCCTGACCTGGCTCTACATGGGACACTTGGACCTGTATTTCCTCTGACATCTTTGCCTAGAATATAAGCAGAAACACACAGATAATCATTTTATAGCTGGTGGTAGGGAATGGAACTAATCTCAGAGGCTCCTTGCTATAGGTTCCATACTCCCTGCACCTTAGGAGTGGCCAGACTGGCCACCAGGGCTGGCATCCAGTACAAGCTATCAAATTATGCACAATCTTCCACTGACTACACTGCTTCTTTCGTACTACTTTATCAGCAAGGTGTTTGCCCCATGACAAACATGGGGAAGCTACACTCTACACACAGACAGCCAAGCTTACAAGCAAGTTCCTTGCTAAGAGAGTGGAGCAGAAGGAACGGATCCTTTCTCTTCCTTCTGGCTTTCTGCAGTTTTGCTGACTGCCTCCCCTTTTCAGGTAAGCCTAAATAGACAGTGTTCCCAAAAGGCAAACACAGCACTGAGAAAACCTGGAATCAGAAGTACTACAGAAAAAAAACTGCCAAAAATACAGAACTAAGAAAAGTTCTATTGCAGATGACTTGGCTGAACTACTAGCTACAGAGAGCCCAAAATGAAGCATAAAGAAGCGCCCAGCATTACTATTAATTGACAAGTATGATTAAGCTGTGAGAAGACTGACTAATGAACAGACCTCTAAGCTCAATGAAGAAAATTCAGAGTGAGGCAATGAACAAGAAGGCAGGCTTGCACAAAAGGACAACTGAATGTCTTTCAAATATTCAGAGGAATCTGTAAAATCMTATCACTGCTTTACTTCTCAGATCTCTTGAGAAGAGACAGTACCCGAGATCTCTACCTCCCGTTTCAAGCTGAGGTAAATGTATTAACAAAGATCACCTTTGGCAGAATCCTAGTTCAAATATTTCCAAGTTCTTACTGATAGAACATACTTTTCTTTTCAAAATTGTGGTACAGAAAAAAAGAAATATTTTTTTCCTGTAATTGATAAAAGTGTGCATTCCTGATCTCTGATGGGCCCTGGTAAAGCTACTGAGCGCATTCTGCAAAGGCTGGGAGGTGATCGACTGTTACACTGATTCTTTGTCAAAGAGTTTCCCTCTTTTGTCTACAGACTGAAGCATGCCTGAAACATTTCTGCCATAATAAAGTTATTCATCAGAAAACACTGCCATTTGGGCATGAGAGTGTTACTTAACATAGCAGTCACAGGCTAATCATTCTCTAAACAAATCTGAAACTCTTAGGGTGCACAGTTACATGAGACAGTCTGTTCTCTTCCTTCGGTGCTCCTCTGACACAATAAATCAATCCAAATTGCTAAATCAGAGCAACAATAAGTTGATCACAAAAGAGCTTTTTATTGAGTTAGCAAGCTGATTTTATGTACCATGCAGTCAAACCACCATGAGAGCCACACAACCAAAGAAGCAAGACTACTCAGCTGGGAACTGAATAAAGGCAAGAGGGGAACAGCAAGCCACTAGGTTGGCTCAGCCATGTGAAACTTCAGCCTTACTGGACTTTAGGCGTTAACAAAACWGCACCAGAAGATACTCACATTTGCCTGCAAGCATTTTCACCCTAGACCACACTTCCATTATGCTGCACATAATCTGATATGTCTCAGCATGTAGGAAGTTGTTCCACTAATACTCACTTTTCAGGTTTCATGTACCATAAAGTACTTGAAATTTGTTCTGTTCAAGCAACTAGTGTGAAGGCAAACACTTCTATTTTGTAGTTAGTTATTTTTCTAAAATTATTACATTCCAAATGGAGCCTGTTTACTTGGTACTTACAATCCTAAATTGTTAACACTCTTTAAACTGCACAAAGGCAGAAAACTGCTAAGAGCTTAAGGTTCAGGGAGCACTGCTCACTGCAGTGGAAAATGATCGCTTTCATCACTGAAACTGAAAACAACTTTCCCCTAGACTTTTGAAAGGAGGCTTCAACAAGCGATTGAAAGACATGAACTGCAATTGGTTCATACCTGCAGCTATGCACCTCCCTCTTGCGGTTCCAGTCTTCACTCTAAAAGACAAGAAAAACAGACATTGAGGACTTTGGAGTTAAAATTAGATAATAGGAATCATGACAACATAAACTTCACCTTGCAAAAGGCAGGGAACTGTCAAAATAAATTGTATTTCTAGTAACAGAAATCATTAAAACGTRGCATCCACCTTCACTAGACTCAAAAATGAAGTTACATATTTCAAAAATAAGGAGAACAAACGGAAGGTGCAAAAGAAAGGACTGAAAARTAGTAGTCTTGCAGCTTCCTAATAATGTTGAGTGGATTTATGCCATCTGCTTGGCTTTTTTTGCCCCATGAAAGAAGCAGAGTTACTGTCAGCACTGCCCACTATCCTGAACTCCCATATCATATCATTTTCACAGGAGCAGCAGTAGTAAAGGATGGCAATGAACCTGAGGATGGTGAGTCTAATGTAGGATAGCACAGATGGAAACGTATGAAAAAGCTCTGAACTAGGAAACACAAATTATTACCAACACGAGGAAAAGTGTTATTTTGACATCTTAAGCAAACCATTAGTCAGAAACTATACAGATTCTCTGCTCTAGCAACATCTGCTTGTGTCTCAAGTAGGGAACACTATTGATACAGGGTTCTTATTTTGCAGGAGACCCAGTAGTTGACCCACAACACAAGCTAGCTTCGTACTTAAATACAAACTTTGTGGGTGTTTTTTTTAGAAAGTTTTTTCTTCTCTGCATACAGTTTTGTAGAACTATACTTACAGCTGTCTAGCAGTATTACACAGAACACCCTAATCCATTTACCTACTTATCGGTGCCCACACGAAACTGTATTCATCTGCAAGAGGAATTTTGCAAGGCTCTTGGAATTCCCACATCTCCCGTTTTGCAGGCCTCCTCACTACCTTCATTCTATATTCTCTGAGAAATGACAGTAAGTGATCCTTTTCCTTCCCTAACTTGCTTGCTAGTATACTACATATTTATCGCATGTACTCATGACCTTTTCTCCAAAGGGAGATCGCTTGAGGTTTTTTAATTATTATTTTGTAGTCGTTTTCAGTCATATTTTGTTCCCAACTTGTTCAATTGTTCTAAGAAAATACTATAACCTCTAAGGGAGCACAGCAGCCTAAATAAAACTAAAACAATCGAATTTTCTTGTAATATTAGTAAGGAAGAGAAAAATAAAAAATCTCCCAAGAATCACAAGAAACATAACAATTAGTTATCTGAAATGAGTATTTTTTTATACTGTGAATTCACTTATGTTTTCTAAAATATTACAGAAAACTGATTATTGGTCAGAAAACACTTTATATAGTTTTTTTGGTTTGTTCTAAAGTAACACTCTTAGTTATGAAGCTCTGCTAGTGACTCAGGCAAATATTTTACCTGAGGACACCTTCTTCCACCTCACCCACATTCCTTTGCTTTTCTGAAGTCTAATTAAAGAGTATTTGTTTACGGTGRAAAAGGGTCTCAAAAGCCTGCTAACAGCCTTGGCTTCAAAACATCAAGTAATACAAATGCTTATTTTTTCTTCCTTTTAAACTCAAACTTTGTCAGATATTTATAAGTCTTGTGGAGCTGTTACCACTGCTGAGGTATATTTTTGTGATATTCAACTTCCAGTAAAACCTGAAATACGCAACACATTGATCTTGCAAATGTTTAAGAATACACAGGTAAACAATTTTTTCAGGTTAAAAAAAACCCCTCCCCTTAGCACATGTAACTATATAACACTCTTGAGAACTAATTTAAAAACTTCAAAGATGACTAAAGTACAGCTAACATAGCCAGAGGAACCCAKAATTCTTGGATACCACTGCGAAAAATATACACCTCATGGAATCAAAGGCAAAAATCTAACTCATTAAAAACTCTAAAAAAGCAAGCAGCAAATCAGACAACCACCTGTAGAGAGCCTGTGAGAATGCTGTTAAATCATCAGTGTTTTTCAAAACAAAATTGTTCGGTTTATTTAATTGCACCCAGATCATAAATACACTGAATACTTTATGCAAGTTTATACATCAGTCAGACTTGGCCCAAAGAATCCGTCAACTCTATTTCATCTCAAAAGAAACCAGGACCTAGATACCTCTGATCAGGGAATATATTGCTGGTGTGCTGCTAGCAATGTGTGTAGCACAGCAATTTCTGTTGTAACAGACGTGGCAAAAGGTCTTTGGCAAACTGTGTATTTACCCTGGCATTAGAGGCTGATGGTGAGCTCTTTTCACATCTGCAGGGTGTACATCCTTTTTGGGGACAGCAAACTGTGACACCTCCTCACAGCTTCTGCAAAGAATATTCTTCCTGTAGCTGCCTTTCCTGACTGAAAGGCTGCAGCTGAGTAGAGATGCCACTCCAACTTCTACACAAAGTTGGGAGGAATTCTGACACCACCAGACAAACCCATGTAGAAAAATGAAAGCTTATCACYTAGCCCTACCAGAATTAAGAGCGACAAAATACACTGCCGCTGATGAATGGACAGCTGTAACTTCCGGCACGCAATACAGTACAAACAGGATGGCGTTTGGTAATGAAAACAAGSGTCTCTGGCCAGTAAATATGAGGCAACAGAGATAATCCAAACAAATCTAGTGATACTATTCCCYTCTTAGTGGCAAAATTTCAGCCCCTCCAATACCCTGGATCATCTGTAAGAAATTACTGGATTATTTAATGGATTGTGATCAATGAAATTACTATGGCAGTCAGCGTTTGTCCAGACAAGTTAGTTTTGACTTCCAATCACACCTTCCAGGAATTAACGTTTGTGGGATGTCAGGATTACCATTCACAATTAAACAGGGCGACAGTAGACCCCAAACCTCTAGCTCAGATACCTATCCTGGAGTCAACAGTCTACCAGATGAATCAGCGCGAGTCTGAATTCACTGCAGATTTACACAACTGTAAGTATCAATTCAATATGGCCAATGCTAAAAACTTGGAAACATAAAAATATCCAGTTCTCTGCTGCAAGTAAAAGAGGGGGATACTGATGAGTCAGAGAGCGAAGGAGCAAGCGCGCTGCGTAAGYGAGGCCGTGAACAGGGAGGCCTGCACAAAACAGGTGAAGTCTCAACTACCGCACACCTCAGGCCACAACCCACAGAAAGTGCACCACCTCCTAGTAAACGTTACTTCTGAGACAACAAGGCAACACAGGTGGCAATGAGAAACCTGACAGGAGCTAGAGGCTTCCATAACGCCAAAAACCTCAAACACGTGGCTATACTTTCTTAGGCGAGAGTTTCCCATCYTTCACTGTAATCTTCATACCACCCAAACCTTCAGCATCAGAAGCTACTTGCTCAGTGCAAGGCAACTGCTCCTAGTCTCTGCACCTGCTCACTTTTATTTTTGAAGACAGAGCTGTCAAACGCTGTTTTCTTCAGTGTTCCAGGCACAAGTACTAATGAACATACAGGTTAACAGACAATCTATATAGATAGTAAAACAAGACAGTTTTGTTCCACTCYGGTCTACAGAAACAATAGGAAAAATGGAATGAAGAATAAAAGAAGTGGACATTTTGAGACTATTGCAGACTAAAATAAAAGAGATGATTGAAAACATTTTAATCCTCATGCTTCAGATATCTTGAGAATTTTCAGATATTCTAGTTTTGGGATCTAGCCCATAGCAGCAATGTCTATTCCGTGCCCAGTCAACAATTACGGCTTAAACATTTCAAAGACTAAACATTAGCGTTATAATCCATAAAGAAAGTGTAAAGAGGCACACTTTGAAAATGCAAAACTCCTATTCTTAACAGWAGGCCATAGGACTGATTAGGGCTTAGAAGACAAGAAATCTATTACTAGCTATAGGACTGAGTAACATCAGACAGATCACTTTATGATACTAAGTATTTTCATTTGCACAGCGTWATCATCTGATTTGTTTTCTTTGTAAAAAAATTTTTGAGAATTAGTGATAGGAAGTATTTAACAGAAGCCAGAGATTATCATCACACTGTCACAGTTGCATCTCAGCTCCAAATTCAGTAGACAGCTTCATTAAGAAAAAAAGAAAGCTTCCATAAAACATTTGTCTGTGAATAAAAACAAAGTATCTCACCAACAAAAGAGTTAAAGTTGCTATATCCTTCCAGTTTATTGTATTAAGGGACTCTCAAAATACCTGAAGAATTGCAAATACAGAATGTACACACCAGTGCAACATTATAYTTACTCTTTGAATGAGGATCCAATATACTCAGAACTCACACATTCATTTTTGTCTTTATGGATTCTGCACGCTCCAAAGGAACATATACTAACTCTAGTGCAGCATTTAGAGGCTTCTTTTGGTAAACTTAAATTGAGCAGCACTGAACAGAAGCAACATTCTAAGCTTAAATGCTAAGGCTACTTCCTGAAGCAACAATACCAGCTAAATTATTTTTTTAATACAACTTCATCCATCTCAGCTGAAAGAATCAAATACACTTCCACTTACTCATCATTAAACCCAATGGCAAAAACTTTCATGGGAAGATCATTCCTGTACACTGTTTAAATGCACAATATGTGTAACTCTGCACTGAAATAAGCCTTTTATAATTATCTCCTAAGGTACTTACTTACTTCTTTCTTTTGACTGCACAGAGAATAGGTTCAAACTCAGAGAGAAGAAAGAGGTATGCCAGATGTCCCCACATCGTGATCCTTAAACTAAGGTCATCAATCTCTCTGTGCTGATATATACAATATAGTACAAGAGGATGACCATTTCCAGCACCAACTGCCAGCTTCAGAGGAAAACAATTTAAGTGTCCTAATTTTGAGAGATCAGAGTCTAACTGAACAAAAAATTCCAAGTAGGTATGGAATTCTAAGAATTCTATATAATCTTATATAATAATTCATTCACAAAATGATTAAGTATAAACATATTTTATTTCAAAYAACTAAAAATACTGATTTATCGTAAGTTTGCATATTCCTTTTCTCAGCTTATATTAGACAAATATTTGCCATGAATTCTACCTTGCAGGACCTGCCATTGCCATGCTTGCAAATCAGACAGTAAAAATATGCYCAACAAATTTTTTTGTAATAGGCACAAGGTTCCAGCCTTTGCAGAAGTAAATAGATGCAACTCTTAAATTATAGTTATTGATATCAGCAAAGAATTGGTTCAAAGCTCTATTTTAAAGAATGAACATTGATTTAAACCACTTTCAAGAACAAATAATTTTCATTAATAGGTCAAGAGATGTAAATATTGTGTTTGCATAGCTGCAGCTTTTAAGATATTTAGTATCATTTCTTTTTCTTTAGAGGCAAACATTATGGCATTGCCGTGGAAACATTAACTTAGCATCCCAACTTATGTTCAAAAATCTAAATGAAATAAAATCTAGCCATTTTCACTGAAAAGGAGTTATTCCTAAGCTTGCACTCAAGCTCTCTGAAGATCTGTCATCATTTTTATAAAGTTTGGTTTGTTTTCTGCAGTCTAACCTCTCTTCAATATTTTTCTATAATGCCTGACATATGTTACCTACTGTAAAAACTGAGAAAAAAAAATCCCTGCATTAATTCACAACCTAATAGACTGAAAACATATTAATGCATAAAAATATGCAGCACCTTGAAGCATTATTTTTGCCTGAAGACCATTCACACATTTACTGTCATTCTTTAGATGAGCTTGCTTTGTCATAAGAAGTGTAACTTTCATTCCTCGTCACAACATCTAAAAGTCACCTGAAGAAGACTGGCAGAGAATGCCCTTCCTGTTGATTTCAGCTGCCTTTTACACCACAAATCACCCTCATAGCCCTCACTGGGACCCCAAAACATCCCCTCCAGGCTGCTCATCTTTACTAACYAATACTCACTGACAGCTTTGCCTGGGCAGCTATGCTGCTCTCTTCCCCAAGACTCCAGCAGTACTCCCTGCTGTGCAGGGCTCGATCCCTGAGCCTACCTAAAAGGGAGAAAGGTGGTACAGGCAGGCAGCTATTTACTGCAGTGGCTGTTGTACTCAGCACCATTAGATTCAACTGCACATGGGAACAAGAGTGTCCACACACTTTGCCAAGAACAGGAGAGATTCAGTGTTTGCTTGTAGTTTCATGTACGTATTTTCAGACATTCTTCACTTGCACATGTTTCCACCCATTCTTTCCACTTACTTTTCCTGGAAGGCACAGTATGACATAAGCTGGCTTCCAACATTAGTAAAAGACTCCAGAAACTTTATGACAAAATAAGTACTACAAATATAGCTTTCGCTGCACGTTCTAATGAGGAATCAAAACAGACAAAATCATCTTGCTGAATTCCTGGAGTTTCTTTACTTCACATACCTGAATTAAGAAAGTGGCATCAAGAACTTGCATAGAGGAATSTGTGTGGCATATTATCTTCCCTCTGTTTTCACATCAGCAGAGTTGACCAATTTCTTTCCCAAAAGAACAGCAGGCTTCTCTGTACAGCTGCATCATGTATCAACTACCGAATTCATAAYGCAATGTTATGACAGCATCTACTATCCCTCTGTGTAGGGCCAAATTCAGTGTACCACAGCAAGTAATACCAGATGCAAACAACTCTTATTTCATTTTTGGGGGGCTTTATTTCTAGAGAAGATTGCATGCAAGTTTTCCAAAAAGATAAGATGGAAATGGGAAGAAAGTGACTGAAAGACACTCTTACTGCAGATCCAGTTTAAGCCAGCACTTTTGCTAAAAGAATATAGCCCAACTCTTCCCTTCCTAGCTATCCATTCCCACCTCTGCATGATGAGCTTGAGGAACAAAATGACTTAGGCTTGATATAGCCTACGAACAATAACAAGAACAAATTTTAACCCAGGCATGGTCCCTGATTCAGTTTACTGTGCAACCACACCACAAAGGTGGGCTTGGCAGCACAAAGGTGAGYGGGAATGCACGAGAGCTCAAAAAAGCCTCTTTCACAGCAATAGTGGYGTATGCTCATTCAAATTACTCAGAAAACTACTCAGAAAACTACATCATATCTAGTGCTGAATGTCCCATAATTAATTCTCTACTGTTAATTCATCTTAATTTCAAAAGCGCAAGTGCTAAGGCTTCCATTATTTCCATTAAGAGAGACATGCTTTGCGAGACATATGTATACATGTTCTTTCACACAGTCACCTTTATACTGTCCCTTTGCAGTTACATTCTATTACTGACAATTAAACCTCTTAAATAATTCTTTATCAGTGGACAGCACCTAATATCTAAAGACACTTCAGYTCCTACCCTTGGTTAACATAAGATTTAGTTTTTTAAATCAAAAGAAAAAGCTTTTCAACTTAGACTTTTCACTTCTTTTCCTCCTGGAGTATATTACCTGTAACTGCAGTTGAATAGTAGTTGTAAACGTAACTAACTTCAAATGCACCCTGGACTTAATTCCAAATACCTGTAATCTCCCCACATGCACACCCTTAACCTCACATCACTACTCAACTGCATGATTATAATAGTGAAGAGGGGAAAAAAAAGCAAAATTTTTTTAGTAAAGAATACTTACTTACTAACTAAAGGTAACAACAAACTGAAAAGTTGCCCAACCTGCAGGTTCTGAAATCCTACATTTCAAAGAACAGCAGATAAGAGTTAATTTCTCACTTGTCTCCAGCCTTCCTTAAATCGTCTCTCCAAACCAGAGAACAATGCAGTCAATCCTAAATGGATTAATGGGTATTCCCCCTTAAACTCAAAATACATTCACCAATAGGATTTTCTGTCTATAAATATCTAAAGCATTATATTATGCCACATAAATCACTCAAATTGGAAATAGGTTGATTACTAAGCCACTCTTTCTGCACTACTGGCCAATAGGTACAGGACGGATTTACTACACAGATAACTCAAAGCATCTGCCTTCCAAGAAAGATAATTGACAGCTTGGCTCTAAACAATGTCACTCTCTTACATACTGTCTGTAAGAAGATTTTTACAAAACAGTAGATTTAAATCCTCTGTTGCCATTCTGTGGCCTGGCACTATCTTGCTCACCTGCTCAATGCACTTGGTGAACATAAGCTTCTTCAATGTTCTACTCGTTACCATGACATTTTCCTACAATGGCCAAACAACATTTTAAAAATACAACAGTGAATATATTTCCAAGAGGCCTTTGAAATTGCCTAATCATGCTCTTGCTATGAGATTACAATCAAAAATTAGGCATCCTATTAGAAAACACGTCAAAGCACAGGAATTGAATAACCGTGATTGTTAGCCTTAAACAATGCTAAAATTTGCTTTTAATTAGTGGTTGCAACTTAGAAACAGTTCAGATTTTGTTTTGCCACTTTCTTCTGGCCAGTATGAATGGAAGCATGTAAATCAGGCAGACAGGGAATGGAAAAGTAGGATGAAAGAAAGGCTGAGGCTTTCACAGCTGAGGCTGAGATCTTGAGGAGTATGTAGGAATTGTAAAAGACATCAGGACACTTAAGAAAGACAGTGTAATACCCCAGAAGCTGCATATTCACAATGAATTTCACAGGTTTCCCAGAAGACACAACAACTATCTTAGTGTGTCCCTGTTACACAAAGAATGATCAGAAACCAGCCACACAACAAAGTCACTCGAGTGTAAGCAGTCCAAGAGTGAAATGACCCTCTGTCACACATCAATCACAGTTCCCTGCCTGTAGACAAAGTATGATCCAGATATTTTTGGGAGGCTGAAATCCTCCCCCCATTCACCTCCAAAATATGCTTCTTTCAAATTGAAGACACACATAACTTTTCCAGGAGGAAATAGGGTAGATACACTGAAGTGATAGAGAAGAAAAATAATTAAGACAGGTTCTGAAACATGGCTCTCGAGGAAGATTTTAGCAAGTATGCTGCCTTCTATTTCACAAGTAAAAAAGTTTTCCTAGCTCAAATTCCAAAAACAAAAGGCTTGATTATTTTCATACACTAAAGCTCAAGAGGCAGTAGGATTTGTAAATGGGCAGCATCCCCTAAAAGACAGAAAAAACACCCTATTATCCACTTCCCACTCTCCCCCCCCCCAAAAAAAAAACTTCCCCCAATGTTAAGCATGGATCCAGCTGCTGCCACTATTTTGAGCACCTTTCCACTACTCCAAGAATGTCTTATCAACACAGTTTACTACAGCGTCAGCAGCTAGCTGACTTTCTGCACTAGGCTATAATATTTGTTTACCTAATTTAATAGTGAAGAATGGCAATTTTGAACAGTCAACGCACTCAATGCATGACTTTAATACGAATTTTATGCAAAGGTACAGCTAGGGAAATCCTAGTTACATGTTTCCAGCTCTTCCTAATAAGGTATTCCCTACAGCCCCATCCCCCAACACCAACTCCTTATTCCAAACTAGGCTGGCCAGGGTCTAGCTCCTCAGTAATCCCCCTTGCCCATAACAAGCACAGGCAGCACACGCAGGATCTAGTTTTCATTAATCCTCACGGCAGGCAGTGACAACAGACCTTTAAGGGCAGGATCTAGGCCCTTATGTAGCAAGGGCTAATCATTCCCCAAAACAGGCAGGGCCTTTAAAACCCTCATCCCAGAAGCCAGCACCTCTTTTGGAGGCTAAAACTGAACCTTCCTCATGTCACTACCACCCACTACATACTCTCCCCGCAAAACAACTGCCGTCCCTCCTCCACTCCCAGTCCTGGACTCCCAGCTTGGACGAACTGCAACATACAAAAAACCAAAACACATCCACAAACAGATCACCTTTCACTTGGAACGCCAGTCCTTCCCAGAGACGCAGAGACAGACARACAGACGGACGTAACGACAGAGACTGTAAGCCCTGGCTCTCAATTCTGCTCAGCAAATGCCGAATGTGCACAAGGCCGGCCACACCGCCTAGCTAGCTAGCGTGCTGCTGCTGTACAAATATAGAAAGCAGAAAGTGGAACAACCGTTTCAGCAGAATAGACTCTGCTCAGCTCTCCGGGAGGGAGGAGCAGGGAGCTGAACTAGTCGAACTGCTTTACCCATACATGGTCTCTGAGAGAGACCATTGCTAAGACAAGTTCCTTCACACACGCGCACACTCATTCGCTGTCATACTACACTGGGGAAGAAAGTGTACAAAGTTAAAGAAAGAGTTACTGTTTTGAAGTGAGTTCCAAGTCCATTTTGCTTGAGTCCACCTTCGTAAGGCTGAAGCTTCCAACGCTCTCCATCCAGCAGAATTCAGGCAGCCACTTGGACACGAGACAAAACATCATTTCCAGGGAATCCCCACATTCACCACCATTTCAAGAACWACTAAACTGGTCAGATCTTCCCTGTTGCTTTTGAAAGCACACGTCCACATACTAAGCCGTTGGTTTGGTTTTTTTCCCTTTTTTAAAAAGTCTGAATTATGGCAATCATTTTTCCCCCTCTGCTTTTAACTGTTTTCTTAAACCAGCAATAAATCAACCAATTTTCCCATTGGTTGATACAAACTACCATGATGACCTGACACATCCTAAGGCTGCTTTCCCAGCAGTCCATCACAGCAGTGTTTAAACACAGACAGAGTCATTTTTTATATACTCTTATTAAATCAATATACTACTCATCTCAAATTCTACAGACTCTTCTTATATCAAGAAGAAAAATCACCTCGATATAACTCCTCCCTTTATTTCCTTTTGGTATTCTTGCACAGAAAGAGAGTGACAATTAGCATAACTGAAAAAACAAATCTCTAAATATTAAAAGAAATCAAATGCTGTGGCTTAGTTCCTAAATTTCTCAGTGTGCTGGTATGACAGGCTGCAAATTGTAAAGCAGTTGCATTTACATACTAATGTATGTAATTTTCATGAGATAGATTTATTAAATTATGCTGCTGTTTCTTATGTTTACTATATCACAGATTTTTGTGGTGATGTATAACTGCATTATACAAGTTACCAGAAAAGTTTTGTCATATAAGTAAGTAGAAATTGCAGCTTTCAACTATACCAGAAAAATAGTAACTAATTCAGGATGAGGAAAAGTGCATCAGTCAGACAGTTCTGCTAATGTGATTGGCAATTAGACATAAAAGTGCTGGTATTTAAACCAGCCATCTAGGTATTCTTCATACTTCACATGACAGAAGTAAGGATTCAGGTTCCTTGCAGTTTCAGGAAGACACTGGTATACTCAAGATTAGCTGTACTTCTAAGCATATCTTCAAAATTTTCCTTGCAAAAAAGATATATCCTCGTCCTGTTCCCCTTAGTTCAGTCACAAAATGCCCGTGAAGCTTAGTACTGTTGAATCAAGCAAAAAATATATATATATATTTTTAAAGATTTTCCAAAGCAAAATCTGCAGCAGAGAATCAATATTACAGTAACTTCTTTAACTGTGCAACATACTTAGCACTATCTATATCCAGACTCTGATAATGATCAAGTTCAGGTATAGAATGCACAATCCAAAATGTAGTAAGCGGGGCACAAATATCAGGAAATTCTCACTTACTTCCTAAGTCATCTAACATATGATCAGTTTTCTGAGCAGTCAAAACTGTGCTTTAGGAAAGTAAATAAACTCTCTCTCCAAAGATTTTGCATATTGATCGTTTTTAATGGTAAATTCTAATATTGGCTATGACTGTGCAAGGAAATATTACTGCTCTGCTCATAAGTTGTGCCAGGCACTGTACAATCATAACACAGTGACAGGCAAGCCAAAAAACAGAAAAAAATGCATTTTTTCATGTAGTCAACCTGTCATCAAGGCTTACCTTTTTAATTTAGAAGTTTAAATAGAAAATARGAATTTTTGAAGGGAAATAATGAGGAGATGGAGTTGAGTAAGGAGGAAGTTTCCGAGAAGGTGCTCTACTTTGGAATGCCTGACTATAAATGAGATGAATTGTTTTTATACTTCATTGTGCCTACTGCAAATGCAAGTGCTAGACATGACATTGAAAACATTTTCTGTTCCTGAAAAAATAATATGTCATTGCCTTCTCACAAAAAGCATCATCTATCCATTCTCTAATTTGTAAAATTTTCCAAAGATATTAAGAGGCCTAGTGTCCATTCAGCAAATCTCTACGTATAGTAAGTTAAGCAGGATGCAGCTATTTTCATAAGAGGACTCAGACATTGTCTGTTGAACGCTTCATCTGAATTATAGAGTTCACAAATAATCATCTCCTTTGCTTTAAAAGGACAGATGTGAAGGTTYCCCTTCCAACAGATTCTAAAGGATCTGTGGATATCCTGCATATGTTGGAATTTTTCTTGAACTGCACAGTTTGAAGAAAAAAAGAAGAAAAGCAAGGAATTTTATCTGTTTCAATAAACATCATATTACTTTGAAATGTATAACACTGAAATTCAGTAGATAAGAACTACACTGTTATTGTGAAAGGTACAGTAAGAAACAGTTTGCAGATAGAAGCAAAAGAAAACAGGAAGACCTGAGACCAAAAAAAAAAATCCAAAATACTCAATTTAATTTCAAATAAAAACAAACATATGTCATCACAGAATTTCAATTCAGTTCTTAGAGAAACAGGAGAGAATTCAATTGGGAGAAAATGCTCAATACACAATCATCAAGAAGTACTTGTCTGCAAAGAAAAGCTTGCTAGACAGCATACTGGTATGATATTGTGATACACAGCAGCCATCATCCTTTTATTCAAATGCTGATTTAAGATCTCCTTGAGACGTGCTACAAAAAGCTAGGATAAAGAAATCAAAGTCACTACTTATTTGCCTGAATTTTAGTAAGGTTCTAGAATGAGAGAGAAATGAGAAGAAAATGCCTCGATAAATTTACCTTGGAGTGACTGGTTTAGATAAGTAATACAGTTAAATGATTGCAAAATCCCATAGAAACATAACTTCAAGCCTACTTTATAGCATCTYAGTTTGCCTGTAACTTTATTACCGCAAGGCAGCTCATTAAATCAATTACAAGTCCACTCTACATCAGTACAAAGTAATTACCAAAACATACTTTGTCTAACTATTCTGCCTCTGACAGGGAGACAAAACAAAACAGAAAACCACCCTAGACCRTGATACATTGAGAAGAGTGAAGTATGACACTACGGAATGATAAAATATCATTAACATTAGCACCTATCTTTTCTTTGAAATTCCTAGACAAATCTAGATGGTAGGATGACATGCATACACGAGACACAAAAGAAAGCTTATGTACAATGATCCCACTTTTGCAATAAAGCTCTCATATGGCATATAAAACAAACACACCCGTGCCACAAGCTGTATCACCAAAACTTTTTTTTTTTTTTAACTAAGACTTGAAACTACTAGTTTGATGTTGAAGGCTCCTGTTTACATATCTAGTTGCTCACTGTTCATCCTGAATTAAGTTAGCAACAATGCTTCTACGTTTAAAATGCACAGAGCTAGACTGAAGCTTCCACACTACCTGAGATGTCAGAAAGAAGACTTCCTTTAGATGGGATAATGACTGTGCTCTACTATGTTGTTGTCATAAACCAGTAACCTTGCACTGTCTATCACAGTTCAGATATGAGCTACTCACCCCTGCAGCAAAGTGTTTGCTGAGTAACCTGCCCTGCAGCTTTCAATCAGTTTGCGTTTTCTCCCCTGCTCTATGGAAATTTCCTGATTTGACCTAAAACACGTTTTAGCTTTATATGCTTGCATATTGGATCAGGTAYAAATAAGATGAAGTCCAGTTCACATTTCTGAAATCTCCCCACGAAAATGTGAATGCTAAAGCTCTCTTTTCACTATAATGCCTTCGAATACAAAGTCTCCTGGCAGAATATTCTAAAATAGATGAGACAACAATAGCACAAAAGGTGCTATCTTGCATTTTTCCATATAAAACAACCATCTCTAATGACAGGGGGAAGGGCATTGAAACTACTGTCTATCTTTTTTCAATGAAGATAATTTCTCATCTCAATAAATCTTGTGATGGAATCAGAACTCCGGATCTTCTGTTGGGATATTCCAAGAGAAACACCCATTATAAAGCCTAGATAACTTTTCTCAGTTTAAAACTCCCATTCCAATAAATCTTAAAGTATTTTATTTTGCTATATCTTGTATTTTTTCCCACCAAATAATTGATCAATGGGTAAAAAATGGTACCTTCCTGCCTGAGGGTGGTTACCAAGGCAACAAACAACTCTACATGTAGACTTGCTGAATGGCAAACCAGAAGACAAGAGGCACTTTTGAAAACGTTTAGATTGAAATAAAACACTATGACATTTATGGCAAGACTGATGAATAAGAACCCAGAAATATAAGTCTTGTTGGACTAWGGCTGTTGTTTCACTAGCAAATCTCACATTATGACTTGGAAACCTAGACTGCTTCATGGACAGCATCACTGAACAGCAGTCTCTAGCTCAAGAGTCTCTAGCAGTCTCTAGAACAGCCCAGAAGAGTGGGTTCTTACATTATCAGATTTAGAGGCTACCAACTGGGAAACTTCAAAAAGAAAGACAATTTATGTTACTTCCCATGCAGTCTGGCAAGCAATGCAAAAATCACTAAAATAATTTTTATTTAGAGTAGGCCCTCTGGAAATATTTGTGATAAAAGAGTCAGAAGACAGACAGATGAAATTAAGAATAAATGTAGTAACTGATAATCAATGCTCACATTTCAGAAAAAGGTGCAAGAAACAGTTAAGGAACAACCTGCTCATAACAAAGCTCCTTATTAATTTCAGTTAGAGGCTGGATTACATTGTTTAGTAAATATTTTATTTACTAAATRTAATTGCAAATATTTTCAAGAATCACATAAACATCTAATCTTTTATGACTTTCTACTGATCAGCATAATATTGTTTGCTATAATTYCAAAAGAAAAATTCCACAAGAAATGTTTCTCTTAAATTTTATGCTATGCAGCCATAGTTTCTGTCTCACCTCATAATTATTCAATTTACATAAAGGTTTCTTGCAAAGGACCTTGTAAATGGTGTATCTTTTCAATAATAAATCCATGTCGATAACACAGTCATCTTCTTTGCTTTTCGCTTTAGAGCAGTAGAGCTAGGCAACATGTACTTTCAGAATTTCTACTCTTAGCAAAAGAAACAATAGCTAAAGACGCTCTTCCCCCCTCGCGCAACAGTAATCTGACCATTGCATCTTGTTTTAAAGTAGCAGCAAAAAGATGTGGATACAGTAATAAGTACAAGGTACTACTGTGGCATTCTTCTCCATACCTCCATTTTGAAAGATTGTTAAGTTCTTTTGGTTATTGTAGGCCATGCACTTTCAAAGGCAAGTATTTAACATACAAATCTTGGTGTTCTTCATATTCATGATTTTATGACAGACACTTTTCAATTAAAGCAAYATTAAAACTTCTTTCTACAGACATTATGCTCCTCCTTTCTTATGCATGTAATGTACCCAAGTTAAACAAGTTCCCAATCCTACATTTACTGTATTATTTTATTTACAAAGCATACTCAGATGTATAAGGTCAAGCACATAACTAAGGAGGTAGGATCTGGGCTCGCATTTTCTCCAATATAACACTAGAAACTCTACAGGAAAGGAAAAATACATCCATCTCTTAGTTACCGTTCAGAGGTGGATCTATTCCACAAAACAGCAYATATTTTCCTAGAGTAACTATCAGTAATAATTTTGAAGGTGAGTACAGGCTGAATGGTGAATGGCAAGTTTCTTTAAAGAGAAACAAACCAAAAAAAAAATCATTGACATCATCATATTTTAAAATCCCTACTTAGGGAATAGTTGTACTAGTGCAGATACGTGCACCTATGTCCCTGCACAGATAAAAGAATAATGCTGCTACCCTGAGGACTCTTCACCAGGGCTGATAGATCATCTTGTTTTGCATTCAACTATCAAAGATATAAAGGTATAAACAATCACTAAGCTATGATGCTGCAGTGTGGAAGGCTTATAACAGGAGYGGCAGGAAGAGGGTGAGTGGGATGTAGTCTTCAGTCTCTTTCCAATTAGAGTTAAGAGACAGCAAAAGAAACTAACAGGGAGATGCAACTGGACATATTAAGCTGCAGGATGCATCAGCTGGAGGCAAACAGGTAAGTAATATTTTTAAACAATACCTGACATCACACAAAACTTCCCAGAACAGAGCTGGATGGATGGGAAGGGTGGGTTTATTACAGACATGCAATGCCAAGCCAGTGTAATAAAAGCTATCTGATGAATTCATGTATAGAGAAGAAATAGGAAAGAAAACTAAAGACTCCAGGAGAGAAGCTGACAACTACTGTGATCACTAATTCTAAGCGTCAAGCCTGGAGGGACATACACCCCGCCACGAACAGAAACTTTGCAAGACACTCAGAAGTGTCCTAGCTTTTGTAGATCAGAAGCAAAGCATACTTCGAGATGCAAATCCCAGCCAAATATTTTTCTGCATCAAGTGAGCTCCCGGTGCAACACACCCACTGACCATACCGAAGAAGTACAATATAAGAAAGCTGCAACACCTAAAAAAATGTTCCCTGACAACTTCTGGCAGAAGAGAATGTCTGTGCCTTAAAGCTAAAAACGTCTGGGCCATGATTCCTCAGGAATTTAAAGGAGGAAAAGATTTCCCAGTTAATACTGCTTCTGAACTTCCTATTCAGCAATTTTCCTATTAAAAACACTCATGCTGTTAATTCTTATTTCCTCCTTATACGTTTATCCTTAATTTGATATTCAACTTCTCTCTCTTTTTTTTTAATAATCTTATTTTCCTTCCTACTTCATCCCAGCAGCGCTTGTCACTCCTCCTTACGGCCGGCACTGCAAATTCTCACCCTGCGGTGAAGTCGAGCTCCCCGCCTTCGGGCGGGCTGCCCCGAGCCGCCTCTACCCCTCCGCACACCCAAGGGCGGCAGGGGGGCGTCTTCAGGCGGTGCCACCCCGCGCCCCGGCCGCCACCCCG